>NC_065595.1:56293449-56600949 GCF_024542745.1 Macaca thibetana thibetana
GGATTACAGGTGTGATCCACTGCAGCAGGCCTATTCTTATTCTTTTAAATCAAAGCAGTGTTCTGTAAACTAGTTCAACCATTGTGGAAAACAGTGTGGTGATTCCTCAAGGATCTAGAACTAGAAATACCATTTGACCCAGCCATCCCATTACTGGGTATATACCCAGAGGATTATGAACCATGCTGCTCTAAAGACACATGCACACATATGTTTATTGCAGCACTATTCACAATAGCAAAGACTTGGAATCAACCCAAATGTCCATCAGTGACAGGCTGGATTAAGAAAATGTGGCACATACACACTATGGAATACTATGCAGCCATAAAAAAGGATGAGTTCATGTCCTTTGTAGGGACATGGATGCAGCTGGAAACCATCATTCTCAGCAAACTGTCGCAAGAACAGAAAACCAAACACCGTAATGTTCTCACTCATAGGTGGGAATTGAACAATGAGATCACTTGGACACAGGAAGGGGAATATCACACACCAGGGCCTATTGTGGGGAGGGGGCATGGGGGAGGGATAGCATTAGGAGAAATACCTAATGTAAATGACGAGTTAATGGGTGCAGCACACCAACATAGCACATGTATACATATGTAACAAACCTGCACCTTGTGCACCTGTACCCTAGAACTTTAATAATAAAAAATTAAAAAATTAAAAATTTAAAAAAATAAATCAAAGCATTGTTCATAGACATATCTTGATTTTTTGGTAAACTATGTAAGAGGTTAAATAATCTATTTTCCAAAGTGGTAAACTTTGGCCCTGCAAAGAACTCTAAACAGTCTAACTCATGACTCTCCCAACATTTCATAAAATGGTAAGATTTGACCCTGAGTGTAGTGTAAGAAAATGAGGAAAAAGTAAGATAGGGTACTTTTAGGCCAAACATTCTTTTTTGTGAAATCACTGTTATTTTAAACATAGAGTAAAAGTTAAAGCATCAGGGCAAGTACTGGCTGTTTTAATATGACCTTAGTTTCTTGTGCTTCTAATTTGATAGTAAGTTAGTAAAATTGTGTATCTGGATCCATTATGATATAGTAACTTATTCTGTTAAGTTATAAAATTACATGTTCTTAATATTGAAAATGAGAACCTATAATTTTTTTTTTTTTTTGAGACAGAGTCTCACTCTGTCACCCAGGCTGGAGTGCAGTGGCGTAATCTCGGCTCACTGCAAGCTCTGCCTCCTGGGTTCATGCCATTCTCCTGCCTTAGCTTCCCCAGTTGCTGGGACTACAGGCACCCGCCACCACGCCTGGCAAATTTTTTGTATTTTTAGTAGAGACGGGGTTTCACCATGTTAGCCAGGATAGTCTCGATCTCCTGATCTCATGATCCGTCCTCCTCGGCCTCCCAAAGTGCTGGGATTACAGGCGTGAGCCACAGTGCCCAGTCAGGAGAACCTATAATTTTAAGTGACAAAGTTTTCTCTCGTTATTTAATTTCTGTAATGTGTTTGAATATTAACATTCATGAATATGTAAACTTATAGATGATTTTTTTAAAGTACTAGGAAAAGCTTTTATCCAGACATATCACGAACAAGAGACCCACATTGCTGTTTCATTATTGGTTGCTTCGCTTTCCTTTTTGAGGCCATAATATTTATTTCACTAGGTAGATTTTATGCTTATCATATCATTGTAATATTATCTCTTTGGAATAAAAGTGCTTTTCACTCTCGTTTAAATCCTTGCATGATTTCAGGACTGGCTGGAAGCAATAGAAGAACATTCTGCTTACAGCACTCACTACTGTTCCCAGGACCAGCTGACTGATGAGGAGGAGGAAGATATGGTTTCTGCCGTAGACTTGAAGAAATCCTTAGAGGTAAATAGGAAAATGTAACCTGACCTTTATAGCTATCTATGTCATACAAGTTTTATTAACAACTTTTTTTTTTTTAAGATGTAAGGTTTTGAAATTATGATTTCTAACAATAGAAATAGTATTGTTCTTTGCTGACTTACGTTGTGTTGGTAGTTTATGTCTGTCATGGTAATACTGTCAAATGCCTTTGTAGATATGCTCTGATGAGATGGACATGTGCCTTAAAGGCACTGTACTTTTTTAGGTGAAGCTTTTTACATTGCTGTTAACAGACTGTCATTCTGTTTGAAAATTGCTGCCAGGACGGGGAGCATGCATAGCTTGACTTGCTGCCCTTTATGACTTCACTGCAGATTTCAGAGTTTAAATAATGCAACCATAGTGATACCTTTCCTGGTCGGTAGGTTTCCTTTAAAACCACTTGTAATCTGTAGCTTGGTTGCTGAGAGATAAGGTAAGGCATCAATAATGAATGGAGAAGTCATCTGAAGTGACACCAGTGCCTTATCCCCAGAGGATTATCAGCATAGGTAATCGAAATGAAATAGGTGTTTTGAGAGGTCATCAATTTTCTGGCTGTACCTTTTATTTACATCTTGTATCTAAAAGAATGGGAATTGAGTTTGGAAGAATTAGAACTATGGACTGATGATGAGTTTCAGTCTGAATAATTATGTCAGGATGTATGAATTTGCCTACTAAATTTAATTTTTTTTGTCTTTATAAATTAAATGAGTTGGTGGCAAGATTTGAATGTTTCTAGTTCAACATTTTTAATGAAGTTAAATTCCCTAATACCTAAGGAGTTTTATCAACTTAGGGACCTATACATTTAAATATAAAAGGTATTTTGACTCTTTCAATCCCTAATCTTAATTTATGACGGAACATTAAAGAATTTGAACTCTCCCATGTTTGTCGAAGACATTCCCCGGAATTGCTGACAACTCTTTTACCATACTACCTCTGGTTTAAAGCCTAGTGTGTATGCGAGAACCATAAACAAAATTTTCAGATCAGTGGACTTTGCAAAAGTAACATCTACTACAGCATTTAAATAACATTAAAACTGGGAAAATATGGAAGATTTAACATATATGGCCAAAATTACATTAAAGAAGTAAAAAAAAAATAAAGATGCTAAATATTTTAACTTTCAGTTGGTATTCCCTAATTGAAAAGAAATCCTTCCCTATTTACCTATCCTCAATAAGAGGTAAATGATAAACCCTAGAAGGATTTACAAAGCATACTAATAGCTTTCCTAGGATTATGATAATTTTAAAAGTTTTTAAATGGAAGTTACAGGTAAAATAAAGGCATACTAACTTACATACCATTAGAAATATTTATTCTTTAGCATAATTTTCAAATTTTCAGGTCATCAACCTCGACTATATCTGTCAGTTTATTCCTTATTTTAATGTTTTGTTCACATGTTAACTTTAAAACCATGAAGGTTTTGCCTTTTAGGTTTTATTGCACCTAAAGTCAATGAGAGTTTGAGCACTATAGTATTAAGCACGTTTAGCTTTTGCATGCTCCTCTCCAACAGAGTTTGAATGCTAATTCTGTAAATCTTTTTTTTCTTTTCTTTTCTTTCTTTTTTTTTTTTTTGAGACAGAGTCTTGCTCTGTTGCACAGGCTGAAGTGCAGTGGTGTGATCATGGCTCACTGCAACTTCTACCTCGCGGGTTCAAGTGATCCTCTCGCCTCAGCCTCCCGAGTATCTGGGATTACAGGCCCACAACACCACACCCAGCTAATTTTTGTAATTTTAGTAGAGATGGGGTTTCACCATGTAGGCCAGGCTGGTCTCAAGCTCCTGACCTCAAGTGATCCTCCCGCTTCGGCCTCCCAAAGTGCTCGGATTACAGGCATGAGCCACCACGCCTGGCCAATTCTGTGAATCTTGATTCTGTCTTAACATCTGGAGACTGGTTCAAAATAGGTAAAATCTGAAATGAGCTTTGAAGTGTGTTGAATTATAGCTTGTTAGTAGACTGGCTCCAGGATGCCCTTCATTCTTGAGTTCTTAAGTTCCAGTGAAATTCAGGGGCCAATTTATGGAAAGGTCTATTCTTGGTACCTATGGACATTCTAAGGGGAATTAGGAATTCCAGGACTGATATACTCTAAAATCATCTGAATTAACAACAAAACTGATTTTATTTCCTTAACATGCTTTTGGATTAGTACACAGACCTATAAGAAATTAGCGAAAGGCTGAGGTGGGAGGATCACTTGTGCCCAAAGGTTTGAGTTCAGCCTGGGCAATATAGTGAGTCCCTGTCTCTTAGAAAGAAAGAGTGAGTCAGTTTTTCAGTACAAACATTTTTCAGTGAACATTGTCTTATACAATATGATTGTATAAGACAAATCCTAGAATTATTGACCTCGTGGTTGTTGCTGTAATAGCAACTTGAAAATATTTCAGAAATAAAAATTGGAAATTAGTCAAGCACAGTATTGGTATAGAACTGCACTGTCCAATATGATAGCTATTAAATATCCTGTGGCTATTTACATATGTGGCTATTTACATTTAAATTAATTAAAATTTAAAAATTCAGTTATTCAGCTGGGCACAGAGGCTCATGCCTGTAATCCTAGCACTTTGGGAGGCTGAGATGGGTGGATCACTTGAGGTCAGGAGTTTGAGACCAGCCTGGCCAACATGGTGAAACTCCCTCTCTACTAAAAATACAAAAATTAGTCAGGCATGGTGGTGGGCGCCTGTATTCCCAGCTACTCAGGAGGCTGAGGCAAGAAAATCGCTTGAACCCGGTGGGGCGGGGCGCACAGGTTGCAGTGAGCTGAGATTGTGCCGCTGCACTCCAGTCTGGGCAAAAGAGGGAGACGACTAAAAAAAAAATTCACGTATTCATTTTAACTATATTTAGCTACATATCAGCCACATTTCAAGTGCTCAGTAGCTACATGTGGCTACCACAGTGGACAGCGAAGATAATGAATATTTCCAGCATCATAGAAAGTTCTACTGGACAGCGCTGGGATAGGCTCTTAGATGCTCTGGGTGGTACTAGCAAAGTGGGGGTTTTATTTGTTGAAGATGTCTTGATTCTGTAGGATCTGAACTGCTTCTGTGTTACAAGAAGTGATGAGCAGGCCAGGCATGGTGTCTCACGTCTGTAATCCCAGTACTTTGGGAGGCTGAGGTGGGTGGATTGCTTGAGCCTAGGAGTTCGAGACTATCCTGGGCAACATGGCAAATCCCCATCTTAAAAATAAATTTTTTTTTTTTTTTTTAATTTTGAGGCTGAGGCTGCAGTAAGCTGTGGTCACACCACTGCACTCCAGTCTGGGCAACATGGCAAAACCCCGTCTCTACTAAAAATACAAAAATTAGCTGGACATGGTGGCCCATGCCTGTAGTCCCAGCTACTTGGGAGGCTGAGGTGGGAGGATCACCTGAGCCCAGGAGGTGGAGGTTGCGGTGAGCCAAGATCACACCACTGCACTCCAGCCTGGTTGACAGAGTGAGACCCTGTCTCAAAAAAAAAAAAAAAAAAAAAAAAAAAAAGCAAATGATGCTCGAGTTTAATCAAATGAGAAAATAATATAAGGCTTTTCTGATTTAAGAATAAATGATTCCCAAGGCGGGCAGATCACATGAGGCCAGGAGTTCAAGACAAGCCTAGCCAACATGGCGAAACCCTGCATCTAAAAATACAAAAATTAGCCAGGCATGGTGGTGCACGTCTGTAATCCCAACTACTCAGGGGGCTGAGGCACGAGAATTCGCTTGAACCTGCGAGGCGGAGTTGCGGTGAGCTGAAATCGCACCACTGCACTCCAGCCTGGGCGATAGGACCATAGAGCCAGACTCTCTCAAAAACAACAACAAAAAAAGAATAACTGATTCCCAACTAAAATAAATGTGCAGAAAGTTGCATGTACATCAATGTGGAGCTAATAAAGATTGGTACATCCATGCAAGAATGAGGCAGATGTATATATACTGATATATTTAAGATATACAGTTAAGTGAAAAGGACAAGGCATAAAATGATGTATCAAATATGATACTACTTGGGAGAAAAAACAGGGATGTACACATATATATTTGTGAAGATTTAGATCATTCAGGAAAGATGAGAAATTAGCACTTGTTGCTGCAGCTGAGAAAGGTGCAAAATAAGATTGTCAGGTGTGTGAAGGGGAATTACTTTTCTCTATATATCCTTTCATTTTTTTGTTTTTTATTTTTACTTTACGTAAATACATATTGCAAAGTGAAACACTAAGAAAGTTAGACAACAGGGGCATAATAATCGCCAGATGTCAGAAAGAATAAATGTGCTTTTGGATTGACTTAGGAAAGATAGAGTATGGGTTGTTTTTTTTTTTCTTTTTGAGACAGGGTGTCACTTTGTCATCCAGGCTGGAGTGCAGTGGTGTGATCACAGCTCACTGCAGAATTGACCACCTGGGCTCAAGTGATCCTCCTGCCTCAGCGTCGTAAGTAGCTGGGACTATAGGCATGTGCCACCAAGCCTGGGTAATTTTTGTTGCTGTTGTTTCTTTGTAGAGATTAGGTCTCGTTATGTTGCAAGGGAGGTCTCGAAATGCTGGGCTCAACTGATTCTTTCGCCTCAGCCTCCCAAAGTGCTGGGATTACATGAGTGAGCCACCATACCTGGCCAGAGTATGAGGCTATCTTTGAAGTGGATTTGGCTGGAGTTAGCAAGACTGAAAGATAAGTGCTAGGACACCACTACTTGTAATAGTGGCCATTTTCTGCAAAGAAGAAAGTGATTAGAGTTCTACAATCTATTATTTTTAAAGTTTGAATTATTACTGAAATATAATGTTTGCAGAAAAAAGGAATTCACTTTATGTCTTCAACTTGATGTATTCTGACAAACGTATATTGTCTGTGTAACCACCACTCCTATCAAGATAGAGAATATTTTCATTATGTCAAAATGTTGTTCCCTTGCTGCTCTTCCCAGATAATACCCTCCACTTCCATCACTGGCAACCACTGACCTAATGACACTGATATAGTGACAATGGCCTTACAAGCATGGTCAGTTTTCCTGTTCTAGAATTTCGTGTAAATGGAATCATACAGTATGTGCTCTTAGGTGTCTTTTTTCACTGTAATGTTGTGTGTATTAGTAGTTTCTTCGTTTTTATTGCTGAGTAGGTGGCAATCTGCTTCTGTGCTTAATTAACCAAATGTGGATTTTCTGCAGCAAATAACCTGGAATTAATTACTTCTCTCCTAGCCTATGCATTCCTCTCTAGCTATTCATCCCCTTGATATGCATTTTCGAGCTGCCCTGTAGGTTAGGGATCATAAGGTAATTAAACATTAGCTTAACTCACAAAACCAACAGCTAAAATTTTGGTTTCTCAGCAGGAGACCTGTGTTGTAAATGTGGCACAGGTGCTCACCTGGGGTAACTTCTGATCCCCTAGGCCCCTGTACCAATGGGTTTAATCCTTGTTCTTGTGTGCTTTCTCCATATAACTTGGGCAAAGTTAAAATACTGTTAAACTTTAGGTATTATAACATCGCTCATAGTGAGATTCCATTTATGTAGAATAAATAAATAGAAATTAAAACTTAAAAAGAGTCCCTGTATTAGTTCGTTCTCATGCTACAAATAAAGACATACCTGAGACTGGGTAATTTATAAAGGAAAGAGGTTTAATTGATTCACAGTTCCACATGACTGGAGAGACCTCACAATCTTGGCGGAAGGCGAAGAGGGAGCAAAGGCATGTCTTACATGGCAGCAGGCAAGAGAGCTTTTACAGGGGAACTCCCCTTTATAAAACCATCAGATCCTATGAGATTTATTCACTATCATGAGAACAGCACAGGAAAAGCCCACCCCTATGATTCAATTACCTCTCACCAGGTTCCTCCCACAAAACGTGGGGATTATTGGAGCTACAATTCAAGGTGAGATTTGGGTGCAAACACAGCTAAATCATATCAGTTCCTGACATAATGTCAATGGCATAGAAGTCAAGAATGAGAAACCATGTTGGACTCTGCAAAATATTAATAAGAATTAACTTTCATAAATTGATTTTTAGTTTTTCAAAATATAACTAGTAGCAACTAAGCAAATGGGAGACCATATTATGTTTTATTATATTAATAACCTCTGTTCTTTTTAGTATCAGTTAAAAAGCACTAAATTGTTTAGAACAAAAGACATAGTTTGTACCCAACTTAAAACAGTATGTATAGATTGAATCTTCTCCAGCTGACCTGTTATGTACCCTTTAAAACAAGTGAATCATCGATCAAGGAAATTTTTTAGTAACTGTTAGATGAAAATATGATTCAAGGGAAGATAAATGTGATTCATGTATTTGAAGATGATGCTACAGAAGGTGTTTCCTGCCTTTAATTATAACTTCAGGACAGATTCATAGTCTGCAATTGAAGCCATTGCTTACTTTTATGCCTCCAGCTTACTTTCATCATAGAAAGGAGAGGATAAAACAGTATCATTGACTTGCACATAAGCATATTATTAAATACGTATAGAGCAAGAATGATGATTTTCTATTAATAAATCATGAGTGATGCATTTGGCTGCAGTGCGTGTTTCGGTGCTTCTAGATAAACTTTTTCCCTGCCCCTCAACCTGTAATCACAGGCTGTGTCTGGAAAACTTATCAGGCATATATGGTGTTTTAGGTGTAGGTATTCTCCCCGCTCTCCCCACCAAGTGAATTATACATAGGTGTTGTTAGAGCCCTCAAAACAAAGGAGAGTAATACAAATTTTGAAGAGAACATTGCCTGTCACTAATGTGATAACATGAATAATTCTACTGTGGTTGAGTTGAGCTTTGTAAGCACTAAAAAATTTATAAGGTGAAATAGGAGAAAAGAGTATTTACTATTTACCTATGCCACCCTGACATACTGATGTATAGTAACTTTGATTTTGGGGGTGCAAAATGTTTTGTGATGGGTTAGCTGACATTAGGAGTGTTAAGTAGGGAAGTTTCATAAGGCTAAAGATACTACCTCTACCTAAAAGAATGTGATTTTACTGTTTGTAAGGTCAAGATTCTCAGAATAAATATTTTCTATTTTGATAACCAAGCAAATTTACAATGATAATTTCCTTGCTTGTTCTTCCCACCTCTTTAAAGGGAAATGGTATATAAAACTACCTTCAAAATGACATTTTTAATATAATACATGGATTTGACTCATCTTTCATTTTGGATTTCTAAATCTGCACTAACATGGGATGCAACTTTCATCATGAAATTCTGTATTTATGGTTTTTTTTTTTTTTTTTTGCCTTTAGGGATCTAAAAATGTAGAACTTTCAAATTACAAGGAAGAATGCTTTCTATAATTGACTTTACCTTATTTTCAGAAGCTTTGACACACTAAGAAAATGTCCTTTTTGGTCTGATGATGTGGGGGCTGTATGCACTTAGATTGCTGAACAAGAATCAGTTTGTGGTTTCCAAATGTTAGGACCATCTGGATTTTTTGTTTTTTTGAACAAAACAGTTTTTAAAATACATTTTTAAGAAATGCATTTTATAACTTCTTGATGAATTTCATCAGGCCTATTAAAAGTGTTAATAAATCAGAGAATTTTAATTCCTCAGATATACATGGCGTAATGAGATAGTAATAGTAACTGATGCAATTGTATGGTATCTACACAACAGATGTTGCATGTATTTAAAACTTAAAAATATTTATTTTTACTTTATACTTGATTAACTAAATGTTATATTCAGTTTACAAGGAAATTTTCTCTCACCTTTTTTTTCTCTGTAAGACATATGTCTCTTTTATGGTGTATCAATCTATGTACTGAAAGTTTTGGTAGAAACATTAAAGCATAAGTAATGTAAAAATCTTTTATTAGTTTGTTTTAATTTTGTCTTTTCTTTTTTTGCAGAAAGCACAGTCATGCCAACAGCGACTAGATAGGGAAATTTCCAACTTTCTCAAAATGATTAAGGAGTGTGACATGGCTAAAGGTAAACAAACAAGCACTATCCCTAAAATCACTCTTTAACACATAGGTATTGACCCGTTGTAGTTTTGTTTGACTTCATTTTTAAATAGTTTTTGGTTTTGAATTCAGAGTTATATTTGATAAAACTATTTTGAAATTCTAAAAGGGCATTTTAAAGTTTCTACTCACAGAGGATGCCTGCTTTAGAGATTAATGTTTTTATTCTTTTTTAAAAAAATAAATTTAAAGTTAATGTTTTTGGCCTGTAAATTAATTTTGGCTACAGAATGAGAATTCAGCTTATGAATCCCAGAAGACTTGGGTTTTGGAGTCAGAATGTCTAAAGCTTGAGGCCAGGCATGGTGGCTCATGCCTGTAATCCCAGCACTTTGTGAGGCCCAGGCACGTGGATCACATGAGGTCAGGAGTTCAAGACCAGCCTGGCCAACATTGTGAAACCCTGTCTCTACTAAAAATATAAAAATTAGCCACATGTGGTGGCATGTGCTTGTAACCCCAGCTACTTGGGAGGCTGAGGCAGGAGAATCGCTTGAACCCAGGAGACGGAGGTTGCAGTGAGCAAGATTGTGCCGGCGCACCCTAGCCTGGTGACAGAGCAAGACTCTCTCTCTCTCTCTCACACACACACACACACACACACGCACACACACACACACACACACACAGAATGTCTTAGGCTTGAATCCTTACTCTTCCACTTACTGACTGTTACTTTGAACAATACTTTTAACTCTTGCGAGTTTCACTGCCCTCATCCCTAAAATAAATAAGTTGATTGTTTTCAGGCCTTGGCCTTTTATGATTCTACAAATGTATATATGATCTTGTCTAGCTGATTATTAATCTTCCTTTCAATAATAACTTTTTATGTCTTCATTCTCTATTATGAGTTATCAGGAGTTGACTATAAATAGCCTACAAGGCCAGGCACAGTGGCTCACACCTGTAATCTTAGCACTTTGGGAGGCCAAGGTGGGTGGATCACCTGAGGTCAGGAGTTCAAGACAAGCATGGTCAACATGGTGAAACCCTGTTTCTACTAAAGATACAAAAATTAGCTGGGCATGGTGGCACATGCCTGTAACCATCTACTCGAGAGGCTGAGGCAGGAGAATTGCTTGAACCCGGAAGGCTGATATTGCAGTGACCTGAGTGCCACTGCACTCCAGCCTGGGCGACAGAGGGAGACTGTGTCTCAAAAAAAAAAACAAACAAAAGCCTACAAATCAAGCAAGCATTGAGAAAACGGTGCCTATTCTTGTGTAAATTAAAAAATTATGTTTTCTTAAACTCTTAACAGATGCTTAGACTTCAGCCATGATGCATATATAAATGACTTCACTAAAGTATAAATGATGTAGTTATTTGTGAGTTTATGATTAACTTTTTTTTTTTTTTCGAGATGGAGTCTTGCTCTGCCTCCCAGGCTGGAGTGCAGTGGTGTGATCTCGCTCACTGCAAGCCCCGCCTCCTGGGTTCATGCCATTCTCCTGCCTCAGCCTCCCGAGTAGCTGGGACTACAGGCACCTGCCACCACACCCGGCTAATTTTTTTTGTATTTTTAGTAGAGACGGGGTTTCACTGTGTTAGCCAGCATGGTCTCCATCTCCTGACCTCATGATCTGCCGGCCTCGGCCTCCCAAAAAGCTGGGATTACAGGCGTGAGCCACCACGCCCGGCCATGATTAACTATTTTAATGACATGTTAGTTTCCTTTAGTCGATTCCAAGATTCAGTTTCTGTATTTCCAGGGAATGTGAGGAAATGTTAATATTAGAGTAAATGGACCATAAGTATTCTGTATCTGTCCAAGTGTACCTATGGCATCCCTTTACTTCAGTTGAACCAACATATATTTTTATCAGCAGTGATAGCTTTGGGAAGGACAGTGGTTAGGTTATGTTGATTATTAGTTGCAGGCTGGAATATTATATTACTTAGCACTGTTCATTCTCAATGGCCTATGCCCCTATGCCTGCCTGGGGCTTTTCATGAGCCGCTCCCTCTTCTGGAAGGCTTTTCTCCTGAGTGGCGTAGTCACTCTCTTCCTTCCTTCCCTAGTCCTTTCTTCAAAAGGTGCCTGCACACGGAGACTTTTCCTGGCCTCCTGCGCTGGTTTGCTTCTCCTGGTTCGCTCTGTCCTGCTCTGTGTACTGCAGCCTCAGCCCTGGGGCTTCTTGGCCGTCGGACTTGTGATTGGATTCAGCAAATTGGAGGCTCTGTCCAGATCGTTTCAGGGCTTTATCTTCATTCCCTCCAGCCGGACTGTGGTTCCGCAGTGCTGCCGGGTTCCTCTACCTGGCCACTGTCCTGTTCTAGACTCTAGCTCTTGCTGGGCTTAGCAATACTGTCCTCTCCCCCTGTGCCAGGGTGTTAACTGTGTCCTGCACGGCAGTCTCTATTACTTCAACCCTCCTCACCTTTGCGAGCAATCTCTTTTTCAAATTCTTCTCAGTTAACGTTTTTTCTTTCTTTCTTCTTCTTCTTCTTCTTCTTGTTTTTTTTTGAGACAGGTGTCTCTGTTGCCTAGGCTGAAGGCAGTGGTGAATCTCGGCTCACTGCCATCTCCGCCCCCCAGATTCAAGCGATTCTCCTGCCTCAGCCTACTGAGTAGGTGGGATCACAGGCGCCTGCCACCATGCCCGGCTAACTTTTATATTTTTAGTAGAGATGGAGTTTCAACATGTTGGGCAGGCTAGCCTCGAACTCCTGACCTCAAGTGATCCACCCGCTTCAGCCTTCCAAAGTACTAGGATTACAAGCATGAGCCACTGTGCCTGGACCTCAGTTACCTTTGAGCAGGCCAGCTCTTGCCTGCTGAGACCCTGAGCTGATACCTCATCCTCTGAAGTTCACCTCCCCTCAGCACTTGTTACCCCTCTACCTTGCCGTAGTTTCTCTTTGTTACTTACCAGACTTCCTGTGAGCGTGTGTAGTTGATTGCCTGCCTTTCCCACCAGGATATAAACTTTAGGGCAGGGATTTTTACCTGTTTGCTGATTATCTGTGGTACCTCAACAAAACTTGGCGTGTGATGGGGGTCTCTCTCTCCTCTCTCTCTCTGGCTGTCTCTCTTTCTCTCTCTCTCTCTGTGTGATGAATGAGTGAATGAAATGAATGTCCTACTTGTCTAGCTTACATTTATACCTTAGATCTCTCAAACTCAGGGAGAAACAAATAATAAATTTCTGTCAAGTTAGTAAATTTAAAGATTGTACAAGTCAAAGAGACCTTTCAGAGACATGAAATAGGGAACAAACCATCAAAACTGTGGCATATTTTGCATTCTTTTGCCAAGAGGGATTCCACAGTTAATGCCACTGATTTTTATATCCTACTCCTCTCCCCTGAATTCTGCCTTTTTTTTTTTTTCCTGAGGCAAATCTTTGAGTAGTTCTTTCAATGGGGGTCTGTGAGTAGAAGAATTTCTACCTTATCTAAATCTTTATTTCACCCTCACTGGGTTATAGTTATCTTCCACTAGCATTTTGAAGATGCGATTGCAACTTCTTCTGACTTCTGATATTTTCTTTTTTCTTTTTGAGACAGAGTTTCGCTGTTGCCCAGGCTGGAGTGCAGTGGCGCGATCTCAGCTCACTGCAACCTCTGCCTCCTGGGTCCAAGTGATTCTCCTGCCTCAGCCTCCTGAGTAGCTGGGATTACAGGTGCGCCCGCCACTACGCCCGGCTAATTTTTAAATTTTTGGTCTTTTTACGTAGAGACGGGGTTTCACCATGTTGGCCAGGCTGGTCTCGAACTCCTGACCTCAGATGATCCGCCTCAGTCTCCCACAGTGCTGGGATTACAAGTAATCTCTCTGGGTTTTTTTGTTTTGTTTTGTTTTGTTTCTCTCCCCTCTTGTTACTGCAAAGATTTTCACTTTGTTTTTGGTATTCTGCAGTTTTATTCTGTCTCTGGTTTTGGATTTTGTTGTTCTGTAGCTTGCTTGAAACTCTGTTGTTTAATTCAAGGACTCATTTGTTATCTTTAAGTTAGAAAAGTTTTTAGCTATTATGTCTTCCAATTTTACTTCATCATTCTTTATATTCTCTCCTGCCAGAACTCTTAATAGACATATGTTGGGCCTTCTCGTTCTATCCTCCTACCTCATTTCTCATTCCATTTCTTTCTGTTGCATTCTGAGTACTTTTCTCAGATCTATTTTCTAGCTTTAGTTTCTTTCTCAATTTAGTCCGTTTTTCTGTTTAATCTTTTGACTTTGTACTTTCTAATCTTAGTGACTGTATTTTATAATTCTAGAAATTTTAGGCAGTGGTTTTAAAAAGTTGTTATTTTTCCCCATAGCGACATGTTCTTTTACATTACATGCATTTCTAATTTTATTTCTAATAACTTCAGACATATTAATTGAAAGCCTTTTTTTCAGAACGTTTTTATACGTGAAGTTGTTGCACAGCTAAGTCTTTTGTTTCTTCTGCTGAATGTCCATCACAATGGGTCATCACAAGATGGGCTTTATGGAGAGCTCATCTTCAGTGGAGCTTGTGGTTTGTTTGTTTGATTTTGTTTTGTTTTTGTTTTTCCTGCTTCTTGGGTTTGGAGGTGTCCATATAGAGTAGTTTTGTGTGTGTTGCTGTTGAGGCTGTAAAGGTTTCTCTGCTTCTGGGCTACTAGTTTTAAATTTGGATTTCATATCTAGGCATGCTACAAGCTAAGGGCTTCAGTTTCTCAGGTTTCTCACCCAGAGCTTAGGCAAGAAAGTGTTCTTCCCTGCATCCCTGAGCACAAGGGCAGTGTTCTACTCCCACTGTCACTAGGGGTCTGCCCCCTTACCAGGCCTTACCCACTTGATTTGGGAGGCCAAAGCCACATACCTTCCATTCATGTAACTGTAAAGCCTCATCTATTTTTGTTGTTGTTGTGGTGGTTTTTTGTTTGTTTGTTTTTTGGAGACAGAGTCTCGCTCTGTCGCCCAGGCTGGAGTGCAGTGGCATGATCTCGGCTCCCTGCAAGCTCCACCTCCCGGGTTCAAGCGATTCCCCTGTCTCAGCCTCCCAAGTAGCTGGGACTACAAGCACACACCACCATACCTGGGTAATACTTTTGTATTTTTAGTAAAGACGGGGTTTTATCATGTCACCCAGGCTGGTTTCGAACTCCTAAGCTCAGGCAATCCATCTGCCTCGGCCTCCCAAAGTGCTGGGATTAACAGGCGTGAGCCACTGTGTTCGACCGGGCTCATCTGTTAATCCTCTGGGTGTATGTTCTGTCTGACACCCACCTCTATGCTTGACCTTACTACCAGGCATCACTGGTTAGGCCTGTTGCATCAGCCTTGCCTTGTGTTTGTTTCTTTCTTTCTAGCATATCTGGGGATTTTATTCTTTCAAACTCTGCACTATGTTATTTTACCGATTTATTCGGTGTCTTTATGGATTGTGATTGAAGAGATGGTCCCATCAGCCTAGTCTGCCAGGTACCACCAGTGTCCCATGCTCTTTCTAATATAAAACATGTCAATACTCTACAATTTATATTATCTAGTATAAAGCAAACACATATATCCTTTTTTTTGTACATCGTCCTGTGTAGTTGACGTGTAGATAGTCCCTAACTTACAATAGTTCAACTTTACAATAGCGTGAAAGTGACATTTTCAGTTTATGGTGGATTTATTGGGATATAACAATATTGTAAGTTGGGGAGCATCTGTATTAACTTATTTGTGCCCAATAACAGCCCTATGCAGTATATACAACTATTCTTTCCATTTAACAGATAAGTTAACTGAGGCACAGGGAGCTTATATAACTTAAGGTCACAGAGCTTATAAAAATCAGAGTTAACATTTGGCTCTGGGCACCCTGGCTCCAGAGTGTGTTCTTAACCAATAAACAGGTTGGCATGGTGGCTCATGCCTGTAATCCCAGCACTTTTGGGAGGCTGAGGTGGCGGATCACCTGCGGTCAGGAGTTCGAGACCAGCCTGCCCAACATGGCGAAAGCCCATCTCTACTAAAAAATATAAAAATTAGCCGAATGTTGTGGCATGTGCCTGTAATCCCAGCTACTCGATCCTGAGGCAGGAGAATCGCTTAAACCCAGGAGGCAGGGGTGTTACAGTGAGCCAAGATCATGCCATTGCATTGCAGCCTGGGTGACAGAGCCAAACTCCATCTCAAAAAAAAAAAAAAAAAAAAAAAAAAAAAAAAAAACAGGAAAAAACAATAAACAGTCTAGAATGAATATCAAGAATTCAGTGTTGACCCCTGAACATTTGATCTAGGAACAAGAGAAGATTTGCAGATTTATAACCAGATCTACAATGTAAGGTAGAATTTGTTGAGGACGATTACATTAGCTTGGCTGTTATAGTTCAGGCGGTGTTTAAATCTTCATTGTCTTCTATTCAGAAGTTCAAGGGTAGAGTGGGATTGATGTAGAGCAGGAGTTTCCATTCCACAACAAAGAAATCTCCGTTTTTTGCTGTTGTTTTTTTCCTTCTCTTTTCTTGTCCTCGTTCTTTCAGTTCTTCATTACCAAAAATACATCATCAATTCACTCAATTTCCCAAGACCAAATTTTGGAGTCATTGTACTTCCTCTTTCTCCAAATATATTTTGTTGATTAGTTCTCCCATTCAAGTACTAACCAGGCTTGACCCTGCTTAGCTTCCAAGATTAGCTGAAATTGGGTGTGTTCAGGCTATAGCTAGTCAGTCCTGTCTCTTCATATCACTCTACTTTGTTTCTCTTCCTATGGCCCCCTACCATTATGCTAAAATAGGCCATAGCCATCTTTCCCATTGATTACCACAACTTCTTGGCTGACTACACTGCCTCCACTCTTTTTTTTTTTTTTTTTTAAGGCAGAGTCTTGCTCTGTCACCCAGGCTGGAGTGCAACGGCCAATCTCAGCTCACGGCAACCTCTGCCTCCTGGGTTCATGGGATTCTCCTGCCCCAACCTCCCAAGAAGCTGGGATTATAGGTACATGCCACCATGCCCAGCTAATTTTTGTATTTTTAGTAGAGACAGTGTTTCACCATGTTGACCAGGCTGGTCTCGAACTTCTGACCTCAGGATCCGCCTGCCTTGGCCTCCGAAAGTGCTGGGATTACAGGTGTGAGCCACGGCACCCAGTCCTGCCTCCACTCTTATGTTCCTTCTTTTACCTCCATGGAATATTCCACAGAGTAGTTAGATGCTTCTGAAACACAAATTGGAATTGTCACATCCTTAACAGAAGCATTCAGTGCCTTAGGGTATAATCTAAACTCTAAGTTGACTGACTTTATGACCTGTGCGTCTACTCACTTCAGCTGCTTCCTCTGTTAGCTATTCCTTCCTTCCTTCCTTCTACACTCTGTGCAGCAACAGTGACCTTTTCTCATGCTTGTGGGTCTTAGCATATGTTGTTTCCAAGGTAGGAAATCACTTTTTCTAGTCTTTTACATGTAGTTTTCAGAAACTTCTCCTTAACTTCTCTAAGACTAGGCTAAATGTTCTTACGTGTTTTCGGATCACCTTGCACTTTCTCTACCATAGCACTAGCCACTCTTTAATGTAATGCTTCCTGTTTCCGTTTCTCTCTCTGGGCAGGCCCAGCCTCCTCAGGTGTTAGAAGGGACAGGAAGAGCAAGCAAAGGTACAGGCCACAACAGTTGCCCCTATTCAGGTGTGTTTTACAGGGCACTGGAGAGCGAGCTTCTGTCTTTGGTCCAAGCTTTCTTCCAGGCAGCAAGATTGAAGAGTCCAATAGGTGAGACAGTGTGGCTATGAGACTAAGTGATTTATTGCTCACTTTCACTTCCGCCAAAATCTATTTTATTTTATTTTATTTTAATTTTTGAGACAGAGTCTCTCTGCGTTGCCGAGGCTGGAGTGCAGTGGCATGATCTCGGCTCATTGCAACCTCTGCCTCCCAGTTCAAGCAATTCTCCTGCCTCAGCCTCCCGACTAGCTGGGATTACAGGCAAGTACCACCTCATCCAGCTAATTTTTGTGTTTTTAGTAGAGACAGGGTTTCGCCATGTTGGCCAGGTTGGTCTGGAACTCCTGACCTCAGGTGATCTGCCTGCTTTGGCCTCCCAAAGTGCTCGGATGACAGGCGTGAGCCACCATGCCCAGCCCACTTCTGCCAAAGTCTAGAAGACAGGCAAGCGTCATACCCTGAAGCTCTCTCAAGCACTCAGAGTGGATTAACTCTAATGTGTCATCCAGTTCTGTGCCTTATTCTTTGTGGCACAGACCTTCCCAAGACTCCTCCCTTGACCTTGGCCACAGGTGGCCCTTTCTAGATCATATGTGGCTCAACCCTAGTTACCATTTACTTCATTGACTCTGTTTTTCTCGTAAGGCCATTACCATAAGGTGAGGAACCCATTGGACAATTCAATCAGAAGTGA
Organism: Macaca thibetana thibetana; assembly: GCF_024542745.1. NCBI lineage: Eukaryota > Metazoa > Chordata > Mammalia > Primates > Cercopithecidae > Macaca > Macaca thibetana. Next base: position 56,311,673 of record NC_065595.1, read on the forward strand.
TGCAAATCCAATTATACCCTCTGATGAAGATTTTACTCGGTTTGATTAAAATTAATCTTCCTCATTGCCTCACTTCATTCTCATTTGCAGGAGAGTGCAAAACACATTCTATAGTTCTGCTGGCTTCTTTCCTGTTTTGTTTGACTCTAGGTCTTTGTGACTTGTACTCTTTTCTAAATTTTTAAATGTAATTATTTTATTTTTTCCAAATAAATATCCCTCTCCTCTTACTCTTCTGAAGTCTCCCTTTGATCAGTGTTATTCTTTCAATAGGAATTGTTTTATTTTCCATTTTCCTTGCTAGACAGCAAGCTCTGTAAAAACAAAGACTGTCTGTCCTACTTACCCCTTTTTCTCCAGCACCTAGCTGGTGCCTGCCACGCGATTGCCACTCCATAACTGGCAGATGAAAACTTCTCACCTTACTAGAGTTCTCACTGATCATAATTCTGAAACTATCTTCCCTCAGGACTAGTATTTTTGGCACTCTATGTTAGAAGTGTTTGTTTTATTGGGTTTATATTTAGCAATAAAAAAAGGTTCCTTGTTCTTTAAGATCCAACTCAAGTGCAACATCTTTTCATTCAACTATAGATTACTCTAGTCCATAATAACAATGCTCTTCTCTGAAATTTTAATTTTTTTTTTTTTTTTTTTTTGAGACGGAGTCTTACTCTGTATCCCAGGCTGGAGTGCAGTGGCGCGATCTCTGCTCACTGCAACCTCTGCCTTGTGGGTCCCGGTTCAAGCAATTCCCCTGCCTCAGTCTCCTGAGTAGCTGGATTACAGGCATGCACCACCATGCCCAGCTATTTTTTTTTTGTATTTTTAGTAGAGACAGGGTTTCACCATGTTGGCCAGGATGATCTTGAACTCCTGACTTCGTGATCCGCCCGCCTCGGCCTCCCAAAGTGCTGGGATTACAGACATGAGCCACCGTGCCTGGCCTCTGAAATTTTAATGTTTTTTAAAAGCATGCACAATTTGCTAGTTATGTCTCACAACATCCCTGATATTATCTTTTTTATTAGTCATTTAATACATGGCACTTTGAGCTATATATTTTATATCCTCCAGTATAATGAATGTAAATTATATAGATGTAGATATATAGATAAAATGATCAGAGGTACTTCTTCAGTGGATGATTGTATTCAAGGTAGTCATTTTAATTTCAACAAAAAATAGATTTATATTTTTATGTCTTTCAGCATGACCTCTTTTGATATTTTTCAAGTTATAGTTTTATGGAGTAGAAGTTTTTAGAAGATTAGTTGATTTTTATGTGCAAACATTGTTTCCCTGTTTTGAAAAGAGTACTGATTTTCATTGAAGCATTTATATAATTCCAATCTGATATGAAAGTCCATTTTATGTATTTTTTGAGACGGAGTCTTGCTCTGTGACCCAGGCTGGAGTGCAGTGGCGCGACCTTGGCTCACTGCAGCCTCTACCTCCTGGGTTCAAGTGATTCTCCTGCCTCAGCCTCCTGGGTAGCTGGGAGTACAGGCGCACACTACAATGCCCGGCTAATTTTTGTATTTGTAGTGGACACGAGGTTTCACTATGTTAGCCAGGCTGGTCTCGAATTCCTGACCTCAGGTGATCCGCACACCTCGGCCTCCCAAAGTGCTAGGATTACAGGTGTGAGCCACCTTGCCCCGCCTTGAAAGTCCATTTTAAAATGGACTTTGCTCATTCGGGTTAGATCAGGTCTTTCATGTATAAAGTCATTATGTATTGCATTTTTTTACACCACAGAAGAGAAATCATCCCATTTTGTTGTTATTTTCTGTATTTTCTCTGATCTTTAGCTTTGTCACTAGATTTTGTAGTTTTTGGACTATTTAGTCTCTCTCCTGTTTGTGTTTAATTATTAAAAAAAGCCACATACATACTCAAGGCAGCACCATTACCAGAAGGGCAAGGATGGGGAAATAAAATGACTTCATCCAGTTTTTTTCTTTTAAATACTTGTCCCAAATGATGGAAATACTTCAGTTAAATGTTCAAAAAACAGGCAAATATATATATATATATATATATATATATTTTTTTTTTTTTCTTTTTGAGACGAAGTCTCGCTCTGTCACCCAGGCTGGAGTGCAGTGGCGCTATCTCAGCTCACTTCAAGCTCCGCCTTCTGGATTCATGCCATTCTCCTGCCTCAGCCTCCCGAGTAGCTGGGACTACAGGCGCCCACCACCACGCTTGGCTAATTGTTTTATATTTTTAGTACAGACAAGGTTTCACCGTGTTAGCCAGGATGGTCTGTATCTCCTGACCTCGTGATCTGCCCGCCTCGGCCTCCCAAAGTCCTGGGATTACAGGCGTGAGCCACCGCGCCCGGCTGCAAAATATATTTTCTTGTGCCACAAGTAAAAAACAAAATGTAGTTAAAAATTACTTATTTCTCAATCTGCCCTAATTAACCAACCCATAGTAATATAAATGAAAAAGTTTTCATTTCACATTTTTAAACTAAAGAACCATAATTATTTTAAGGTAAAATATAATAACTTGAAGCTATTTGGATTCAGATTATATTTTACATTAAAAGAATTATGGTAGCAACGTGTGGAATGAGATATTTTATTAGTTTTCTTATTCATTTAATAAATATTTGAGAGGTTTTATTTGGGCAAAGCTTGGTGTTTGGATGGAGATAAGGAGGTTGAGAGTTTATAGAGGGTGGCAGAGAGACAACATACGTACAATGCCTCATGCCCCTATGACAAGTGGGTGTGGCCGCTGTTGGAGTCCAGGAGCAGCTACTGTCATGTCCCATGGTGATATTTTGTTGTTGTTTTTAGAGACAGGGTCTTCCTCTGTCACACAGGCTGAAGTGCAGTGGTGTGGTCATAGCTCATTGCAACCTTGAACTCCTGGGCTCAAGTGATCCTCCTGCCTTGACCTCTCAAAGTGTTGGCATTACAGGCATGAGCCACTGCACCCAGTCTCCGCAGTGATATTTAAGGCAGGCTTCCTGGGGGAGAACGGCATTTGAACTAGGCCTTGAAAGAAAATAATTTTTTTTTTTTTTTGTCAAGTAGGGAAACTTCTGAATATGGATAATTATTTCCAATGTTCAAGTAAGATTTCAGTAGTCAGCATTCAACATCCAGTATTCAACAGTATTTTGAAGACTGTTTTTAGGTAAACAAACATTTCCAGGAGAACAGTCTGGATGAAACAAATTTAGTTTATTGAGCATCTTAAATGTTAGGCTAAGGAAATGTGGACTTTTTTTTTACACTAGGATAACAGTGGAGGTTGTCTGTACAAGGGGTTAATTTGTTCACATAAAGAAACAAGTGTCTTCCCACTGTTTTAAAAATGTACCCAATTAAAAATTGTTCAGTGTAATCATGAAAAACGACAGATTGTGAGCTTTTTATGTCTCTAAAGTTAAGCTTTTCCAATACGATCTTCTCACAGCTTTCATGACTTTAAAAACATTTTTAGTACAAAAAATAACGTTTTTCCTGAAAATCAACAGCATCAAATTCTTATAGCAGGCCAAATAAGGCAACATACTGGCCTTTTTGCATTTATTCATGACAGTTTAGTCTCTAAATATTAACCAGCTAAAACGTATTTGCAGTGATTCCCAGTTGGTCACTTTTCTAGAAGCTTAGCGATTTTAATTTTTTAAAATTAACCTTATGTAAACATCATTCTATAAGAAGCGTGCCAGTGCGAGTTGAATGGACCCTGATGTGCTGCACTGCAGCGTGGTATACGGCAAGGTTCAGCAATTCTAAACTGTTCCACTGTGGAAGTTCACTTCAAAAATCTTGTTTTAACACTAGATTGTCAGAGAAATGAGGTAACATTTAACTCTTCTGGACAAAAGAATTCGACACTCTCTTAATGGTGGATTCTTATGAAAACCTCTTTATACATATATATATGTACGCATACATATATTTGGAATATTTTTTGAAACCTTGCAGAACCAGTATTGTCAAACATTTGTAAGTATTCCTAAGCATGTATTTGGACAATTAATGTTTCTTCATGTTAACAAGTATCTAAAGTTTATGAACTATCTAAAACAGACAAAAACAGGATGATTAAGCTTATGATGGTGTTTAATAAAAGAACTCTATCTATGAATGGTTATGCTTCTATTTTCCTGTCATTTATGCCCTGAAAGTGGAAAATTACTAGATTACCCAGAAAATTTATGGAAGGCATAGGCTGTGTCTGTTTCTTCTGGTACATCTCCTCAGTACTTGGTCCACAGTTCGTGTTGCGACATCTGTTCAGGCACTATTTAAGTCATATGGCACCTAGCATATGGTACTCTCTTTTGCTATTTAGCAACTAAGTAGAGAATAAATCTTCACAATGTGTATCAGAGGTTCAAAATGGAAAATAAAGTCTGTGAAGTCAAATTTGTTTTAGAATATGGTAGTTTTCAATTAGTTGGGCTTTATTAAAGAAGCTAACAAGAGAAAACTATTCTGTAAGATGTATTTTGTAAGACGTAAACTGTGGTAAAATATCATTTGGCCTTCATATCCGTGTGTGTGTGTGTGTGTGTGTGTGTATATAAATATTATATATATATTTTTTGAGACGGAGTCTCACTCTGTCTCCCAGGCTGGAGTGCAGTGGCACCATCTCTGCTCACTGCAACCTCCGCCTCCCGGGTTGAAGCGATTCTCCTGCCTCAGTCTCCCAAGTGGCTGGGATTACAGGCGCCCACCACCATGCCCAGCTAATTTTTGTATTTTTAGTAGAGATGGGGTTTCACCATGTTGGCCATACTGGTCTTGAACAGTAGTATAGAAAACTTGAACTCCTGGGCTCAAGTGCTTCTCCTGCCTTAGCCTCCCAAGTAGCTGAGACTATAGGTGCACACTACCATGCCCAGCTAATTTTTAAATTTTTTGTAGAGATGAAGCCTTACTTCTTTGCTCAGGCTAGTCTTGAAATCCTGGCCTCAAGTGATCCTTTTACCTTGGCCTCTCAAAGTGCTGGGGTTACACACATAAGCCACCGTGCCTCACCCTAGCTGTAATCTTGTGTCTTTTAACAAATCTTGTTCTGTCCTCACCTTTTAGTTATTTTTTGATGAAAAGACTTCTTAAATGTTAAGATTTTTATCTGACGGCAGGGACAGATTTAAAGTATCTTAATGTATAATTAACAAAATATCAGAAACCATTTCAACTAAGTACATTTATTTTGCATTAATCTGGACATAATACTTTACTTGTTTTTAAGTGATATATATACACTTTGGACCTTCCTCTTGTCAATATTTTGTTTTTGTTTTTTATTTTTAATGAGTAAATGGGTTAAGGTTTTCTTTAGAGGACCAGGGCATATACTGATACTACCATTTCTTTATTCCCAACTTAAACATATACTCAATGGTACTGGACCTTCATAGGAACACATTTTTGAGAGTGAAAAGACCTACTTATGCCAAACAGTGATTCAAATAGGAAGTAGAGTTAATGCTGTTTTCAGATATGTTAACCACCATGATAACTACAGAATTATTTTTGTTTCTTTTTAGTACTTGCTTTTGAATAAAATTACTTATCTACAAAGGAAATTTTAATGTTTTATAAGGAGTGCTGTCCTTCTTGTCAGTTGTTTTTCTTAAACATTACGTTGTTATTTAATTCCTATAAACTTTTTTTTTTTGTCTTGGTGCCTCTTGTAGGGCAGTGCTCCCCAACTTTTTTGGCACCAGGGACTGGTTTTGTGGAATACAGTGTTTCCATGGACTCGGGGGTAAGGGTGGGAGTGGGGCTGGGGAGATGGTTTTGGGCTCAAACTGTTCTACCTCAGATCATCAGGCATTAGATTCTCATAAGGAGCCCGCGACCTAAATCCCTCATATACACAGTTCACAATAGGGTTCGTGCTCTGGTGAGAATCTAATGCCGCCACTGATCTGACACGAGGCAGAGCTCAGGTGGTGATGCTCACTCACCCTCCGCTCACCTCTTGCTGTGTTGCCGGGTTCCTAGCAGGACCACAGACCAGTACTGGTCTGCAGCCCGGGTTTGGGGACTCCTGTTTTAGGGTACAGACCTTTCTAGGATAAGGCTTCATTCTTTCTTTTTCTGTACCAATTTATGTGCCCTAAATAAAGTGTGTGCTTAATAATGATGCCCAAGAAATACATGAGGCTGGGCTCAGTGGCTCACGCCTGTAATCCCAGCACTTTGGGAGGCCGAGGTGGGAGAATCATCTGAGGTCAGGAGTTCGAGACCAGCCTGGCCAATGTTGTGAAACCCCATCTCTACTGAAAATACAAAAAAAAAAAATTAGCCAGGCATGATAGCGTGTGCCTGTAGTCCCATCTACTCTGAAGGCTGAGGCAAGAAAATCTGTTGAACCCAGGAGGTGGAGTTATGATAAGCCGAGATTACTCCACTGTACTCCAGCCTGGACCACAGAGTGAGACTCTGCCTCAAAAAAAAAAAAAAAAAAAAAGTCGGGCGCAGTGGCTCACACCTGTAATCCCAGCACTTGGGGAGACTGAGGTGGGCAGATCACGAAGTCAGGAGTTCGAGGTCAGCCTGGACAATATGGTGAAACCCCGTCTCTACTAAAAATACAAAAATTAGCTGGGTGTGGTGGTACGCGCCTGTAGTCCCAACTACTTGGGAGGCTGAGGCAGAAGAATTGCTTGAAGCCAGGAGGCAGAGGTTGTAGTGAGCCAAGATTGTACCACTGTACTCCAGCCTGGGCAACAGAGCTGACTCCATCTCAAGGAAAAAAAAAAGAAAGAAAATAAACATATATATTTTGCTTAAGACAGCTAGATGGAAAGATGAGGTTAATAGATATAAGAGTATTTTTGTGCTCTTAGTTAACCTTAAGATTCCTTAAAATCCCACTCACTGTATTTATTCTTTTATTTATAGAAATGTTTCCATCATTTCTTCAGAAAGTTGAAGTTGTCTCAGAAGCTTCTAGAGAAACTTGTGTAGCTTTGAGTGATTGCCTTAATCTCTTCACTAAACAAGAAAGGGTAGGTAGCTCAGAATTGAATTTATAAAATGATTGTTTGGATGTTGCATGCATGGTTGTCCATGAAATCATTGCTTTCAAATTGTTCAAAGGTGGGAAAATATTAGTATTGACAAAGGAAAGCTTCATTTGTCACCAAAATTTAGAACTTATTTATTATTGATTAAGCAGGATGAAATAACTTGTGTTCATATCTTTTGAATTTGTTGATGTAGCCATATTTAATAAGTATACTTAAAGTTGATCAACTCAGGATTGTTGTAACACTTCAATAACAGAGATGTGAAAATATTCTAGAAACGGAAGGTCTTTACATTAAAAAAATACTTTTATTTAGGAAATAGAGTACTATCATACTTATCTAAGTAAACTAAGCTCAATGAATTAAGTATTTTTTGTGTTCTTTCCCCTCACTCTCTTACCCTTCAACAGTTTGCCATTTGCTTTTCTAAATATGAGTAAGGGCTGAGCATGGTGGATCATGCCTGTAATTCCAGCATTTTGGGAGGCTGAGGTGGGCAGATCACCTGAAGTCAGGAGTTCGAGACCAGCCTGTCCAACATGATGAAACCCCGTCTCTACCAAAAAATACAAAAATTAGGCCAGGTGCGGTGGCTCACGCCTGTAATCTTAACACTTTGGGAGGCTGAGGCAAGCAATCACTTGAGGTCAGGAGTCGAGACCAGTCTGGCCAACATGATGAAACCCCATCTCTACTAAAAATACAAAAATTAGCCAGGCATGGTGGCGCACACCTGTAATCCAGCTACTTGGGAGGCTGAGGCACGAGAATCAGTTGAGCCTGGGAGGCGGAGGTTGCAGTAAGCTGAGATTGCACCACTGCACTCCAGCCTGGGTGATGGAGTAGACTCTGTCTCAAAAAAAAAAAAAAATTAGCCAGAGAATCGCTTGAACCCGGGAGGTGGAGGCTGCAGTGAGCCGAGATTGCGCTACTGTACTCCAGCCTGGGTGACAGAGTGAGACCCTGTTTCAAAAAAAAAAAAAAAAAGAAAACCAAATATGAGTAAGAGTGGTATGTTGTATGCTGAGCTATTAGTGATTCTTTTTCAAAGGATTGAAAAGTTACAAAGATGTGTTTTAGTTGCCAGAATTAGGATTTTTCTTGTTTTGCTGTTTTTCCCCTCATTTTTATGATTTCAATGTAAGTCAAGTGTCAATAGGCTTTCTTTTCTATTTTGTTAATTTTTATATATATGTCTAATCTTCAGTATTTTAGATTAAGATACGAAATTTCTTATTGTTTTAGTTTACTTGTACCTTTTGGTTAGAGATTAGGTTTCAGTAAAAAGAGAGATGAAATTGCTTTTATATATTTTCCTCTAATAAGTAAAGATCTAAAATTTTATTTCCTCATGATTAGAAAGGGATCCTTATGAATTCATATACAATTTCACAGGGTCTCACTGGGTTGCCCAGGCTGGAGTGCAGTGGCATAGTCATGGCTCACTGCAGCCTCTGCCTCCAGGGTTTAAGTGATCCTCCCACCTCAGCCTCACAAGTAGCTGGGACTACTGGCCTGCACCATGATGCCCAGCTAATTTTTGCTTTTTTTTTTTTTTTTTAAGACATGGGCCTTTCTATGTTGCCCAGGTTGGTCTTGAACTGCTGGATGCAAGCCATTTGCCCACTCGGCCTCTCAAAGTGCTAGGATTACAGGCATGAGCCACCATGGCGAGCATATACAAATTTTTAAATGCTGTGTTTGCTGTATGTAGCACCAATTCCACATATTAGTTTATTTGGAAAATAAGACAAATATGGAAATAATAATCATTTAAAACAAACTTACCAAAAGTCTTTTAATAGAATTATATTAACTATCACAGGAAAACATAATTGTTCATTAAACATTTCAAATGGTTGATTTTTTAATACTGTTTGAAAATATCCCTCCTCAGCACTTCTATTTTTGGTGGTTTGCAAATTTCATGTGCAAGTTTATTTAAATAACAGATGATTTAGTGTTCTAAATAAATCTGACCAGGATAGTTGCATTCAGAATATCTTTGAAATTAAAAAAATATGATATCATAGGATTCATGACTTATTTAGTACATTGTAAAACCACATTTCACTCACGTCTCTTATGTGGTACCTAATGGATGTATCGATAGCTTTTTTGTTCTAGAGATGTATGGTTTTAAGGCTGAACATTAGACTGGAAGTAACATGTTATGTTGGTGCATGTTTAATTTCTGAAGCAATCAACCTATTCTATTTTTTAAACTATCTGCTTAAAAAATAGCCTAATTCTTTCTCTTTGTAAAAATCTAGATGTGCAAGAGTGTTAACCTAAAGTTTAGGCTAACTGACCTCTTTTAGCCTCTTAAATTTATCATGAGGATTAAATAAGATAATGTAAGCAAAATACTTAGCATAGTACCAGACACAAAGTAAGCCCTGAATAAAAAGTTAACAGTTATCTCAAGATCTTAACTAATTAACATTTGTAGCCTCTCTTTTCTGATAGTACCTTGGAGCTTTTATGTGTGTAACATTGGATTTACCTTGTTTTGGGAGGAAGTAGCATTGTCTAAAGAACTTTTATTTGACCACTATCATTGGAATGATCCTGTTGTGTTTCCATCCTTGTTATTTAAATGACACGGCTACTTCACTTCTCTGAACCTTGTGTTCATCTTTTAAATAAGGGAAACCATGTAGCAAGCTTTTAGAAGCACTGGTCTGAAAGTCTGATGGACCTGTCTTAAATCTCAGTCTTTCTCTAACTTTTCTCCAACTGTGGGACAAGCTTCTGTAAAATGAAAATAAACACCTCAGAGTTGGGTGTGGGCATCAACTCTATGTAGATGAATGATACATATATAGAGTATGTTAGCATAGTGCGTGGAACACAGTATTCTGTTTAGTAACTAGCATTTAATGTTTCAAACTTTTGGAATATATTTAAGATATCTTCTGAGTAATTATATGAAACGTCAACTCCATGAAACACTTAGAATCCATGGATTTCCTTCTCAACAATAAGATAAACAGTGAGAAGGCACTGCAAAATATTTGAAAGGTAAGTGGCATTTCTAAAGTTAGTCTTTCAAATGCATAAGGATTACAACATAGGAATTTAATAGCGTAATCGAGTTCAGAGTGGTGTAATTATGTGCTGTAATACCTTATTTATCTGGCATTATAAATTACATTTCTCTTATCTGGAAATTTTGTTAAAAGAGCAGACATAAGCTTTGAAGACCTACAGACCTGGCTCTAATTCCTGGCTCTGCTATTGACTCTCTTTGACTCGGTTTTAAAATACAATCTCCTATTTAAGATGGTGACTAACCAAAGGGATTGTTTTGAAGAGTAAATGCAATCATATTGGTAAAACACCTCTGTGGGGACTGGCACAAAACAGGGATCCGGTAGATGTAAGTGACCCCAGCCCCCACAGCAGCAACGCTGTTTTTATTCTAGTCTTTTTTGATGGCTGTTATTCTAAATGTTCCACATTTACTTCTTAATCTAAAATTTTACAACTTAATTTTATGTTTCTTTCATTTTTTTTTTTTTTTACAAGCCCTTGTCAGGCCATAATTTTACATTTTCTCGGTGTCTCAAGATTGGCCTTTTGTATGTCAATAATTACTCTGTGCCTTAATACAGAGATGCCCTCAGGGGATAATGTTTATATGAGTCTGTGTTTTTCTACTAAATGGCCTGGTCCTGCCAATGCTTTTTGAGCTCTTGTTTGCTCTTTATAGGTTTTTAAAAATTACCTCTCTTGATTTTTCAAATTAACTGTGTACCTGCCTCTAGCAGTGGAATACTGATGCCTTCTGATTTACTCTTTCTAATCTCCTATTTATTAAAAAGAAAACCAGATAACCAAACTCCATCAAATTATGTCCAGTCAGAGTAAACTGGCTCTCTATGAGAATCTTGGGGGGTTTCAGTGTGTGCAGGCCTTCGTGCCTTCTATTTCTGTGGTACGTGGGGTTTTTTTTTTTGCTTATTTGAGGATGTACTGATATGACCTACATAATCGAGGTTTTCATAGGAGCTGTAAATAAATGAGGCATTATTGTAGGAAGATTTTATTGGTAAGTAAAACTGCTACGGCCTAGTGGCTGATGCCTGTAATCCCAGCACTTTGGGAGGCTGAAGGGGGGTGGATCACCTGAGGTCAGGAGTTCGAGACCAGCCTGGCTAACATGGTGAAAACCCGTTTCTACTAAAAATACAAAAAATTAGCCGGGTGTGGTGATATGCGCCTGTAATCCCAGCTACTCGGGAGGCTGAGGCAGGAGAATCTGTTGAACCCGGGAGGCGGAGGTTGCAGTGAGCCGAGATTGGGCCATTGCACTCCAACTTGGGCAACAAGAGCGAAACTCTGTCTCAACAAAACAGAAAACAAACAAAAAAACTGCTTATGCTGTTGAGAAAATGGCAATATATAAAATACTTTGTAAAGTTTGTGGTTGATCTACTGAAGAAAAACCTAGATACTGTTTTTAGGGTGGTTTTCTTGGAAACGGTATAACAGAATGTGAGTGCTGGGTGTTTCTTAGCCTGGTCTGAGAGTTCCATTCAAAATGCCAGAAACTGGTTTCTGGAATTATATTTGTTTCGTAGTTTTCCTTGCCAGAGGATGCCCTCCTCATTTTGTGTACTATCGAGCTTCCTTGATGTTAGTCATACCAATTTTTCCAAGGTAAGAACTGCCCATTTAAAGTTAGTATAAGCTCACTTATCAAGTGTTTTATACATATTTCATGTTAAATCTCCTGACTGCTGAAGAGCTGTGACCCAACTGTATGCCTGGAATAAGAGTGGTGCCGGCCAGGCACGGTGGCTCATGCCTGTAATCCCAGCACTTTGGGAGGCTGAGGCAGGTGGATCACCCGAGGTTAGGAGTTCGAGACCAATCTGACCAACATGGTGAAACCTTGTCTCTACTGAAAATGCAAAAAATTAGCCGGGCATGGTGGCAGGCCCCTTGTAATCCCAGCTACTTGGGAGGCTGAGGCAGGAGAATCACTTGAACCCAGGAGGCAGAGATTGCAGTGAGCCAAGATTGCACCGTAGCCCTCCAGCCTGGGAAACAGAGCGAGACTCCGTCTCAAGAGGAAAAAAAAAGAGAGTGGGATTAATTTTGTGGTATAATGGAAAGATTCAGACCCTACATTGGAACTGTCTGAAGGGTTGGAATTCTGTACTGCTTCTTTGGACCGGACACTGCTATCTTTGAAGAGAAATCATGCGTTCATATGGACTTACAGCTCTACAAAGTCATGATCTCTTCCATTCATTTCATTTCCTGTGCTGTCGGGCAGTCCTGTAGTCATTTTGTGACCCTGATATCTTTTGTTTCCTAATGTTCTTAACAGCTCTTTTGGGCCTGCACCCCTCTCTGGCCCTCTGTCTCTGTAGTCCTCTCAGATCTATTTCCACTCTGAGCAGAATTCCTTTGTTAAACATGAGGAAGTCACTGTATATGGCTCCACTCCCTACCACCCTTCACTCCGGTTTTTATCTGCATCTGCTCTTATCCTTTCTTCTTGCCTTTTGCTGGAGGCATCTGTCTCCTTACATTCTGCTTCTCTGGGGACCTTGCTTCAAAAAATAACTCCTCTCTTTGGAATTCTCTACCCCCTTATTTATAGCTTTTGTCTATCTCCCTGCATCCTTTTCCAATTCCAATTTTGAAAATGTGATACTTTCTGTTTCTACTTCTTAATTTTCAGCAAGTCCACCGAAACTGTTCTTGCCAGTATTTCCTTACTGTTAAACCAGAGGATATTTAAAAATTGTCTTGCTTGTCCTCTGAAGGGCCTGGCATGTGACTACTTCCTGTTTTTTGGAATTCCGCTGTGGCTTCCACAGTGCCACCTCTTTTGGCTTCTCCTTCCTCAGTAGCAGCTCCCTCTCAGTCACCTTTTTTTTTTTGTCTTTTGAGATGGAGTCTTACTCTGTTGCCCAGGCTGGAGTGCAGTGGTGCCATCTTGGCTCACTGCAACTTCAGCCTCCCGGGTTCAAGCAATTCTCCTGCCTCAGCCTCCTGAGTAGCTGGGATTACAGGTGCATGCCACCACACCCAGCTAATTTTTTGTATTTTAGTAGAGATGGGGTTTCACCATGTTAACCACGCTGGTCTCAAACTCCTGACCCGAACTGATACACCCGCCTTGGCCTCCCAAAGTGCTATGATTACAGGCACAGGCCTGTAATTACAGGCCACACCTGGCCTCAGTCACCTTCCAAAGCATTTTTCATCTGCCTATGTATTAAATGTTAGTATTCCCTAGGTTTCTGTGAGTGACCTTCTTACTCTTCACATTCTCCCTGGATGATCTCACCCACTCCTTTAACTAGAATTTCCTGAGGACTCAGATGTCTCCATTTCAGACTTCTCCTGAGTTGTGATCTAGTATATCCAGCTGCCTTTTGGACATTTACATATGCTTACATCAGAAGCATTTCAAAACCAATGTGTCTTAAACTGAGTTATCCATTCAACTCATAGACTTGCACCACCCATTCAGTAATTCAGGCCAGGATCATGGGAAATGGCTTCAGTTCATCCTCCTCCTTCCTCCCTATCTTGATTCAAGTCCTGTCAATTTTTTTTTTTTTTTTTTAAGAAGGAGTCTTGCTCTGTTGCCCAGGCTAGAGTGCAGTGGCACAATCTTGGCTCACTGCAACCTCTGCCTCCTGGGTTTCAGCAATTCTCCTGCCTCAGCCCCCCGAGTAGCTGGGATTACAGGCACACACCACCACACCCAGCTAATTTTTGTATTTTAGTAGAGACAGGGTTTCACCATGTTGGCCAGGCTGGTCCAGAACTCCTGACCTCAAGCAATCTGCCTGTCTCAGCCTCTCAATGTGCTGGGATTATGGGTGTGAGCCACTGCACCCAGCCCAGTGTGATTTTTTTATGTCTTGGTTGCCTATCTCCCTTTGCTCTGCCTTCCCCGACTCCAGCATACTGTTCCCCATTGCTGTTCTGTGAGATAAATTCTCAAGGTTGCTCTGTTGGATGACTGTAACCATTTCCTCATCGAGGCTCCACCCTTTAAAACTAGGTGAGGTGTCCCTGCTGCTCCATGAGTTTCTGGCTGTCATAGCATTTATCACATTGTATCATTATATATTCACAAACTGGAGCTCCCTAAGGAAGCAACTGTATCTTAGTTATTTTTGTAGCATGGTACTTGGCATGTGGTAGATGGTGAATAAATATTCGAATGAATGAATAATGAATGTACAAAGGAAAAGATTCAGGCTTTGGGATCAGACCAATTTGGATCTAAACTCTGCTACCTCAACCTTGAATAAATGAATATATGTTTAGGAATTCTGTTTCCACATCTGAAATTGAGCGCATATATGTGTTATTTTATGTGAGGTGCTTCAGTACAGTACCTGACACATTTAGGGCCCATGCAGATTGCCTTTTAAAACAAGAAGGTAATTAGTTGTTCATTGTTTTGCTACCTAGCACTACTTTTATAAACTGAGTTTATTCTCTAATTTTCAGGGCGTAGGGAGAGATTCTGTAGCAGGAACTCTTCTTTCCGTATGTGATTTTTCCAAACACAGTAACTGTTATTATTTCGAGTGAGAAAAGAAAAAGAAATAAACTGACTTTTTAAAGCTGCCATGAGGCTGGGCGTGGTGGCTCACACCTGTTATCCCAGCACTTTGGGAGGCCTGGGCAGGTGGATCACTTGATGCCAGGAGTTGGAGACCAGCATGACCAGCATAGCAAACCCCCCGTCTCTACTAAAAATACAAAAAGTTAGCTGGGCGTGGTGGCGCGGGCCTGTAATCTCAGCTACTCAGGAAGCTGAGGCATGAGAATCACTTGAACCCAGGAGGTGGAGGTTGCAGTGAGCTGAGATTGTGCCACTGCACTCCAGCCTGGGCGACAGAGCAAGACTCTGTCGCCAAAATAAATAAATACATAAATAAATAATAAATGAAAACAAAGGTGCCATGAAACCTCACTGACATTCATTCCCAATTTTCCCAGCATGACCTGGAATGGTCTTTAACACATTCTAGGTCTGTAGTGCAATTACAGCTACCACCAATTACAATGGGACTTAAAGTACCTAGGATCTTGTGCAAGAAATATTTAATTTTGTTCATTTTTACTCTGAACTCACTAAAGTATGAGGACAGATTTATATACTTTAGTAAGGTGAAAGGTTTGAAACATGTTGAAACAAAAATATTTTTTTCCCTCCATCAGAGTGTTACAGTTAACCATAAATTTCATTAACCCGAACATCCCACTTAAGTGTGGTATTTGGGTGGTGGGTTTTCCTGTCCTCTGAACCTTTGCCCTTCAAGCCTGGCTGGAATAATTTTACCTAAGTAGATCTCACGGTAGTAGGATTAATACCGTTGTTTTCCTTGTTGCTCAGTGTCCCAACTAGGGTATAAACAATAAATATGTGAAGACTGCCTTTCAGTCTTTGGTTTTGGAACCGTAAACGTGAACGCATCAGCATAAGCCTGAGTAAGTGACAGGCAGGACTGGAGAGAAGATTCCTTTGCTTTCCAGAGTCTCCCGAGGGGCGGGCTGGCAAACAAAAAAAAAAAAAAAAAAAAAAAAAGAAAAAAAAAGTTGCCAGGGCCGGTGTCTCCAGGAGAGGGCCGAGCGCACAGCCGCTCTAGGACCTCGCAGGCGCCTCGGCGCGGCGCTCACGCAGAGCCCAAGGAGCAGTTCCCGACCTCTCCTCGGCGGCTTCCCCGGCGGTCCCTACCTGCGCCTCCGCCCGCCAGCGGCACTGGGGAAGGGGAGGAGCGGCCCGGACCCGGCCGCAGCGCGCAGAGAGCCGCCCGCCGCAGGCCTTGCCGCCGCCCGCCCGCGCACTCCCTGCGAGCCTCGGAGGGCGGGTCTGCGGCCGAGCCAGCGGCGGCTGGGGGGTAGCGCGGACCTCCGCAGCCCGGGCGGGCGCGGCGCGGCGCGGGAGTCCTGTGCCGCTGGCGGGCAACGCCTCTGCCCGACCTCGCTGGGGAAGGCGGGCGCTGCTGCCCGGCCGGAGCCAGGGGCGGGCTGCGCGAAGGTGACTTAGGGAGACCTTGCGGGCCGCCCTGGGTCGCGCCTCCCGGATCGGCTCGGCTCGGCTCGACTGGAGGGGAGGAGGAGGAGCAGGCCGGGCGCATTCACGCTGGAGCTTGCGAGGAGCGCAGGGTGGAGCGCGCCAGCCGGGGTCCTCGGATCTGGCCCAGGTAGGTGGGTGTATTTGCAGCTCGGTGGCTTTGCGGGGCAGCCTGGGGCCACGGAGGACGCCGGGGGAGGGAGCGGGGAGGGCGGCCAGACTTGATCCAGGGATGTGAGTAGATCCAAGAATAGTTGGACGTGTGTGTGCAGAGTGGGGTGCAGCCGCGGGCGCGTAGGGAGGGGCGCACCAGCCGGGAGACCCTATTCTTCCCAGTGCGGGATCCTGCAGGAAGAGCCCCTGGGGAAAAAGCCCGTGGACTGATGTGTTTTTCAGCTGAATATCGGTATTAGGTCAAGAAGGGCTGGAGTGGGAGGAGTAAGACAGTGAAAGACATTATTGTCCTAAATAACCTTCCAAGTTAGTGATTTTTCGCGTGGCTCTGCTCGGGCTGACATTGAGATGAACTTACCATCCGCTGCTCAGAGGCCGCTGAAATTCCAAGAATACGAGAAGTGCATGAGCGGATTAAGGAGAGAAAGGGAAATTCTATTTGTGTTGGGGAATGGGGAGGTGGCTTTTAACTTTAATGTTTTGATGAAGGATTTTTGATTACTCATCGGCTTTCTTTGTAGCCTAAACCAGTGGGGAATCACGTTTCCTAGCATTCAGAGCATGTGGCTAGTTGTTTTGTGCTTTCTGTTGTGCTGGATTTTTCTGGGTTTGGAGAGAGGGTAAGGAGAGGAAGATGCCAGGGAAGAGCTTAGTACAGCTTTTCTGAGTTATTAAGGCTATTAAAAGTTTCTTAATTTTAATTAGGTTCAAAGACTGAATTAAGGCATTGCTTAGCAGAAATCTTTTTTGAGGGAGAAAAATGCTTGAAATGTGTGTTGGTGGAATAATGTGTAGGCTGGAATACGGGGCGAGGTGGGGGGTGTCTAAATGTAAACTTTCTTTCCATTTTGAGGACACACCGAAGTTAATCTCCCCTCCAAGTCAAATTTGATTTTTAGCCCCTAAGCTGATGTCTTTGGCAAGGTAACTCAATTTCTGTTTAGTGGATATTTAATCTGAACATAAGACCAGGGAGCTATTTCAGCCTCTGTCCCAGGGCTACTTTTGCCAGACTGGGGTTTTAAAGGAACTTGGATCAGCCTGAATATAGTTTCTGGACTCTAGTCTTCCCCTCTTTAGAAACGCTTTAAAGGTTAAATTTAGGAGATTGTATTGACAGTGAAAGTGACTCATACAATTTCTTTGCCCCCAGTTGTGAGCCCTGCATAATGCGGGGGAAGTAAAAAAGCCGGTTAGGTGTTCCATATTAAAGCAAAGGTCTTACTAATATTCAAGGTAGTTTATAAATAGTATGAGCATGTTTAAATATTGTGCATAACTGAGAAAATATTTATACATCATAATCTAAGCTCCATGTACAGTTTTTGGCATTTATCATTTACATTCTTTATAAAAAGGTTGGCTAAACTTACTACTTCTGGCACTCAAATATATGACTGTTTATCAGCTTTCTGAGGATTATAAGAAATATTTTAATTCCTCTAAAAAATAGAAATTTAGAATTGTTATTCAGTCCACATTATTCAACATATATTCCTAAAATTTTCAGTTTATTTTAATATATAGTCCAGAGATACAGCTGTAAATTAATTTTGGAAGCAGCTAGGACATAAGTTATAAATAAAATGAAGTTTATGTAAACTGAAGCTGGATTTCATTGTGATAACTTTTGGGGACTTTCTGAACAAAATGCATAAGGTTTTAATTAGCATGGTGTGTGTGTGTGTGTGTGTGTGTGTGTTAGGCTTATTATGCTTGATGTGACTCAGGATCTAGCCTGATAAGTTTTTGTATCTCACAATGGTACCAAGACTGTAATCTGCATGTGACTGTATTTGTCTTATTCCATACCATATTCCTAATATAGAATGCAGTGCCTGGCTTGTACGCTGATGAATTTTGCATGAGTTATATAGGCAGACATAATTTTCCTTTCATTTTAACTTCAGAGTCTTAAGGGTGTAACCCCTATACGTTTTTATAATGGTCCATTGAGGATTTGATGTCTGTTACTTTCTGTGACCTTTTTTTGAGTCATTTGATAAATATTTATAGATTGTTTACCTTATAAGAGACTGCTAGACCAGTCTGTCTTCGTAAAACTAGATGACTAAAATCTGTTTAGTCATCTGACTTATACGGGCATCAGGTGATGAAATAAATTCTTACAGAAGGTGCAACATACCCAGAAACAATAGAAGAGGGTAAATTTTAGCAAATCTTTCATTAAGACTGGAATGAGGGGAAAGAATAAAGTCCAGTCTAAAAGATAGAAGCAGGGTCCTTTTGAAGGACTTTGTAACGTATGCTTATAGAGTTCGAAACTTATCTTGGGCAGTTAGTCACTGAAAGATTTTAATCAGATTTAATGAGATTTGCTCCTTATGAGAAGGATTAGAGAGGAACACAGGCCTGCAAACGGGACGACCAGGTGCAGGAACTCAGGAGAGGTAATCAGGGACTGAACCAAGTTAGTGACTGTGGAGAAGGAAAGGGGGATGCAGAGCAGAAATGCTTCAGAAACAAACAACATGAATCGGAGCTGGTACTGCAGGGAATGTGGGGAATGAAGGTGGAACTTTAAGTGACACCCAGGTTTATGGCACAAGTCACACTGTATAGAAGGTGATTAAGGTAGGGAATTGAGGGAATGTGGAAAGATGAGTTGCCTTTTGGACATGCTAATATTCAAGTAAGGTTGTTCTTAGGTGTCTGATAAAAATTTGGGAATCATTAACATTGGGAGTCACCTAAGTAAACATGGTCATTGAGGTCAAAGGAATGAATAATATCACCTAGGAGAAGGCGCTTGAACAAGTTTGAAATCGAAAGATTGAATACTGATACTTAAAAGACAAGTGAAAGAAAGGGAGCCAGTGGAGATGACTGAGAAAAGGTGGCCAGAGAGGCAGGAGGAACTCTAGAACAGGGGAGATCAAGGAAGGCAAGCCACCCAGAGAACAGGTAAGAAATGAAGTATGTCCATTGTATTTGGTAGCCAGGTGGTCGTTGAAATCTTTTTTTTTTTTTTTTTATTCTTAAAAAACCAAGACCAAAAAAAAGGGATACACGTGCAGAACATGCAGATTTGTTATATAGGTGTATGTGTGCCTTGGTGGCTGGTCATTGAAATCTTTGATGACAGAAGTTTTAGAAGCTTCATATAGGGCCAGGTGCGGTGGCTCACACATGTAATCCCAGCACTTTGGGCGGCTGAAGCAGGTGGATCCCCTGAGCCCAGGAATTTGAGAACAGCCTCGGCAGCATAGCGAAACCCCGTCTCTCCCAAAAAAATATAAAAAATTAGCTGAGTATGGTGGTGGGCACCTGTGGTCCCGGCTACTTGGGAGGCTGAGGTAGGAAGATCACTTGGACCTGGGAAGGGGAGGTTGCAGTGAGCCGAGATTGCACCACTACATTCCAACCTGGGTGACGGAGTGAGACCCTGTCTCAAAAATAAAAAATAAACAAAAAAACAAAGGAAGCTTGACATAAGAAACCAGATTGCAGCATGCAAAGGAGTAAATGTGAGGGAGGTGAGGAAACAAATGATGAAGATAGACTTTGTAGACATTCATAATCTGTGGATTATTGTAATTTTATTCCTTTTTTTCAGTTCTTATGCCTTTCATTTCTTTTCGTAATTCTTAATTTATTGGCTAGGGCCTTCAGGGCAATGTTGCATAGAAGCTGAGATGGTAGGAATTCATGTTCATCCTTGATTAAAAAAAAACCAAAAAGGCATACCTCTAACTTCTAATGATTCACTGTTAAGAATGGTATTTAACAAATACCATTTACCAGAATTAAAGAGTTTCCTTTCATATATTGTTGAAATTTTTTTTTTTATCATTAAAGGATGTTGAGTTTTATCAGATGTTCTTTGGTGTCTATTAAAAGGGTGGTATGGTTTTTTAAATTTGCTAAGCTGGTAAATGATATATTTGGACTTTTTCCAATGCCAAGCCAGCCATCCTTATATACTTGGAATAAACCTAATTTGGTTATGATGTATATCTTTAACATTCTTCTCAATTTGGTTTCCTTTGGATTTTAGTATCTATTTTAGTATGTCTGTTTATAAGTGAGATTGACCTGTAATTTTCTTTTTTTGTTCTGTCCTCATCAGGGTTTAATATATACTGACATCATAAAGTGAGTTTAGGAGTATTCCTTCTTTTGCTGTTTTGTATAAAATTGAAATGATCTGTTCCTTGAAGATTTAGAAATTTCTTATAAAACCACCTTATCTTTTTGTAAAGTTTTTTTTTAACTACTAACTACATATATTTAATGTTTCTAGGATTATTTTAGTTTTTCTTTTTGGGTCAGTTTTGACAAGCTATATATTTTTAGGAATTCTTTTAAATTTTGAAATGTATTATAAAGATATTCATAATTTTATTTCATTTTTTAAACTTAGGTTGGATCTGTAATATATATCTTTCTTAAACTTTTTCCATTTTCTTTTTTCTAATACTGACCTGGATATCACCAAAGAAATTTCTTTTCAAATGAATCTCAGTCCCTCCCTATAAGTCGCATTAAAGCTTTTTTTGATTACTTTTCAATGAATGGTCTTCAGTTTCTTATCTATTGCATCTTTTTTATAATTAAATTTTACAATTATCTGTGTTAGTTTAAGTTTTATTTTTTTCTTTAGAACAATTTATTATCCTCTGTCTTTTGAATGTGGATAATTCAAAATTTTTCCTTTCTGGATTTCTAGTTGTATATTTTGTAGTTCTAGTATTTTGTAATTTTGTGAATGTATGACTGTTAGCTCTAGCCGTTGGTTTATTTTTTAGACTCTAATAATGTATTTTTGTAGCCTCCATCTTTCCCGCCTGACGAGCGCTTTTGAATGGAGTCTAGGTAGTATACCCCTAACATTTAAAACACCTAAAATGTACAGAAGGTTTGGACGGCTGCCAAGTTTTTTCTGTGAACCACCTCGTCCTGTTTCTACTGCTTGGCATTTCTGTTTCTTTTCCTCACCTACTGCTCACCTTCTTCCTCTTTTTCCCTCATACTTTCTTTTCTATTCTTGAGTGGTAGAAGAATGACCCTCCTTCCCTTGTTTCCTTTTCCACCTTTTTCCTTTCTCCCTTGTTTTCTCTGTCCTACACTTTGAGGATTTTTCCACTGTCTGCTCAACATACTCATTTCCCCCTTTCCTTCTTCTCAGAACCTTGGCCCCAACACCAAAGAGGAACAAGCCAGGATAACCTGTGTCTGGTTTTCTTTAGATGCTCAAAGGTTCACTGTTGTTTACCTCATGATCTGTGTTCTTCGTTACGCAGACCAGCTGAAGACAGAGCCAGGGAGAGTGCGGGGAAAGCCAGGGAAGAAGGCATGAATGATAGAACTCAAACCTGCTATTATGTAGGGTCCCCAGGCACAGGTTTCACTAACAGGGACCCTTTTCTTGCTCTTTGACTCTGGGCAACTTACTCCAAGGCTCACGTTCTTTTGTGTAACACGGAGTCGTTAACACAGACCCTTTCTTTCTACATCACAGGTTGCTGTGACATTCAGATGCAATAAGGGGAAACCCGTCAGTTTCCATGTTTTATTCTGACAAAAATATCTTAAAAGGAACTTGTGCACAAGTTAGGGAGAGAAAGGGAGCAAAACTGGTTTGTGGTATGGTGTGTTGGATGAGAGAAAGCCCGATGGGAAGCAGTCGGTGGTGATGGTAATAACCAGAAGCGCAGTGTTGTGCTCAGTGGTCCAGAGAGATGTGGGGATGTCTTTGCCCTGGGAGAGGGGAGCTTGGAACCGCCCAGGCTGCAGACATGGACACGCTGTTACACACAGTGGCAGGGGAGACGCTATGCTCCAGTGACAACATGCTACCTGCTATGCTGTGGTGGCATCACCTGTTCTTTTGCTTAATTATTTGCTACATTCAGGACACTGGACTTTTTTGGGTTTACTTGAGAAATTAGCCCTCACTTATAATAATATTTTCTGTGGGGGATTTTTGTTGTTGTTGTTGTTTTTCTGGGTTCTGAACAGCTGGATTAGAAATGATTTGTGAGTATAATTGTTAGAAAATTTCTTTTTCGTTTTCTTTTTTTTTCTTTTCTTTCTTTCTTTCTTTTCTTTTTTTTTTTTAAGATGGAGTATCACTCTGTCACCCAGGCTGGAGTGCAGTGACATGATCTCGGCTCACATAGACCTCCGCCTCCTGGGTTCAAGCGATTCTCCTGCCTCAGCCTCCCAAGTAGTTGAGACTACTGACATGCACCACCATGCCCAGCTAGTTTTTGTATTTTTAGTAGAGATGGGGTTTCGCCATGTTGGCCAGGCTGGTGACGAACTCTGGACCTCAGGTGATCCATCCACCTCGGCCTCCCAAAGTGCTGGGATTACAGGTGTGAACCACCGTGCCCAGCCAAAATTTCTTACTTGTGTTAGAAATTATTTAATTTTGAATATTTTATTTATTTTTATTAGTAATGTTAAGGATTAGTTGTTTAAAATCCGAAAGTCACAGAATCAGTCTTGGATTGTAGAACATCTGGTCTGGTGGTCTTCAAATGTTTTATTGGCACTGGAGGCAGATATGAGTGCCAGTTATAGAAGACCAATGAAAGTAAAAGCACCTGTTCATCCACTGCAGCACCTCCATAGAACAGTTTGAAGGGGATCTGCTCTTTATTTTACAGCAGAGCCTAGGGCCAGGAGGGGAGAGTGTCAGTTACTTGCCCAAGCTTATGTAGCTAGGAGCGGACAAAACTTAGAGTTCAATCCAGGATTCTACCTCCAAATTTAATGCCGAAGAACAGCCCAACTATATCATACACGTCTAGAACTGGGAAAATTCTTCAGACAGCCCAAGCGGATGTGGCCATCTATATAAGCTACTTTCTCAATTTGACCAAAGGATGCCACATTTAGAAATAAGATAAGCAGATGGCCAAGAGTATTGAAATGTCTTCCGATTTTGCACAAAATACCTGTGTTCCAGGTTCTCAACAGGAAATTGCTGTCCATCTTTTTGTGAAGATTTTGCTTGGTAGAAGTCGCATTTTGGGAAAATATAGAAGTAGTGTATTTCTTAAGATTCCTTATCTTAATGTTAAACTGGACTGTCAGAATGCTATAGCCTGGACTATGTTTTCTTGATTTTTCAGAAAAATGGCCCTCACTGAATTATAAGTTAGAATTTTTCCTCAATTTTTGTTGAAGGGCATTTCAAAAAATATTAGCCTTAATGACATGATTATTTTGCCCTCTAATACTCTTTATGTAATCCTGGATGAGAAATTAGAGCTAAGGGCAAAGAGGGAGTTTGTTTTCTCCAAGGAACAGTTGGTGGTTTTTTTTCCTGGTGGACAATTAAAAGGGCATAATTGATTGTATTTCTCTTTCTGTTTTGGCCTTAAGAGAATTCAAAGCCTGATTTGTGGTTCATCCACAGTTTCTATGTAGCCTTCATCACTGGTAGGTCCTGCGTCAGTCCCTATTGGGAACTGTATTGTATTTTCGTAGTCTCACAGTTTGGCAATCACTAGATTACAACATTCTCTTGTGAATTAATTGAATATGGTTGTGTCGCAGGGTGCATTCACATATGCTGATTACATTTTGGGATTTTTTTTTCTGCAAGTAGTATTAAGTAAATAGTTGCTAAAATGTTAGGAATAGGCCGGACGTGGTGGCTCATGCCTGTAATCCCAGCACTTTGGGAGGCGGAGGTGGGTGGATAGCTTGAGGTCAGGAGTTCGAGACCAGCCTGGCCAACATGGTGAAATTTTTTGCTACTAAAAATACAAAAAAATTAGCCGAGTGCAGTGATGCGCTCCTGTAATCTCAGCTACTTGGGAGGCTGAGGCAGGAGAATTACTTGAACCCAGGAGGCGGAGGTTGCAGTGAGCTGAGGTCGCGCCACTGCACTCCAGCCTCGGCGACAGAATGTGACTCCGTTTCAAAAAAAATGTTGGGAATATATTTTTACCTTATGCTATGGTTTTATTTTATGTCAAGAATAGATACATTTTGATAATGACTTTGTTATAGATAATGTCAAGGACCCAAGTAAAAATACGTGGCAAATATTGCAATGGGAGTGGTTTGGGGTTTTCCTGGTGCATTAATATGAGTCATCCTAACTATATATTTTAGTCCAATATTTGGAGGAAAAAGTTTTAATTTTTTTCTGTTTTTGGTAAAATATACATATGGTTTACCATCGTAACCGTTTTTAAGTGTGTTGTTCAGTGGCAAACCTCACAAGATTGTGGGTAGGGAGGATCATATGAACTAGTACACCACATAGTTAGCATAGCACCTGGTGTAAAGTAAACATACATACTGACAAACCTTGGGAAGCACTGCTTTCACATATTTGCAGTGTTTTCTTCAGATAGACATATAACCTCCTAAGTTGTCATTCCAGCACATTTAAGTTTTTTACCTCAATTTGAGAACCGTGAAAACTCTTGTCAAAACAGAATAAAATATCAAAATTCTAAAAAAGCAAAGTGATTGTCTTTCTGGGCTTAACAATGTTTACCATAGACAGGAAGCTATTTTCAGAGACAGAGCTGAAGGCATGTAAAAAGGGGAGCTGGAAATCATGAAATAAATGTGCAGTGGAATAGTCCTTCGTAAAAACGAAAGAACTGCTTATAGTTGCAACAACATGGATGAACCTGAAGAACATTATACTAATAAAAAAAAGCCAGATACAAAAGAGTACACATCCTACATGATTCCATTTATCTGAAGTTCAAAAACAGACAAACCTAAACCATGGTTATTGAAGTCAGAGCAGTGGTGGCCTGGGCAGGGGGTGGAGAGAAGGGGGAGAGTGACCATGAAAGGGGCACGTGAGAACTTGGGGGAGAGAGGTAATGGAAATGTCCTGTATCTTGATGTGGTGCTAGTTACATGGCATATATATTTGTAAAAGCTTACTGAATCATACACTTAAAGGTATTGTATGTAAATCAAATAAAGTTTATTTAAACAATTAATTGCTATGGTGTTACTTCTGTTACATATAACTGTGTCTGGTTATTTTCATCAGCAAAACTATCAATTGCAGAGCTCCTGAATAACTTCTGAAAACAAGATTTGTTTAGATTATGATTAAACTTCCCTGCTTTCAAACATGATTATTTACCTCTGGTGGCGTATCTAAAAAAAACAAAACAAAACAAAACAAAACAACAAAAAACCTCTTTATTTTGAGGATATGTAAAATATACAAATCTGTGGCAAGTGATTATGTAAGAGTAAGCTATTTTTAGGTTGAAGCTTTGCAACCATGACGAGACAGGAGTGTGCTTAAATTCTCAGATTGGGCTCCCATACCAGACGTCTGAGAAAGTCATATGTTCTGCAGTGTCTAAGAGGACCTTGCAAACATCGTTTTACATCTGATGCATTGCCAATCGATGCAAAATTTGATGATGCAACTATCAGTTCCTAAGTAGACATATTTTAAACTATTTTGCTAATTATAGAATTATGAGATATATATGGAAGATATACAGGAGTATACAGAAAGCTATTTTAGAGCTTATAGAGAAGAATATGAAAACCAGGTCCCAGGAACCACCAGCAGGATTTTGGTGTGTCTTAGCTTATTCATATGAGTGTGCAAACACAAATACAATGCATATTGCTGTTTAATATCTTACATCATTTTCAGTAATATCAGAGTGAATATTTTGCTTTGAAAAACACCTATTCTTTGAATTTTTTTTTTTTTTTTAACATTTTTTGAGACAAGGTCTTGCTGTGTCGCTCAGGCTGGAGTGCAGTGGCATGATCTCGGCTCACTGCAGAGATCTCAGCTCACTGCAACCTCAACTTCCCTGGGTCAGGTGTTTGTCCCAACTCAGCCTTCCTCATAGCTGGAACCACAGGCATGCACCACCATACCCAGCTCATTTTTGTATTTTTTGTAGAGACAGGGTTTTGCCCGGTTGCCCAGGCTGGTCTCAAACTCCTGGGCTCAAGTAATCTGCCTGTCTCAGTGTCCCAGAGTGCTGGGATCACAGGTGTGAACCGTTGTGTCCAGCCCAAAAATGTTTTTAAGGCTGCATATGAAACGTATTATTGTTTTAACTTCCACTGTCAAATATATGATTGGTCCTTTTACTATGTCCTTCCTTTTTTTTTTTTTTTTGAGACGGAGTCTCGCTCTGTCGCCCAGGCTGGAGTGCAGTGGCGCGATCTTGGCTCACTGCAAGCTCCGCCTCCCGGGTTCACACCATTCTCCTGCCTCAGCCTCCCAAGTAGCTGGGACTACAGGCGCCCACAACCGCGCCCGGCTAATTTTTTGTATTTTTAGTAGAGACGGGGTTTCACCGTGGTCTCGATCTCCTGACCTTGTGATCCGCCCGCCTCGGCCTCCCAAAGTGCTGGGATTACAGGCGTGAGCCACCGCGCCCGGCTACTATGTCCTTCCTATTGCTAAATGCTATCATTTTTTTATAGCTTTATTGAGGTATAATTGATGTACAATAAACGCCATGTATTTAAACTGTTACTGAATGAGTTTTGACATATGCTTGCCCTAAAGAAGCTGTCACCACAATCAAGATAAGGAATACTTCTATTCCTTCCAAAAGTTCCTACTGCCTCTTTGTAATACCCCTTATTCTTTCTTCCACCCCTGTCCACAAACAAGTATTGATCAGCTTTTTATCACTAGACATTGGCAGGAATTTTCTGAAATTTTGTAGTAATGGAATCATATTGTATGTACTTTTGGGGGGTGGGCTCTGGCTTCTTTAACTCAGCATAGTTATTTTTAGGTTCATCCATGTTGTTGAAAATATCAATAGTTAACTCCTTTTTATTGCTAAATAATCCATTTTGTGGCTGTACCACAGTTTATCCATTCATGTGTTGATGGATATTTAGGTTGTTTCCAGTTTGAGGGTATTACAAATAAAGCTATGAATATTTGTATATACAAGTGTGTGGACCTAAGCTTTTATTTTTCTTATGTAAATACCTAGTGGAATGGCCAGGTCATATGATAAATGCATATTTGTCTTTTTTTTTTTTTTTTTGAGTTCTTTTAAACTTTGGGAAAAAATGAGATAGAATTCACATAACATAAAATTCGCTCTTTTGAGCATACAATTCAGTGAATGGCATTAGTACATTCTCAGTGTGCATTTATCACCTCTGTCTTCTTCCAAAACATTTTTGTCATTCCAAAAGGAACC
This sequence comes from Macaca thibetana thibetana, assembly GCF_024542745.1. Lineage (NCBI taxonomy): Eukaryota > Metazoa > Chordata > Mammalia > Primates > Cercopithecidae > Macaca > Macaca thibetana. Next base: position 56,339,094 of record NC_065595.1, read on the forward strand.
CTGTACCCATTAAACACTCCCTGTCCGTCTGGTACCCCATCCCCAGTCCCTGAAAACCATGAATCTGCTTCTCTATGGATTTGCCTGTTTTGAACTTTTCATGTAAATGGAATTATAAAATATGTGAGCTTCTGTGTCTGGCTTTCTCCCTTAGCCTAATGTTTTCGAGGTTCATGCGCATTGTAGCATGTATAAGCACTTTGCCTTTGATGGCTAAGAAGTATGGTATGTATATATCACGTTGTATCTGTACATCCATTTATGGGCATTTGGGCTGTTTCTACCTTTTGGCTGTTGCAAATAGTAATGCTGTGAATGTTTTTGCAAGTATTTGAGCATTTGTATTCAATTCTTTTGGGTATATACCTAAGAGTAGGATTCCTGGGTTCTATGGTGGTTCTATGTTTAACATTTTAAAGAACCACCATACTATTTTCCACAATGGCTGACATTTTACATTCCCATCAGCAATATGCAAAGTTCTACTTTCCCCACATTCTTGTGAACACTTATTTTCTTTTTTAAAAATTGTAGCCGTTCTAGTAGGTGTGAAGTGGTATCTCATTGTGATTATGATTTGCATTCACCTGTTGAACTCATTTTTTCACGTGCCTACTGGCTGTCTTTTTTGGAGAAATGTCTGAGTTCTTTGCCCATTTTTAATTGGATTGTTTGTCATCTCATCGCCGAGCGTAGAGTTCTTTACGTAATTGTGTGTATGTTCTAGATACTAGACCCTTGTTAGATATAGGATTTGCAAATACTTCCTTCCATTTCTTAGGTTGTCTTTTTACTTTGTTGATAGTGTTCCTTTATGCATCAAAGTTTTAAATTTTTGTTGTTTGTGCTTTTGGTGTTTTTTTTTTTTTTTTAAACTAAACTGAAATTTCTCTAAATTACTTTTTATCCAAAAGTCATATTAGAATAGTCTGTGGTGCTTTATAAAAACCCATGTATCAGTGTATTACCATCTAACAAGCAAAAAACCCCAAACCCCATAACATTATTCTAAATTAGAGATTTATATTTCTTTCACTGTAAAGAAAATGAGAGGCGGGCAGTCTGGGCCTGTATGGCAGTTTCAGGTGTTAAGGGCTGTTCCTACTGTCAAATTTTAGACAGCAGGAAGGAGGAAGGCGCAGAAAAAGGGGGGGTATACTCTTCCCTTTGATTAGATCTACTATCCTGTGCACAATATTTCCATTCTTCTTGGCCAGAAAGTAGTCATATGTCTATAGCTGACAGAGAGATGGAGAAATATGGTCTTTTAGCTGGAGGGCAAAAGGTAAAACTTGGGACTCTTAACTAATGACGAAGGGGAGAAAGCTATTGGGAGAAATTAGCAGTCTCTGTCACAAGGCACAGGCCTTGTTCATTCTCGGAAATCCTGATAAAGTAGAGCACGTTCCAGGCACCATTCCAGGCACTAGGATACAGTTGTGCACAAATATTTAATGCAGAGTTAAAAAGATGTAATTTTAAAAATAGGCTTTAAAAAATTACAGAATTTTAGCAAGTAGGTGGATTTAGAATTTTACTATTTTTATATAGCTTACACTGATTTATTACATTAAAATATGTTGGAACTATATTTAATATCTACCACTATGAGGCAATTTAGCATTCTGTTCTTTTTTAATTTTTAATTTTTGTGAGGACATAGCAGGTGTATATAAGGGATACATGAGATATTTTGATGTAGGCATACAATGTGTAATAATCACATGGAAAATGGGATGCCATTCCCTCAAGTTTTATCCTTTGTGTTACAAACAATCCAGTTGTAAACTGTTCAATTAAATTATTTTGACTATAGTCACCCTGTTGTGCTATCAAATATCAGGTATTATTCATTCTTTCTATTTTTTTTCTTTTGTATCCATTAACCATCTCCACATTCCCCCCACCCTGCCCCACCACCCTTCTCAACCTCTGGTAACCAGCCTTCTCCTCTCTATCTCCATGTATTCAATTGTTTTGATTTGTAATTCCCACAAATAAGTGAGAACATGCAATGTTCATCTTTCTGTGCCTGGCTTATTTCACTTAACATAATATTAGACAGCATCCAGTTCCATCCATGTTGTTGCAAATGATAGGATCTTGTTCTTTTTTTATGACTGAATAGTACTCCATTGCGTGTAAGTACCACCTTTTGTTTATCCATCTGTTGATGGACACGTAGGTTGCTTCCAAATCTTGGCTACTGTGAACAGTGCCACAGCAAACATGGGAGTGCAGATATCTCTTCTGTATACTGCTTTTCCTTTTTTTGGGACTATATCTAGCAGTGGGATTGCTGGGTCGTATGGGGTAGCTTTATGTTTGTTTTTTTCAGAAACCTCCAAACTGTTCTTCATAGTGGTTGTACTACTTTACATTCTCACCAACAGTGTTCCCCTTTCTCCACATCCTCGCCAGCATTTGTAACAGCCTATCTTTTAGAGATAAGCCGTTTTAACTGGGATGAGATGATACCTCATCGTAGTTTGATTTGCATTTCTCTAATCGGTGATGTTGAGCACCTTTTCATATGCCTGTTTTCCATTTGTATGTCTTCTTTTGAAAAATATCTATTCAAATCTTTGGCTCATGTTTTAATAGCATTATTAGATTTTTTTTCCTGTAGAGTTGTTTGAGCTCCTTATATATTCTGGGTGTTCATCCCTTGTCAGATGGGTAGTTTGCAAATGTTTTTTATGATTTTGTGGGTTGTCTCTTCACTTTGTGGATTGTATCCTTTGCTGTGCAGAAGCTTTTTAACTTGATGTGTTTCCATTTGTCCATTTTTTCTTTGGTTGTCTGTGCTTGTGGGGTATTACTAAGAAATCTTTGCCCAGACCAATGTCCTGGAGAGTTTCTCCAGTGTTTCCTTGTAGTAGTTTCATAGTCTGAGGTCTTAAATTTAAGTCCTTAATCCATCTTGATTTGATTTTTGTATATGGGAAGAGATAGGGGTCTATTTTCTTTCTTTTGCAGATGAATATCCAGTTTTTCCAGTACCACTTATTGAAGAGACTGTCTTTTCTCCAATGTATGTTCTTGGTACCTTTGCTGAAAATTAGTTCACTGTTGAGTGTGAGAATGTGTTCCTGGGTTCTGTATTGTGTTCCATTTGTCTGTGTGTCTGTTTTTATGCCAGTAGCATGCTGTTTTGGTTACTGTAACTCTCTGTACTATAATTTGAAGTCAGGTAATATGATTCCTCCAGTTCTTTTTGCTCGGGATACTTTTGGCTGTTTTGGGTCTTCTGTGGTTCCACGTAAATTCTAGAATGTTTTCTTCTATTTCTGTGAAGAATGTCATTGGCATTTTGGTAGGGATAGCATTGAATCTGTAGATTGCTTTGAATAGTATGGACATTTTAACAGTATTCATTTTCCCAGTCCATGAACATGGAATGTCTTTCTTTTTTTTTTTGGCATCCTCTTCAGTTTCTTTCATCTGCATTTTGTAGTTTTCACCATGGAGATCCTTTACTTCTTCGGTTAACTTAATTCCTAGGTATTTAATTTTATGTGTGGCTATTGTAAATGGGATTGCTTTTTAAGTTTCTTTTTCAGATATTCATTTTTGGCATGTAGAAATGCTACTGATATTTGTATGTTGATCTTGTATCCTGCAACTTTACTGAATTTATCAGCTGTAACAGTTTTTTAGTGTAGTTTCTAGGTTTTTCTAAATAAAGGCTCATATCATCTGCAAACAAGGATAATTTGACTTCTTCCTTTCCAATTTGGATGCGCTTTATTTCTTTCTATTGTCTGCTGTAGCTAGTACTAACAGTCCTATGTTGTATAATAGTGGTGAAAGTGAACATTTGTTGTGTTCCATATCTTAAAGGAAAGTCTTTCAGTTTTTCCTCATTTAGTATGATACTAGCTGTGGGTCTGTCATGGCTTTTATTATGTTGAAGAATGTTCCTTCTATACCCAGTTATTTGAGGGTCTTTGTCATAAAGGGATGTTGAATTTTATCAAATACATTTTCAGCGTCAGTTAAAATAGTCATATTTTTTTTTTCATCAGTTCTGTTGATATGATGTATCACATTGATTGATTTGCATATGTTGCACCATCCTTGCATCCCTGGGATAAATCCCACTTGTTTATGATGAATGATCTTTTTAACATATTGTTGAATTCAGTTTGCTAGTATTTTGTCAAGGATTTAGGCATCAGTATTCATCAGAGAATGAATATTGGCCTGTAGTTTTCTTCCTGTGATGTGTCTTTGGTTTTGGTATCAACATGTGGACTCAAAAATCTGTGACAGGTCTCAGTTAATTTAGAAAGTTTTACCAGGCATGATAGCTCACGCCTGTAATCTCAGCACTTTGAGAGGCTGAGGCGGGCGGATCGCTTGAGGCCAGGAGTTCGAGACCATCCTGGTCAACATGGCGAAACCCCGTCTCTACTAAAAATACAAAAATCAGCCAGGTGTGGTGGCTCATGCCTGTAATCCCAACTACTTGGGAGGCTGAGGCAGGAGAATCACTTGAACCCAACTGCTTGGGGAATTGGGGAATCACTCCCAACTACTTGGGAGGCAGAGGTTGCAGTGAGCAGAGAGCGCACCACTGCACTCCAGTCTGGGTGACAGAGTGAGACTCCAAAAAAAAAAAAAAAAATTTAGAAAGTTTATTTTGCCAAGGTTGAGGACGCACACCCATGACACAGCCTCAGGAAGTTCTGACAACGTGTGGCTGAGGGTGGTCAGAGCACGGTTTGGTTTTATAGATTTTAGGGAGACGTGAGACATCAATCAACATATGTAAGATGAACATTGGTTGGGTCTGGAAAGGTGGGAAGACTGGAAGGAGGCAAGAGGCTTCCAGGTCATAGGTAGATAAGAAACAAATAGTTTCATTCTTTTGAGTTTCCGATTAGCCTCTCCAAAGGAGACAATCAGTGATGCATTTATCTTAGTGAGGAGAGGGGACACTTTGAATAGAGTGGGAGGCAGCTGGCCCTAAGCAGTTCCCAGCTTGACTTTTCCCCTTAGCTTAGTAATTTGGGGGCCCCAAGATTTGTTTTCCTTTCACGGCTGTAATGCAATGAGTTTGGAAGTATTCCCTTCTCTATTTTGTGGAATAGTTTCAGTACAATTGATATTAGTTCTCCTTTAAATGTTTGGTAGAATTCAGCAGTGAAGCCTTCAGGTCCCAGGCTTTTCTTTACTGGGAAACTTTTTGTTATGGCTTCTATCTCAATACTTGTTATTGATCTATTCAGGTTTTCAATTTCTTCATGGTTCAATCTTGGTATAGGTTGTATGTGTCTAAGAATTTATCCGTTTCCTCTAGATTTTCCAATTTATTGGCATGTAGTTGCTCATAGTAGCCACTAATGATCCTTTGGATTTCTGTGATATCCGTTGTAATGTTTCCTTTTTCATCCCTGATTTTATTTATTTAGGTTTTCTTCCTTTTTTTCTTTGTTAGTCTGGCTAAAGGTCTGTCAATTTTGTTTATCTTTTCAAAAAACCATCTTTTTGTTTCATTGATCTTTTGTGTTTTCCTCACTTCAGTTTCATTTATTTCTGCTCTGATCTTTATTATTTCTTCTGTTGATTTATTCTACTGATTTATTATTTCTTCAACTGATTTGTTTTGCTCTTGCTTTTCTAGTTCTTTAAAATGAATTGTTAGGTTATTTGTTTGAAGTTTTCCTTTTTTTTTTTTTTTTGATGTAGGCACTTAGAGCTGTAAATTTCTCTCTTAGTACTGCTTTTGCCGTATCTTATAGGTTTTGGTGTGTTGTGTTTCTCTTATCATTTGTTTCAAGAAATTTTTCAATTTCCTTCTTAATTTCCTCATTGACCCACTGGTCATTCAGGAGCATATTGTTTAATTTCCATTTCTTTGGATAGTTTCCAAAATTCCTCGTGTCATTGATTTCTAGTTTTATTCCATTGTGAACAGAAGATACTTGATGTTATTCTCCTTTTTTGAATGCTCTAAGACTTGTTTTGTGGCCTAACATATGGTCTGTCTTTGAGAATGATACACGTACTGAGGAAAAGAATGTGTATTCTGTAGCCATTGGATAAAATGTTTGGTAAATATCTATTAGGTCTGTTTGTTCTATAGTGCAGATGAAGTCTGATGTTTCTTTGTTGATTTTCTGTCTGGGGGATCTGTCCAATGCTGAAAATGGGGTGTTGAGGCCTCCGGCAATTATTGTATTGAGGTCTATCTCTATCTTTAGTTCTAATAATATTTGCTTTACATATCTCGTGCTCCAGCATTGGGTGCATATATATTTATAATAGAAACTGCCTTTGCAGAATTATAACTGAGGAAATTATGACAATGAAATCAGACCTAACCAACTCCATCTTACTTCTAACCTTTAAGCTGTGCTTGTTCATTCCTGGGCATAGGTCAGACTGACTTTGGGAAGGAATTCAGCTCATGGCTTGATTCTGAAACAAAATTGATAACAGCCCTCTCGTGAAAAGACCCCCTTTTTGCCTTGGGACCAGTCTGCCCTCAGGAGACTAACAAATTAGCTACAAAATTAGAAATTACAGTTGAGAGGTCATGCAGCCTCTGGCTCCAAGAGTCTGAACCTCCCCAAATTGCTCCTGGGGATAACATCAGCATTGTAACACTTAAGGTCAGTGCTTGAGATATTTTATAGACCCTACACTGGATGGATCAGCTGACACCAAGGAGACCAGTCATCTGGCTCCACCAGTTCTGCCATCCCACCCAGGAAAAGACAGCAAGAAAACCTCACTTGGACCCACTATGATTCCATCTTCAACCTGACCAATCAGCACTCCCCACTTCCCAACCCCATACCAGCCAGATTATCCTTAAAATCTCTGATCCCCAAATGCTAGAGAGACTGATTTGAGTAATAATAAAACTCTGGTCTCCCACACAGCGTGAATTACTCTTTCTCCATTGCAGTTCCCCTGTTTCGATAATCGGTTCTGTCTAGGCAGCAGGCAAGGTGAACCCATTGGGCAGTTACATAGTTATTACATCCCGCTGCTGGATTTACCTCTTTATCATTATATAATGACCTTCTTTGTCTCTTCTTACAGTTTTTGTCTTGAAATCTGTTTTGTCTGATATAGCTACTTCTGCTCTTTTTTGGTTTTTCATTGACATGGAAATAACTTTTTATATTCCTTTGTTTTCAGTCTATGTGTATCTTTATAGGTGAAATGCATTTCCTGTAGGCAACAGATTATGGGGTCTTGTTTTTTCATCCATTCAGCCCCTCAATGTCTTTTCATTGGAGAGTTTAGTCCATTTACATTCAATATTATTATTGATAAATAGGGACTTACTCCTCTCCTTTTGTTATTTGTTTTCTAATTGTTTTGCAGCCTTCTCTTCTTTCTTTCCTTCCTGTCTTCCTTTCAGTGAAGGTGCTTTTCTCTGGTGGTATGATTTAATTTCTTGCTTTTTATTTTTTGTGTATTGTATGTTTTTCAATTTGAGGCTACTGTGAGGCTTGCAAATACTGTCTTATAACCCATTGTTTTAAACTGATGACAACTTAACAGTAATTGCATAAACACGCAAAAAGAAAGCTAATAAAAACTCTACACTTTAACTTTATTCTCCCGGCTTTTTACCTTTTTTTGTTCTTTTTTATGTCTTATACTATCTGTCTTGAAAAGTTGTTGTTACTGTGTTTGATTGGTTCATCATTTAGCCTTTCTAGCTAGGTGTAGTTTACACACCACAATTGTAATGTTATAATGTTCCGTGTTTTTCTGTGTGCTTACTATTACCAGCAAGTTTTATACCTTTAGATGACTTTTTATTGCTTGTTAATGTCCTTTTTCAGATTAAAGACCTCCTCTCAGCATTTCTTGTAGGAAAGGTCTGGTGTTTGATGAAATCCCTCAGTATTTTTTTTTCTGGGAAGGCCTTTATTTCTCCTTCATGTTTGAAGGATACTTTTTGCAAAATATACTATTCTAGGGTAAGAGTTTTTTCCTTCAGCACTTTAAATATATCATACCACTCTCTCCTGGCCTGTAAGATTTCCACTGAAAAGCCTGCTGCCAGACGTATTGGAGCTCCACTGAATGTTTCTTTTCTCTTGCTGCTTTTGGGATTCTTTCTTTATCCTTGACCTTTGGGAGTTTGATTCTTAGATGCCATGAGGTTGTCTTCTTTGGGTTAAATCTGCTTGGTGTCCTACAAACTTCTTGTACTTGAATGCTGATCTCTTTCTTAAGGTTTGGGAGGTTCTCTGATATTATCCATTTGCATAAACTGTCTTCACCTCTTTCTCTACCTCCTCTTTAGGGCCAGTAACACTGAGATTTTCCCTTTTGAGACTGTTTTCTGGATCTTGTAGGCATGCTTCATCATTTTTTATTTTTTTTGTCTCCTCTGACTATATTTTTAAGTAGCCTGTCTTCAGGCTCACTAATTCTTTCTTCTACTTGTTCCATTCTGCTATTAAATGACTCTGATGCATTTTTCAGTATGTGAGTTGCATTTTTCAACTCTAGAATTTCTGCTTGGTTCTTTTTAATTATTTCAATCTCTTAGTTAAATTTATCTGATAGACTTCTGAATTCCTTCTCTGTGTTATTTTGAATTTTTTGATCCTCCAAACGACAATTTTGAATTCACTCTCTGAAATGTCACATGTCTCTCTTTCTCCAGGATGTGTCTCTGCTGCCGTATTTAGTTCATTTGGTGAAGTCATGTTTTCCTGGATGACCTTGATGCTTGCTGATGTTCTTTAGTGTCTGGGCATTGAAGAGTTAGGCATTTATTGTAGTTTTCACAGTCTGGGCTTGTTTGTTCCTGTCCTTCTTGAGAAGGCTTTCCAGGTATTCGAAGGGACTTGGGCCCCAAGCCCAATAATGATGTGGTTTCTCCATACTTGTAGAGGTACTGCCCTGGTGGTCTTGGATAAGATCTGGAAGAATTCTCTGGGTTACCAGGCAGAGACTCTTATTCTTTTTCCTTATTTTCTCCCAAACAGAGTCTTGTAGGGTCCAGCCCTATGTGGCTTAACGGGTGTTCTCCCGGTATGTGGAGACGAGAGCTTGTAATAAATAAAGACACAAGACAAAGAGATGAAGAGAAAACAGCTGGGCCGGGGGGACCACTACCATCAAGACACAGAGACTGGTAGTGGCCCTGAACAGCTGGGCTCGCTGATATTTATTGCATACAAGACAAGGGGGCAGGGTAAGGAGGGTGAATCTTCTAAGTGATTGACAAGGTGAAGCAAGTCACGTGATTACAGGATAGTGGGCCCTTCCCTTTTAGGTAGCCAAAGCAGAGAGAGAAGGCAGCGTACGTCAGCGTTTTCTTCTCTGCACTTATAAGAAAGATCAAAGATTTTAAGACTTTCACTATTTCTTCTACCGCTATCTACTACGAATTTTAAAGAGGAACCAGGAGTATGGGAGGAGCATGAAAGTGGACAAGGAGTGTGACCACTGAAGCACAGCACCACAGGGAGGGGTTTAGGCCTCCGGATGACTGCGGGCAGGCCTGGATGATATCCAGCCTTCCGCAAGAAGCTGGTGGAGCAGCATGTTCCCTGACTCCTCCAAGGAAAGGAGACTCCCTTTTGCGGTCTGCTAAGTAACGGGTGCCTTCCCAGACACTGGCGTTACCGCTTGACCAAGGAGCCCTCAAGCGGCCCTTATGTGGGCGTGACAGATGGCTCACCTCTTGTCTTCTAGGTCACTTCTCACAATGTCCCTTCAGCACCTGACCCCATACCCCACAGTTATTCCTAGGTTGTATTAGTAATGCAACGAAGAGTAATATTAAAAGCTAATGATTAATAATGTTTATAATAATTGATAATTGTCCATGGTCATCTCTATGTCTAATTTGTATTATGACTATTTTTATTTTAACTGTTTTCTTTATTATACTGAAACAGTTTGTGCTTTCAGTCTCTTGCCTCGGCACCTGGGTAATCCTCCGCCCGCAGTCTCTCTCTCTCTCTCTTTGCTGAGCCACCTGGAACTGGGGGTATGGTGTTGCGAACACCCCTGTGGCCACCACCACGAGGACTGTGTCAGGTTAGACCTGAAGCAAGCACCACAGTGGGTCTTAAGGCCCACTGTAACCACTAGCTGTCTACCACCTGTGGTCACTCAAGACCTCAGGGATCTACCTAGTCACCAGGTGGCAAAGCCAGCTAGCTTTTGTTCTTCCTTTCAGGGTGACAAGTTTCCCCCCAGGCCCCAAGTAGGTCAGAGATGTTTTCTGGGAGCCAGGGATTGGAATCCAAAACCTTAGAAATTTGCCTGATGTCCTGTTCTACCGTGGCTAAGCTGACACTCAAACCCCATTATAAAGTCCTTCCCGCTCTTCCCTCCCCTTTCCACAGGCAGAGGAGCCTCTCCCTGTGAGCACCACTGCCACTGGCCATGGGGGAGTTCTGCCAGGCCACTTGTGATGTTCATTTAAAGCCCACGGGCTCTTTCATCAGCTTGCGGTGAATGCTACCAGTCCTGGGACTCACCCTTCAGGGCACTGGGCTCCCCTCTGGCCCAGGGCAGGTCCAGAAATGTTGTCCATGAACCTAGGCCTGGATTCTGTGACACCAAGAGCCTGCTTGTTGCTCTGTCCCCACTGTGGCCAAGCTGGTACCTAAGGTGCAAGACAAAGTCCCTTTACTTTTCCCTCTGCTTTTTTCAAAGAGAAGGAGTCTTTGGCCATAGCCACCACAGCTGGTGATATATGGGGTCTCACCTGAAGCCAGCAAGTCTCCAGACTCACCCAAAGCCCTCAGTGTAGTACCTGGTATCGCTGCTGGTTATTCAGGGCCCAAAGGCTCTTCAGTTAGCAGGTGATAAATGCTGCCAGGACTGGGTCCTTTCCTTCTAGGCAGTGGATTCCCTTCTGGCCCAGGATGTGTCTAGAAATGTCGTCTGGAGGCTGGGCGCAGTGGCTCACGCCTGTAATCCCAGGACTTTGGGAGGCTGAGGCGGGTGGATCACCTGAGGTCAGGAGTTCGAGACCAGCCTGGCCAACATGGCGAAACCCTGTGTCTACTAAAATTATAAAACTAGCTGGGCGTGGTAGCGCGCACCTGTAATTCCAGCTACTTGGGAGGCTAAGGCGCGAGAATTGCTCGAACCCGGGAAGCAGAGGTTGCAGTGAGCCGAGATCACACCACTGCACTCCAGCCTGGGCGACGGAGTGAGACTCCATCTCAAAAAAAAAAAAAAAAAAGAAGAAAAAAAAGAAACATAGTCTGAGAGCTAAGGCCTGCCTGATTCTGCCCAGTGGCCTGTCTTGCTATGGCTGGCTGAACTGGCATCCTAGATGCATGACAAAGTCCTCTCTACTCTTCGCCCTCCTCTCCTTAAGCAAAAGCAAAGAGACACTTTCATTGCTGCCTGCTGTGCTGCCTGGGGTTCGGGGAAGGATGGTGCAATCACTCCTTTAGCCACCTCGGCCGGTGACTTCCTAGGTCAGGTGCCACCTAGTCCTCTGGCTGTCAGCCCAGCCCAGCATTAGAAGTTGCCTAGGAATTGCAGTCCATGTGTCCTAGACTGCCTTTCAGGTTTACCTAGGACCCCAGAGCACTTTGGCTGTGGGTGGTGAAGCTTGCCAACAAACTCAAGTTCTGACCACTAAGATGGGTGATCCTCTGGCTAGGGCTGGTCCAAATGCTCCTGTGTGTGCTGGTGCTGGCTGAGCCCAGCCTGGCTTTGCTCTCCAGCATGACAGGGGAGCAGTGAGTTCAATGTAATGTCCCCCAGTTGGTGTACTCTGCAAGTGCCGAAACTCTCCATGCTGTACAGCTATTGTCAGGGGATAGGGGAGGGTTGGTGTTGGTGATTCAGTACTGTCTGTTGGACCTTCCTCAATACCTTTTTCAGAGATATGAAACCAGGTACTGTGATTGCTCACCTGATTTTTGGTCATTGTGATGGTGCTTTTCTGTGTGCAGATACTTGTTAGAATTTGGTGTTCCTATGAGGGGTACAAAGGGTGTAATCTTCTATTCTGCCATCTTGCTCTGCCCACATTGTTCTTTAATTTACATGATGATACATAAAACCCTTTCGAATTTTTAAATACATTATACCATAATCTGAAATAATTTGGAAATTACAGATGGACGTGCATAGTACTTTTAGGAATATAATCCTATAAGTGCTACTTCTGGATTGTAAACTGTACATGGTAATGGAAATTTTAAATTTTTGTGGAAGTTCCTTATGTGAGAGTTATAACCAGCAAGAAGTGGTTCAGCTTTGCAGTTGAAGAGCAAACTGTTGTGAGACTTGCATCAAATTATTTTAAATGCCAGAGCCATTAACAAACCATTGGAGTAAATGTGTATTGAATCCACTATTGGTACATACTGTGGGAGTGAACACTGCTTTTGTTTCAGAAGATGCGTTCATCTTATCTGCTTTATAAAAGACACGTAAAAACTAAAACTTACTTGTTAAATTGTCGTTTGTGTTCAGTACTTGTCTTCCATTGATTTTATGAGAAGTTATTTTTAAATCATTCTGGAAAAATAAGTGTCAAATATTCTGGGCTTATATTGATTCTTCCAAGTATCATTATCACCTTGCTTATAAAATGCCCCATTTATTTACCAAATCTTTCTTCTGTTACCCCAAGTATTTAGGGGCTCTGTCCTCGATTTGGGGTTATCTCCAAATTCTACCCTGATTTAAGTGTCTGAAGATATAGTTTGGAAGTAATTGACCTAACAGATTGTTAGCAGAAGGTGATACTGAACAAGCTTCATTGAGGCCATTTTATTTTTAGCATGGTCAGTACGTCAAAAACTAGGTAAGTTCTTATCTTCTTTCCCATGGAGGAGCTTGAGTGTAGAGATACGCAGAGGTCATTCTGAGTGGGATTTCCTTTTCTTTGCTTGAACCAGATTGAAGAAGATGGCAATGCCTGTAAGAAAGGGGCATTTTTCGTGGTGCCACAGGCCAGTCACAGTCGACTATAACCAATGGGAAAATGGGTTGATCAAGTTAGTATTCATGAGGCTTTGTAGGGCCTTGAGACTCATTTCATTTCTAATCTCAGGATGAACTTTCATATAAAGTCAAGAGACTAGAGGCTTCTTACTTTATCATCTGTTGGTATCATTAAGGTTGAGGACATCTTCATCTGTTTCTTATTCTCTGTATTCCTTATATGCTCTGAGATAGCAGAAGCAATTAGAAGAAAACTTGGTTACACATACCCACCTGTCTGAATCTGTGTACATACTCACTGCATTTCTCCTGCAAGGAGATGGATGGACTGTCTGAGCCTTTAGCAGAGACCAACTGTATACTGGTGGATTAGATCTTCTCCCTTTTTGATAAAGTCAAGAACATTATTCCAGCAATTCTCCCCTCTCACTTCTGCAAGCATAATCCCATTTCAGTTGAACCTTTCCTATCCGTGTAAAAGCAGTCTGTGTTGTCTTCCATAATGAAAACTTCATTGACCCCACAACCCTTTTCAGCAACTGCTCTACCTTTCTCCTCCTTTTTTGAGCAAAAATTATTTTTGTTAAAGAATTTTATTCTTGGCCGGGCGCGGTGGCTCACGCCTGTAATCCCAGCACTTTGGGAGGCCGAGGCGGGCAGATCACGAGGTCAGGAGATCGAGACCATCCTGGCTAACACGGTGAAACCCCGTCTCTACTAAAAATGCAAAAAATTAGCCGGGCGAGGCGGCGGTGCCTGTAGTCCCAGCTACTCGGGAGGCTGAGGCAGGAGAATGGCGTGAACCCGGGGGGCGGAGCTTGCAGTGAGCCGAGATCGCGCCATTGCACTCCTGCCTGGGCGACTAAGCGAGACTCTGTCTCAAAAAAAAAAAAAAAAAAAAAAAAAAAAATTTTATTCTTTTTTTAGTTTTTAACCTCTGTAACCAGCATCCTCTTGTAGGCTGGGCGTGGTGTGGCTCATGACTGTAATCCCAGCACTTTGGGAGGGCAAAGTAGGTGGATTGTTGGAGTCTGGGAGTTCAAGACCAACCTGGGTAACATGGCAAAACTCTGTCTCTATTTAAAAAAAAATACAAAAAAAATTAGCCAGGCATGGTGATGTGCTCCTGTAGTCCCAGCTCCTCAGGAGGCTGAGGTGGGAGGATCACTTGAGCCTGGGAGGCAGAGGTTGCAGTGAGCTGAGATCACACTACTACATTCCAGCCTGGGTGACAGAGTAAGATCCTGTCTCAAACAAATAAACAAACACTTCTTGTCTAAGAAAAACCTTCTTAAGAACAGGCTGTACTTGCTCTATCTTGTCTCACTTGACCCACAGGACATCGCCTCCACCATCCTTGCAACCCTTCACTGAAACTGCCCTTGTCAAGTTCACTGTTGACCTTCTCGTCGCCAGTACAGTGGTCTTGTCTTAGTTCTCGAAGCAGTTGATCTCTCATCAGTGTTTGACAGTTAATCACTTTTTCCTCCTTGAAATACCTCTTTGAGGCTTCCAGGACACCACACACAACTGGTATACCTCTCTCTCTCTCTCTCTCTCTCTTTTTTTTTGTTTCCTTTGCTGACTCTTTCTCAGCATTTCTACTAGGATTCAGTCCATGGCTTTCTTCACATTTCTGTCTCATTTTCTCCCTTAATGATGCTATCTAGTCTTTTAATTTTATTTATATTTTTAAAATCTAATTTTAAAAACTTTATTTTTTTTTTGAGACACAGTCCTTGTAGTTGCCCAAGCCAAAACATGGTGTCATCCTTGATTTCCCTTTTTTCTTATATCACATAGTCAGTCAGCAAATCATTTGAGCCTTCAAAATATATCCAGAATCTGACCACTTCTCATCACTCCTCTTGCTATCTCTTACCCATCTCTTATTCTAGTTATTGAAGTAACCTCCGAAGGGATCTTGTTTTTCAGAGTCTCACTCTGTTACCCAGGAGTGCGGTGGTGCGATCTTGGCTCACTGCAATCTCCGCCTCCCGGGTTCAAGCGATTCTCCTGCCTCAGCCTCCCAACTAGCTGGGATTGCAGGCATGTACCACCATGCTTGGCTAATTTTTGTATTTTTAGTAGAGATGTATATTTAGTAGAGGTGAAACCATGTTGGTTAGGCTGGTCTCGAACTCCTGGCCTCCAGTGATGCACCCACCTCTGCCTCCTACAGTGTTGGGATTACAAGTATTAGCCACTGTGCCCAGCTGGGATCTTCTTTTATTCTACTCTTGTCTCCTCCATCCCCTTTTCAGCATTATAACCACGGGGATCATATTAAAAAGTAAATCAAATAATGTTACTTCTGCCCTTCCTCCACTGGCTTCCCTTTTCACTCAGAGTCAAAGCCAGAGTTTCAGCTGTGGTTTGCAGCCCTCTGTGCACATCCCTTATTCACCTCAGTTTCCTCTCACCATGTCAAGCTGCCTTAGTCCCTTAGGTGGCTTTATTCTTAGTTCTGAATTTAGTCTTTATTCTTAAATATTTATTCTTTTTTTTTTTTTTTTTCAAGATGGAGTTTCACTCTTGCCGCCTGGGCTGGAGTAAAGTGGCGTGATCTTGGCTCACCACAACCTCTGCCTCCCAGGTTCAAGCAATTCTCCTGCCCCAGCCTCCCAAGTAGCTGGGATTACAGGCGCCTGCCACTACGCCTGGATAATTTTTGTATATTTTTAGTAGAGACGGGGTTTTGCCATGTTGGTCAGGCTGGTCTTGAACTCCTGACCTCGGTTGATCCACCTGCCTCGGCCTCCCAAAGTTCTGAGATTACAGGCGTGAGCCACTGTGCCTGGCCCCTGAATTTTTATTCTTAAATGAGTGTCATTGTTTAGTGCTAGGAAGGACTGAAAAAGGTTTCAGGAGCATAGGGAAATCAATTGCATTTGAAGAGGCAGTGATGAGATGGGATGGAAGGAGGACGTTGGAGAGTCAATGAAAACCCTGAAATTTAATGTGAGCAAAGACAGTTTTGTAGATCTATGAAACAAAGCAAGAGTATACTATACCATCATGAAGATATATGTCCATGCTTGATCCTGCCTGAGACAGGAGGTCAAAGCTTCACTTCCCTGGACCCTGGAGTGAGAGAGTGATTCAGCCTGGCCATGGTTTTAGAAGTAATTATTGACCATTCGCATCCACATGGGAGCTCCATCCTCCTCCACCTAAACAATATAATAGTCAGACTTGTGTGCAGAAGCGCTCTTACTAGCTGTGAATCATCAGACCCATACTTTTTATCAGCTGTGTGTCAGTAGCAGGGGGTCACCTAAAAGCACATACCTTGAAAACAGTTTTGAAGTGAGAACATTGTTGATCCTCTAGCCACAGAAATAGGCATCAGCCAGGTGCAATGGCCCACACCTATAGTCTCAGCACTTTGGGAGGCAGAGGCAGGAGGATCACTTGAGGCTAGGAGTTTGAGTCTAGCCTGTGCAACACAAGGAGACCCATCTCTACCGAAAAAAAAAATTAGCTAGGCATGGTGGTGCATGCCTTTAGTTCTAGCTACTCGGGAGGCCAAAGCAGGAGGATCACTTGAGCCAAGAGGATTGCTTGAGGCTGCAGTGAGCCATGATGGCATACCTGCACTCCAGCGTGGTTGACAGAGCAAGACCCTGTCTCAGAAAAAAAAAAAAAAAAATCTAATATTTCAGTCTTAAACTAACACATTTTGTTAATTGTAGCCGTCCATGCAGTAGCAAAGAGGAAAGAGTAAAGCTCATCCTGTTGAACTGACCAGAGTGTGGCCGATTGAAAGACTGGCTGTCAAGGCCATAATTGTACTCATCTTATAACTGGCTGATTACGTGCAGTGTTCTGTGAATACTAATCATGTATTCCCCACTTAGTGCTGTGTCTTTGCCAGATTGAATTACTGTGCCTTAGGTAACCCCTGTGAAACACAGGTGAGTAACGGGGCACTTTCTAGAAGGAGAGTGTAGATGAATGTGTCGTAGCTGGTTAGCACAAGACTGTGTTCAAAACTGCATTCTCTTGCTGGCACCCATTCGCTTTGGAAGTAGTCACTATGGATTTTGCCTTCTGGCCTGAAAGGGAGTGAAATGAGAGACTGCCATATTGAAGTGGTTTGAGGAGACAGATTACTGGAAAAGCTTACATTTGTACTTTAAGGGGCTACAGACACAGATCAATGCGTATGTTTACTGTTAAGCATATGGTGGTTCAGTCCTTAGGCTTTTCTTAATAAAAATTTAAGCATTTTTGTTCACTTGAATGTATGTTGATTTTTGTCATGGGAAAGTCATTGGACTGAGGGTGTATATTCCATATGCAAATTTGAAAGGTAAAATGTCAGCCTTATTCTAGAAAAGTTCTAATGTATAAACACATATACAATTATAATCTAATAATTATAAACACATCTGTTGTGACCCACTAGTTTCTGTGAAGGAGGTTATTTATTCTTTTAGTAATAACTAGGATGATTATTACAGTTTGAGAATTTTAAAAATCTAGTAATCAATATTCACATATTGATACGTAATATAAGTGAAGCATTGTGCCTGGAATTACAAACACATTAAGAGATTGCGCAAAAGGCACTATTTCTGTTACAGCATAGTTTCTAAGCTTGCAACTAAGAATTTGGAAACAGTTCAAAAATAAGGTGAATATTTTATGAAGTTGCACTTTGCATATCTTTCTTAGCAGTTCTACACCAATTTTTTTAATGCAGGATTTCCCCTGGGTGTTCTGAAATGTTGAGATTGTAGAGGATCTGGAATTACATCGTTTCAGTGATCCTTCTGACCAAAAAGTACTAATGGCACTTAAGCATGCCTTCAGATGTTTCTCTAAAGTAACAAGAAAGCTCATTACCAGTGCATTTTCTGTGATGTGTAGTTACTCTCTCATCTATATCACTTACGTGACGGGAGAAATTGCCATTTTGTGGCTATTTTATAATAAGGTATCTTCAGTGCAGAAAATCCTGTTAGGCTTGAAACTAATAAAAGTACACTCAGATCAATTGAAAGATGAAAACAAAGTAAGAAATAGAATGTGGTTAGAGCCCCAGTCTCTTCCTCTCCTGTTTGCAACCCCTTTTACTCTCTCTTAAGAACAAGTGAGAACAGATGTGAATGTGGCAGCAGCAAAGTGATGATTATTTTAGGTGGGTAAAGGATAGATTGTATTTTGAATAAGATTTTTTTTTAGGGGACTGGATATTTATGGGCCTCTGTCATTTATCTTGCTACTTGCTGAAATCTGGATGAATTTAGATATTAAAATGTATGTACTCGTTAAATAGGATACTTTAGTTAATTCTTATATTTAAAGATATGGTGTCAACAGCACATTTACATTTTGATATTGGAAAAGCTAAAAAGGTGAAAGATGCGGTAGGCAGGGGTGAAGAATTTGGATTTTCTTGCAGTGTTGATTTTAGAATCTACAAATATAACAGTGCTGAGAGATCTTTTCAAAGAAAGGATCATTTTGGACATTGCTCAGTTTTGTAGTCCTTATTTTTTATTTTTTATGTTTTTGAGATGGAATCTTGCTCTGTTGCTCAGGCTGGAGTGCAATGGCGTGATCTCGGCTCACTGCAACCTCCACCTCCGGGTTCAAGCGATTCTTCTGCCTCAGTCTTCTGTAGTTGAGATTACAGTCTCCTGCCATTGTGCCCAGCTAATTTTGTATTTTCAGTAGAGACAAGGTTTCACTGTGTTGGCCAGGCTGGTCTCGAACTCCTGACTTCAAGTGATCTGCTTGCCTCGTGTAGTCCTTGTTTATGTAATAGAGAAATGAGTTGTTTAACCCATCTGATGGAGGTAGGACAGCTTTTTTATTTTTATTTTTATTTTTTTGAGTTGACTATAGCCTTAGTATGCTTATTTCCTCTTCTGGAGATACAATTTAGATTATAGGAATATTCGCAAGTATTTTTCAGATTTTCTAAAAATTGTAGTTATATGTAATTTGTTTTTCAGTTTTTCATGTCTCTTCTGATCTTGATTGCTTACCATTTATTGCGATTTTTATTTCATTATCACAGCTGTAATAATAATAATCTGCCTGCCGTATTGATAAACACTTAAGTGCCCGAGGACTGGAACTTCGGTTTAACCCTGTTTCCACCATGAACTTAACATTTCAGTAAAACTGCATTTTAGGACCTTAGAGTGTTGTACCTGATGTGCAGCTGGCGGGAACTCAGGGTCCCAGAACAGAGAAGAGCCTTCATCCTTGGGGGCCATGGGGAGGAGCATGGGAGAGGGACTGTCAAGAGGTGAAAGGGTTAGATTTCGTAGTGAGTAATGCAGGATTTGTGAGAGAGGCCACAGTTCCCAAAACCTCGAGATGGAAAGTTTGACCTAGGGAAGGTTTTGGATGTCCCTCCATCCAGTGCTTTTCTTTTCTTTTCTTTTCTTTTTTTCCTAACTGAATCTTTTTTTCTTTTTTTTAATTATACTTGAAGTTCTGAGATACATGTGCAGAACATGCAGGTTTGTTACATAGGTACACACGTGCCATGGTGGTTTCCTGCACCTGTCAACCCGTCATCTGCATTAGGTATTTCTCCTAATGCTCTCCCTCCCCTAGCCCCCCACCCCCTCAACAGGCCCCAGTGTGTGGTATTCCCCTCTCTGCGTCCGTATGTTCTCATTGTTCAACTCCCACTTATGAGTGAGAACATGCAGTGTTTGGTTTTCTGTTCCTGTGTTAATTTGCTGAGAATGATAATTTCCAGCTTCATCCATGTCCCTGCAAAGGATGTGAACTCAATCTTTTTTATGGCTGCATAGTATTCCATGATGTATATGTGCCACATTTTGTTAATCCAGTCTATTATTGGTGGGCATTTGGGTTGGTTCCAAGTCTTCGCTATTGTGAATATTGCTGCGGTAAACATATGTGTGCATGTGTCTTTATAGGAGAATGATTTATACTCCTTTGGGTATATAGTCAGCATGAGATTGCTGGGTCAAATGGTATTTCTGGTTCTAGATCATTGAGGAATCACCACATTGTCTTCCACAATGCTTGAACTAATTTACACTCCCACCAACAGAGAAAAGCATTCCTATTTCTCCACATCCTCTTCAGCATCTGTTGTTTTCTGACTCTTTAATTATCGCCATTCTAACTGGAGTAAGATGGTATCTCATTGTGGTTTTGATTTGCATTTCTCTAACGACCAGTGATAATGAGCTTTTTTTCATGTTTTTGGCCGCATAGATGTCGTCTTTTGAGAAGTGTCTCTTCATATCCTTTGCCCACTTTTTGATGGAGTTGTTTTATTCTTGTAAATTTAAGTTCCTTGTAGATTCTGGATATTAGCCCTTTGTCAGATGGATAGATTGCAAAGATTTTCTCCTGTTCTGTAGGTTGCCTGTTCACTCTGATGATAGTTTCTTCTGCTGTGCAGAAGCTCTTTAGTTTAATTAGATCCCATTTGTCAATTTTGACTTTTGTTGCCATTGCTTTTGGTGTTTTAATCATGAAGTCTTTGCCCATGCCTGTGTCCCGAATGGTGTTGCCTAGGTTTTCTTCTACAGTTTTATGGTTTTAGGTCTTATGTTTAAGTCTTTAATCCATCTTGAGTTAATTTTTGTATAAAGTGTAAGGAAGGGGTCCAGTTTCAGTTTTCTGCATATGGCTAACCAGTTGTCCCAACACCATTTATTAAATAGGGAATCCTTTCCCCATTGCTTGTTTTTGTCAGGTTTGTCAAATATCAGATGGTGGTAGATGTGTGGTGTTACTTCTGAGGCCTCTGTTGTGTTCCATTGGTCTATGTATCTGTTTTGGTACCAGTACCATGTGTTTTTCAAACTGTTGGGATACCACCTGGGTTTGTTCCCTGGAGGGGACCGCTGGGAGGGGAGGGGAAAGTCAAAGGAGTGGGGCTTCTGCTCCATTCGATGTCACCCAGTGCACAAATGCTTTCAAAAACATCTATTTTATATGCTGGGATTACAATTGAGAAATAGGTTCTGCTGTTAAGTAGAAAAAAAAGCAGTTTGAAGATGACTGAGTTGAAGACTTCTGATTAGATTAATAGGTGATAGCAGAAACCTCTTATTTTATAGGACAGGAAACTAAGGAACAAAAGACTTCTGAGAAGACGCTGCTGCTACCTACCACTGGATCCCTGCTTTTCTGCCTCCTGTTTGTCTATAGTGCACATTGGCTCTGGAAATTCAGCAAGATTAAGGAATAGTAGTGATTTCCAGACTACTGATAAAAAAATAGGCAAAACTGTCCCTATCAAATCCAGTACATACTGTATTTTAAGGATTAGGTGACTTGAATTCTAGAGGGTTTTGGTCAACCACAAAGGTTCAGATGCTCTTGCATTAGATAGGAGGAATAGATTGTAACTTCAAACAGTAAAAAATCAAACCAGGCTTTGCCTTTTTGATAATCTTTTGATTTTTTTAGTATACTAAGTTAAAGGTAAAATGTGGAGTTGAAACCAAAATATGGAATTGGAAAATGAAAAATAGGCCAGCCATGGTGGCTCACGCCTGTAATCCCAGCACTTTGGGAGGCCGAGGCGGGCAGATCACTTGAGGTCGTGAGTTCAAGACTGGCCTGGTCAACATGGTGAAACCCTGTCTCTACTAAAAATACAAAAATTAGCCAGGTGTGGTGGTGCACACCTGTAATCACAGCTACTCAGGAGGCAGAGGCAGGAGAATAGCTTGAACCCAAGAGGCGGAGGTTGCAGAGTCGAGATCGTACCACTGCACTCCAGCTTAGGTGACAAAATGAGGCTTCGTCTCAAAAAAAAAAAAGAAAAAGAGAAAAATGAAAAATAGAATGTTTATAGTCGTTACCACACAACCTGTTTTCCTTAATTTGATATACCAACTATTACCAACTATTTTGGGAGTAAACTGAGGGATTATATTTTATACTTCGATGTAGTTTGCTTTTTAATATTTAGAATTTTTAAAAATTTTTGTTCAGACTTGCTGAAACTGTTTTTATTAACTGTGTACTTAATGTTGAGAGAGAGATTCTTTATGTTTAAAAAAAATTTATATGATTTCTGAATTGACTGATGTTCTTATACCAGGATCCTGATCATTTGAGCTGAATTTGTTTGTTAGTTCTTAATCTATTTTCATTAGCTAAGCTGTTGTGAGAAAAGGCCCCATGGGAAGAATAAAATTAGTTTAATAATTTTGCTTATTCATCCGTGTGCATGCGACATGACTGTTTTCGTTTCTGATGTTGCAATTGAACTGGATCAAAAGCAATTAATTTTCACATCCTCTGAGTAAGTCTGTGTCTCCTGTCACTCTGAAGTCTTTTTTATGTACCTGTTTTCTCCTAGGTGAAGAATTTTAAATTGGAACAAGAGCAAGAAAAAAACAAAATCTTGTCAGAAGCGCTGGAGACGCTGGCCACTGAACATCATGAATTAGAGCAGTCTCTGGTGAAAGGCTCTCCACCTACCAGCATCCTTAGCGAGGACGAGTTCTATGATGCGCTGTCAGGTAACTCTGGGATCCTTCCCTCTTCAGTGTTGGTGATTTAAGAGTCCACCACCTAAATGAGCAATGTCCCCTTGAGTCCACCACCTTAGAGCAGATGTCACCTTGAGTTTCCTGGAGTAAACAGATAGCTATGTATCCATATAGCTCCTCAGATTTTTTGTGTGTCGTGTTATTAAGGCTGGAGTCTGAAAGTTTGGAATGAAATTCATCACAGTCTGCCTGTACGGAAGATGTATTCTAGGCTAGGGTTAGAATGCTGTTAAAACTGCCCACATTTGATTTGTCCTTTACTGGGTGACCATTTCCTAGTACCAGGCATTAGCACATATTGTAAGGAGAGACAGACAGACAGTTTCTGTCTTCAAAGAGGTCTTTATATAAAGAATACAGGTAACCAAGCGCAAGTGCTTGGTGATAGCACAGTATGCTAAGTGCCACAGTAGAGATGAGACCACCATGTGTCTGGAGCAGAGAAAAGGAGGTGTTTGACTTTGCCTCAGAAACACACGCTAAAGCGCGGCATAGCATTTCTGCAAGGAGCATGGACTCCAGAGCTTCTGTCAGTAGCCAGCTGTGTGACCTGGGGCTTGTTCCATGACCCCTCTGTTCATAGTTTCCGCATATTTAAAATGGGGTAATTGTCGTGTCCATTTCAGCAGGTGTGCGATGACTAAATGAGTTTCTCTGTTTAGATAGTGGTTAGAACAGTGCCTGGTGGTACTCAGTGCTAAAAAATGGGGAATGCACGTGGAGATTTGAGGATGAGAGGAGGTACTGCTAAGTAGTTTTGACCTTTTTGGAATTTACTTTCAAATTTTTTGAGGCAGGTGTGGGTGGGAGAAGGGAAAGGAACATGGAAAGGGTGGTTGGAGATCAGTGGGACTGAGAAAAATTAATTGTTGTATGGGAGAAAATGAAATGCATATATAATAGGTGAGCATATACAGTTACTGAGTTTCACAACACTTGATCACAGACACAAGAAGTCTTGGTGTTTTGGAAGTGAAAGATCAAATTCATAATAGGAAATGAAAGAGAGGAAGCATGGTGAGAGGAGAGATGAAGACTGAAGATTAGGTTAAGGAAGTTAAAGAAAATGGTATAATACAGGACATGGAAAATGATGTTGGTAGAATGTAGATTGACGGGGAAGTGATTAATTGATTAAGACAAATAGGAACATTAATAGAGGTTTGCTAGAAGTAAAGGGAAGAAGTAATTTTCATAGCTAGATTTGGGAACAATTGGACAAATAAGATTATAATGATGATGGGCTGTCAATTAAATACAATTAAATACAGGATTTGTGAACAGAGTGACTCGTGTTGGGAAGAGAAGGTAGGATTTGAGATCGATGGAATGAGTGACAAGGCAAGGGAAGTATTTTTAGCCTGTCTGAGGGAGGTCGGAGGGAGAATGAGTGACACTTAAGACTGCTGACATTTATTACACATCTACCCTGAGGCCAGTCCAGCGGTGCTTCCTCTATGGAGAGCATCCAAAAAGGAAAATTGCAAGAGGGATTCTAGGTTTAAATGCATACAGCTTGGAATATAAAAGACCTCAGATACTTCAGTTGCGCATCTTGTATATTCTTTTTTAAAAATAAAACTTTTGGCTCAAGCCTGTAATCCCAGCACTCTGGGAGGCCGAGGCGGGCGGATCACAAGGTCAGGAGATCGAGACCATCCTGGCTAACACGGTGAAACCCCGTCTCTACTAAAAAAAATACAAAAAACTAGCCGGGCGAGGTGGCGGGCGCCTGTAGTCCCAGCTATTCGGGAGGCTGAGGCAGGAGAATGGCGTAAACCCGGGAGGCGGAGCTTGCAGTGAGCTGAGATCCGGCCACTGCACTCCAGCCTGGGCGACAGAGCGAGACTCCGTCTAAAAAAAAAAAAAAAAAAAAAAAAAAAAAAAAAAAAACTTTATGGCCAGGGGTGGTGGCTGAGCACCTGTAATCCTAGCACTTTGGGAGGCCGAGGTGGGAGGATCTCTTGAGCCCAGAAGTTCGAGACCAGCCTGGGCAACATGGTGAAACCCTGTCTACTAAAAATACAAAAATTAGCCGTGCGTGGTGGTGCACGCCTGTAATCCCAGCTACTCAGTAGGCTGAGGTGAGAGGATCGCTTAAGCCCAGGAAGTAGAGGTTGCAGTGAGATGTAATCGTGCCATTGCACTCCAGCCTGGGGGCCACAGAATGAGACCCTGTCTCAAGCAAACAAAAAAACCTTTAAAAAAATTTTTTAAGAACCCCATGTTTGTTCTAAATAATTCAGTATAGAAGTATGTGAGAACCCAGTGAAATTCTCTTCACCCCTTATCCCAATTAATCGTGTACTCCTCTTCCTCAGAGGTTCTGATTAACAGCCGGATATACTCTCCTACAGACCTTTTTTGAGCATCACATATATATGTGTTTGTGTATATATAGTTTTTTTTTTTTTTAAGTCATGAATGGAAGGAGCGGTGTAATTGCCCTGGACTTGCTTTTTCCTGACAACTTGTCTTAGAAATCTTTCCTGTCAGTGTTATAAGCTCTAGCTCATTCTTTTTCAAGGTTGCATAGAAGTCCATGATATAATTATGCCACAGTTTCCTTAATCCTTCTCTTCTTGATAGACGTCTGGCAGCCACTATCTTTCTGTTTCTCAGTAATATTTTAATAGTCATCTTCTCTGGGAGGAAGAGAGAAAAAGAACCATCGTCCCTAGATCAGAATTGGCAAATACATTTCATCTCAAGTGCCAGTTCGGATTGTTTTGCAGTATCTGCTGCTTTGTGGATTGCTGTGTTGAGGAGGATCCTGAGGCTCAGTCCGAGTGCCTGGGCTCAGCCGCGCATCCTGCCATGGCCATAGGAAATGGAGCGAGGGTCAGGTGCCAAGCATTTTCTCCTCCTTGCCTTCAGTAGCACACCTGAGTTTTGTTACATTTTCATGAAAATAGTAGCCCTTCTGTGGCTACTCCTACTATTTCCTACTAAAAATCTTGCAATAATTTGGTACAGTGTAGAAACTGCATTAAAATGAAGAGTCAGATGCCCTATCAAGTGCTGACTTGCTGTTGACCTAGCCACTCAATTCATTGAAATCATCAAAGCCATCATGTGGGAATGACTTCATCTTCCCGCTCTAGTCTCTACACACCAGCCTCCATCCCCATTTCTTCCTTCACTCTATTACAAGAGAACAAATGGTTCCCCCTCATTAAGGCCATCTCTTCCTCATTTGTTCTGATACCCGTCTCCTTGTGACTTCTCAAGGAGACTTTTGTTTAGTTATTGCTTCCTTCACCTACACTTTCAATATTGTAAACTTTAAATACTAACTTAAAATTCCTGTATTAGTCTGCTATTGCTACTACAATAGATCACCACAAACTTAGGGGCTTAGTACATAGTGCAAATATATTCTGTTCCAGTTTTGAGGTCAGAAGTTCCAACATCAAGGTGTCCGCAGGGCTGTGTTTCTTCTAAAGGCTCTAGGAGAGACTGTTTCCTTGCCTTTTCTAGCTTCTAGGGACCTGCCTGCATTCCTTGGGTCAAGGCCCCATCCTCCATCTGAAAAGCTGGCAGTGGGGTATCTTCCAGTCTCTCTCTGACTGTCTGTGACTCTGGCCCTGCTCCTTCCCTTTTTTAAAGACCCATGGCATTACATTGGACCTACTCAGATGATCCAGTATAATCTCCCCATCTCAGTATACGTAACTTAATCATATCTGCAGAGTCCCTTTTATTATGAAAGGTAACATATTCACAGGTTCCAGAGATTAGAACATGGACTTCTTGGGGAAGCCCTTGTCCTGACTGCCACAGTCCCCAAATTCATATCTCCAACCTTGATCTCTTGCTAGAGACTTAACGTATTCAGCTGTCAGCTTTATGTACAAAAAAACAAATGCTTGCTCTTCCTCCCAGATCCTGTTTCTCCTTGAGTTGGCCTCATTTTTGTAAATGGCACCTCTTTCATCTCCTAAAGCCAGAAACTAGGAGTGATTTGTGACATTCCTGTGAGACATAGAATCAAGGCCTGGCCATTCTGCCTTCAAATCATATCTTGAATTCATCTATGTTTTACTAATGGAGGGTAGTGGTTAAAAGTATAGGTACTGAAGCTGAAGGCTCTTGCTCAGTCGAAGCTCTACCAATTCCCCTACCCTTGGGAAAGTTATTTCACTTTCCTATGTCTCATTTCTTCATCTGCAAATGGGTCATAGGATCATTGCAAAGAATTAACTAATGCATATCTGTACTTAAAACAGTGCCAGACACCCTAAGGGGCCGGCAGATGTTAGCTCTCATTATCATCACCCGCATTGCACCTCCTTTTGTGTAGCCTCTTAACTCATCTTGGTGCTCCCAGCCTTGGCCTGCTGAAGTTCATCCTGTACACACCATCCATAGTGATCCTTTGTTGCCAATCATATCATCGCATTCCTTCACCTAGAATTCTTCAGCGGTTTCTCCTTGCACTGAAAATGAAACTCAGATGCCTTCACAGACCTCCAAGGCTCTCAACATGGTCCAGACCCTGCTGCCTCTTCACACTCATCTTGTCCCCTTGTTCCCTCCACTTACTGCACCGGTGCCTCCTCCAGGCCTCAGATGCAGTAGTGATGCCAGGCAGTTGAATGCACAGTTAGATAAGAGCAAGGAAAAGTATACAAACCTCCACTTCATTTGAAGCTTAATTTTAACCCCTAAATCTTGACAATAGATTGAATCAAGCCTATCCTGATATGGAGAAGGTATGAAAAAAAAAGATTTTTCATGTTACTTTTCTTAAAAGATTTAAAAAATATTTTCACTAAATGTTTAATCTTTTAAAAAGTTGTTAACTCGTGTTACTTTAAAATAAAGGGATAACTTCATTAGATCTAAAGTCCATGTGGTTTCCTGTTTCCCTTTCTCATATCCCTTTAAGCTTTTTCAGATAAGCAAGATCAATGGAAATCTACTCATACGGTGGGTGAAGCAAGCCTTGATGCGGAGCCAGCAGTGTAGGATAAGAATTTTTCCAGCCCCCTGGGATCCCCCCTGGGATCGCTTGAGAAAATTATTTTTCCAGTATGCTCAGTGATGAAACATTTCATAAAGCTCCCTAAAAGCACACAGATTTTTTTTTCCCACAATGTGATTAAATTCTGTTGTGTAAACTTATTTAAAAGGAGATAAATTTAATGAAGCATCACATTTTGTCCTCATTGTGTGTGGGTGTGGGAGTGGGCGTGTTTAAGGAATGAAGTGGTTATGTCGAGAGAAATTTCGGATATAGCTGTAAGGGAACACTTCCTGGGAAAGGGGCTAGACATTCATGCGCATTGAAACAAAAAGATTTCATGAGAAACCACTGTGGATAAACCATTCTGCAAATAAGGTTATAGAAATACTTTATAGAAGAAGAAAGTGGTTCTTCTGTATATATTTCTACCTTATCAGTGTTGCTTTTTCTTTATGCTACTTTGTCTACCAAGGCTCTCAAATATCTCTTCTCCTGGTAGCCTTTCCTGACTCCTCCAGGCAGAATTAGTTTATTCTTTGTGTTTCCTTCGGTTTATGCTTCTTTTATAGCCTCCTTGCATTTTGTCTCTAAGATAATAGGACCCCGCAGAGGCTCATACCTGTAATTCCAGCACTTTGGGAGGCCAAGGCGGGTGGATCACTTGAGGTCAGGAGCTCGAGACCAGCTTGGCCAACATTGTGAAACCCTGTTTCTACTAAAAATACGAAAGACTTTATACAGGCATGGTGGCATGTGCTTGTAATCCCAGCTACCTGGGAGGCTGAGGCAGGAGAATAGCTTGAACCTGGGAGGCAGAGGTTGCAGTGAGCCAAGATCATGCCATTGGACTCCATCCTGAGCAACAGAGAGAGACTCTATCTCAGAAAGAGAGAGAGAGAGAGAGAGATAATAGGGACCATATCTGTTTACATCCCTGAAGTACGTAGCACAGAATCAGTTCTCTAAATGTTTGTCGAATGCAGGTTGTTGAAGAAATGTCATTGATATTTCTGTCTTCCCTAAAAATATATTGGTATTCAATAATGAGCCTAAGATAATCAGGAATGCATGGTGATTTTATGCATCTATATTCACCACTTTGGATTCTGTAGGGGAAAGTAGGGATGGGCAGCAAAGGAGGAAGGAGGGATGAGACAGTATTAATATTAGAAAATGACGTTTGTTCCCAAGGGCCTTACAATCAAGTTGGAGATAGGATACTTGCTACCAGGGAGGGGGCAGATGAAAAGTAGTTAAAGGAGAGAAAGCTAAAGGTACGCGATTTCAGGTATCTCTAATAATCTTCTAAGGAGTTGTTTTTTAAACACTTATTGCTTGTTAAAGAACTAATTTCACGATGGTGGTTCTTTAATACTAGTCTGAGAGCAGTTTCACGGAAAATTCCAGCTCTTTGAATACCGTAAGTTCAGAACGCATTATTTTTCCTACTGTGTGTTCATTTTCCTTTTTAGAAACATGTTGAGAGCAGTTGCTCCAGAAAGGCTTTCTTGCTAAGCCTTCCCCTTAATGCTATTTTGGTTGAAATGTGCATGAATAATGCATAAAATCCAATAGTGTAGATGGGCAAAACCAATAGATAGTTATACCATGAAATTGCCACCAGTTTTAGCATTTCTCAGCGGTCGTAAGGGTACATCTTTTAAATCTTGAACACTTGGAGGGCACCAGCCGTATCTCATTCATCTTTCCAAACTGCTTCTGCAACTTGCACTTTACCTGATGTGTAGTAGGTACTTAGTAAATGTTGACTTATTACAATGAAGTCACATGAAAATATTTTGTTTTCTAACTATGGATTGTTCTGCAACTGGCCTTTAGTTCTAGAATTGTTTTCTTTGTAGAGTTCATGCATAATGTGACCTTCCTAAAAATAGTGTTGAGAAACAAGACAAATTGGGAAGCTCTGGATTTGGTAGCCCAAAATAGATCCACGTAAGATTTCCAGTAGCCCACACACTATGGTTTGTGTAACTCCTCATCTTCAATTACATGTGCAGATTTTGCAGGTTGTAGAAAACAGTAGTAGATTTAGTTGCTTGGGGACAAGCCGATACTTTTAAGAAACTCTGTCACAAGCAATACCCTACCATTTGGCTAATTTTGACCTTGGACATCATTCAGAGAGGATCTGTCTAGAACGTCTCCGACTCTTGTTGCTTGCTGCCAAGAATCTGTTTCAAGCTTTTCTCACTTCCTTAGTAAATTATTGTAGCAGTCTCTTGGCAGCCCCCTCTGGACTCATCCTGGTTTTCGGTTTATGATTCACCTTAAATGTGTTAGGTTGTGTTTACTTTCTTTGTGTTCTTCATATTTACTGTGCTATTTCTGAGCTTATGCAGTTGTACCTCAAGGCTAAATAAAACTTTGGCACTGATATTTTCAGCTGTACCTTGGGTTGCTTTGGCCATTTTCAGAACATGCCTGGTACGTGGGAAACTAAACAATAAAGGTATTAAATTAGGCATGTGTGTGTTTCCTGGCTGTTTTCTGTTGCCTTCAGTAACAGGAGGAAGGGTGACTTGGACGTTATCCACAGTTCTTCCCCATCTTGCTGCTTTGTGTACTATTTGTTCTCAGGCTGGTTTCCAAAGGTCAGGATAAGAAAGTGCTTATCAGGATAACTTACAAGAATTGTTGGCATGTTTATATTGTGAACTTTATGGCCTCTTCTTTCAGCCTTTTAAGAGTAGGAAAAATTAACAAATCAAATCTTGGAAAGTTCTCTCACTCACTTAAAAAAGCATAGCGGTCAGGATCTTCTTAATTCTAGAGTAAAGTTAAAGTCACCCTAACCCAGTGATAGCTGTTCATTGGCTTCCATTCCATTTTGATGGGAAAGGAGACTGTGTTCAATCTGAATGTGTTTAAAATAATTCTGAGTTCTAACATGGACACAACTTTAAAGATCTGAGAGCAGGTGCAGTGGCTCACACCTGTCATCCCAGCACTTTTGAGAGGCCAAAGTGGGTGGATCACTTGAGATCCATAGTTCAAGACCAGCCTGGCCAACATGGGAAAACCCCGTCTCCACTAAAATACAAAAATGCTGGACGAGGTGGCGGCGCCTGTAATCCCAGCTACTGGCGAGGCTGAGGCAGGAGAATCGCTTGAATCCAGGAGGCGCAGGTTGCAGTGAACTGAGATCATGCCACTGCACTCCAGACTGGGCGACAGAGCAAGACTCTGTTTCAAAACAAACAAACAGAAAGAACTTTAAAGATCTGGGCCATTGTAGATCTATCACATTAAAGCAAACTTTGTGGGATTTTAAATTTTAATTCTATTAATACTGCTGTTTTAATTGAGGAACTAATCAGGTAAATATTCTGTCCACCTTCAATGCTTCTGTAAACTAGAGCATTTATCTTGTAAAATATATGTTTTTCAAAGTGTTATTCTGACACTTCTTAACGTTTTTAAGAGACAGGGTCTCGCTCTGTTGCCCAGTCTCAAACTTCTGGGCTCAAATGATCCTCCACCTCAGCCTGCTGAGCAGCTGTGACTACAGGTGCACACCACTGCACGTGGCTTGATGGTTTCCCTATAAAATATAATCATCAACTGAGTCACCTGAACCCTTTTGGAACTAGATGAGAATAAACACACCCACAAATAAGTGCTTATCAAGTATTCCATTTCCCGTCATTACTCAGGGCTGCACAGATTTTCCTAGGTGCTCATCAAAAGTTCAGTAAATAATGTAGGGCTATTTCATAAATCTTTTATGCTGTTTTTCAGGGGTCAGAAGTATCCTAAAATGTTTGAGTGGCTTTGCCTGTTATAGAAACGTATATGTTTGTTAAGGGGAAAATCAAAAGAATAAGACAGGCTGCCATTGTCTGAAATCTAGCTATGTATATTGTAAAAATACCTTCCTTCTGCTACATTAAAAAATATGGCTCTAGAAAAATCGACCAGTTTTCCTGGAAGTGAGGTAAGAGTTAACCAGACCAGAATATAGTTCATGCATCCAACATGACAGCTAGCTCATTGACTTTTAGTGACAGGTTTTTGTATGTTTGCCTGGTTTTTGTTTGTTTGTTGTTGTTTTTATTGTGGTAAGATATACATAACATAAACTGTCCAGCGTGACGGTTTTTGAGTGTACAATGCAGTGAGATTAAGTACCTTTACTTTCCTGTGCAACCATCACCACCATCTCTCTCCAGAACTTTTTCGTCATCCCAAACTGAAACTCCATCCCCATTAATTACCAACTCCCTGTTCCTCCCTCCTCCCTCCCCTTTTTGTCCTAAAAGCCTGAGTGTTGTGGCCTCACCCTCCTGCAAGAAAGCACTGCAACTAGCACATGGGAGGCAGGATGCACCTCTTCCCATTACTTCATGCTTTCGACTAAGGCATTAATATATTGCCTACTAACATTTCGATATTTATATGTGGGGGGAACATTGAAGAACCCAGAATTTTAAGATTGAATTATCGGTGGGGCATAGTGGTTCATGCCTGTAATCCCAGCACTTTGGGAGGCCGAGGTGGGCAGATCACCTGAGGTCAGGAGTTCAAGACCAGCCTGGGCAACATGGTGAAACTGATCACTACTAAAAGTTCAAAAATTAGCTGGGCATGGTGGTACGTGCTTGTAGTCCCAGGTACACGGGAGGCTGAGGCATGAGAATTGCTTGCGTAGGGGAGGCAGAGGTTGCAGTGAGCTGAGATTGTGCCACTGCACTCCAGCCTGGGCGACAGAGCGAGGCTTCGTCTCAAAAAAAAAAAAAAAAAAAAAAAAAGCAAAAAGTAAAAAGATTGGCCGGGTGCGGTGGCTCAAGCCTGTAATTCTAGCACTTTGGGAGGCCGAGACGGGTGGATCACGAGGTCAGAAGATCGAGACCATCCTGGCTAACACGGTGAAACCCCGTCTCTACTAAAAAATACAAAAAACTAGCCGGGCGAGGTGGCGGGCGCCTGTAGTCCCAGCTACTGGGGAGGCTGAGGCAGGAGAATGATGTGAACCTGGAAGGCGGAGCTTGCGGTGAGCTGAGATTGTGCCACTGCACTCCAGCCTGGGCGACAGAGCGAGACTCCGTCTCAAAAAAAAAAAGAAAAAAGATTGAATTATCACTTCAGAGGTACTGAGATGTAGCACTGATTTGTTTACAGGGAGACTTGAAAATAACTTCTGTGGATAGGCTTTGACTTTCATCAGCAACCTCCACAGTGGCTATGCCCTCTTTGGTATTGAGCTAAACATGTTTAAACTTAAATATCTGTAGATCTGCGAGTCTCCACATGAAACGATGCCGTACTAGCGATAGATTGGTGTGACCAAGGCTTTGAAGGTATAAGCTCTCAAGAATGGTTCTCCGTTACCGACAGAGTAAGCCCAGACTATTTCACACTATTTACATTCCACATTTCTCTATTCATTGCACTAGAAATCACTGAGCTTTGGCTTTTAAGCAACTAGTTTTTATTTCACAGGCACTGTAAATCATGTAATTGATGTTTACTTCTTTGCCTTTGAAACAAGAAAGCTCAGAGTTTATGATTTCTCTCTAGTGAGTATACAGAACCTCATGACATGTATTGGGAGACTACCTCATCCCTAGCTTCATGTTATATTTCTTCCTACTACCTGCTTTTTTTTTTGGAGACAGATTCTTGCTGTCTCACCCAGGCTGGAGTACAGTGGTTCAATCTCAGCTCACTGCAACCTCCACCTCCTGAGTTCAAGCAATTCTTCCCGCCTCAGCCTCCCAAATATCTGGGATTGCAGGTCAGTGCCACCATACCCAGCTGATTTTTGTATTTTTGGTAGACATGGGGTTTCATCTTGTTGGCCAGTCTGGTCTCGAACTCCTGACCTCAAGTGATCCAACCTCCTCAGCCTTCCCAAGTGCTGGGATTACAGGTGTGAGCCACCACGTCTGGCCTGCATTGGATTTTTATCCTATATAGTCAGCTTTAAGACTGACTCACAGTCTCATGTCCGCCCATTCTGTGCCTTCCACTGCCATCTCACTGCACACTGCATTCCTCGCTGCGTTGGCCATGGTGTTCTTATTGCTTGGGACAGCTCCTGTATTGTAACTGCCCTCATCCCCACTCTTAACTCCTTGTCAGCGAACTCAGCACAATCATCAGCCACAGTTCTTTCCGGATACAACATTCTCCACTCTTTAAGTTGACTGATGCCTCCTTTGTGGCCCACGGCCCCCATTCAGACTCCTAGAGAAATCTGCTGAACTCGTTTGTTCACGAAACAGTTCCCATGCGCAGGGACCAGATCTTATGCTTCCTTCACTTCACAGGCCTTGCACGATACAAGGAAGGGAGGAATGAATTCAGCAGCATCAGATGTGGTAGATGAGTCACAATAAGAATTGAAAAATGACCGTTGGACTTTGCAATGTGGAAGTAATTGGTGACCTTTCTCAGAACCCTTCAGGGGAAGGGTGGGGATAGCCTGACTATATTATAGCAAGAGGTTTGAGGGCAAGGTATAGAGGAGTAAGGAAGGGGGTGGGGGAGGGGGAAGAAAGAGGTGGAGGCACAGGGAGACAGGGAGAAGAGTGAGGACAAAGAGGGGGTGCGGAACGGGTGAATGAGGGGCTGCTAATCACAGGACCGGGGTCTGCACTGTCATCTGTTGGAGCATCCCTAGGGGTCAGGGCATTGGTCCCATGCAGAGGTTCTCAGTGTGACTGATGAGTTTGTGGGTCGCAGATCTTAAGCCTGTGTAGTCACTGAGTTGAAATCTTGTTCTGTGTAGTCCGTCTTTGCTTCATAGAAGCTCTTACTGTTTCTTGTTTAATGTTTGTGTCTGCTTTTGCTAAAAGAATTATTTTTAGGTGGGCACATCCCTGCCTTATGATCGATGTCTCTTAAATTGCAAGCACACTATCCTGTGCATAAATGCTTTTGAGGTATTTTGCTTCGTTGCTTTGTTTTCATGACTTCTAAATCATCAACTAATACGGCATCTTAAATAATACCAGTACAGATGAAATTATTTTGACTTTTTACATTTTTTATTTTTCTCAAGTGAAACAAACTTCAAAATGTTGGAGTGGAACCGCACTCACCCCTCACCCCACCAACCCAAGACAGCTGTTATCATCCCTGATGTAGGTCTTGTACCGCCGCCTCCTGGAGCACCTCTCTCACCTCTGCCGAGCACCAATTCCACTGTTTCACAATTTGCCATTGTGCCATCTCTCCTTTGCAGCCTTTCCTGACAGCCCTGTGCCTACTCCAGAAAACTGACCGATCTCTTTCCACATGTGCCCTCAACAAACTTCTGTCATTGTATTGCTCCCATTTTTTCAGACATCTGCTTACCTGAACCAGACTGGCCTTTCTTCAATGCAGAGAAATTATTTCTTTGCTTGTATTTTAGAGTTGCAAAGCATTGTCCTGGTTTTTTTTGTCTTAGCATTATGTATGTTAAAAACAATCTTCTATTTCATTAAGTTGTTCGTGTAAACATAATGTTAACTTATTTCATCTGACAGGCAACTGTTCCCCTCTTGTTGACTATTTAGGTGTTCTTTAATTTTTTTCCATTGATAGTTTGTTTCCTTCTGCCAAAATTGACAATGAAAAATAAATGTCTCTTTAAATGTATTATTAAAATATTCCATTTCTGGCCAGGCGCAGTGGCTCATGCCTGTAATCCCAGCATTTTGGGAGGCTGAGGTGGGCAGATCACCTGAGGTTAGGAGTTTGAGACCAGCCTGGCCAACATGGTGAAACTCCATCTTTACTAAAAATACAAAAAATTAGCTGAGCATGGTGGTGCACGCCTATAGTCCCAGCTACTCGGGAGGTTGCGGCAGGAGAATTGCTTGAACTTGGGAGGCAGAGGTTGCAGTGAGCTGAGATTGCACCACTGCACTGTAGCCTGGGCGACACAGTGAGACTCTATCTCAAAAAAAAAAAAAAAAAAAAAAAAAAAAAAATCTGTTTCTTTGTTATAAGGTATAGGACAGAAGAAAACTATATTTTCAGAAATTTTACTAAAGTTATATTTATAGAAAACAAAACTTTCCCAACATTAAAAGCCTTTCTGCAAGTAACTTAGATCATTCATAGGGTCCAGCGTTGAGAGCTCAAGGTGCACGATCTAACCTGCACCTAGGCTGGTCCAACTGTCGTTCTCCGGAGTCAGCCTAATGTGGTAACAGTACGGTTCTGTGATTTTTGCTGAATTATGTAATGCAGTAGTGGGGAAAGAAAGCAAAGGGGGGGAAAAAAATAAAACGTTTTTATTTCCTGACCAGTTTAGCTGTTATACAGATTTAGCAGATTGTTGATAAATTTGTTGAAATAGGAAGTTTGCTGGACTGTGTATCAGAGCCTTTCCTAGAACTGAGGATGAGGGAATGGCTTGTCCTCTGCTTAAGACGGGAAGTTGGAGGTCATCGTGAATTTCCATTTTAATAAAAAACTCAGGTACCATTTAAAGTTTAATGGAGACAGAGTGACTGCTGTTTTGAGCCAAAATACATAAAACATTAAACAAGGAGTCAGAAAACCTGGGTTCAAATCATGTCCTGCCCACTCACAAGCCATGAGAGACCGTTAGTACACTTGTTAATAATCACATTGTCCCGCCTCACCTCCACTAAAGCATCCTTGTGATGCTCAAAAGAGATGAAGAATGTAAAGGTGCCTGGAAACTCTACTGTCATGTACAAAAATGCATTGTCTTCTTCCCAAACTGGCAGATGGCACCACTCTGAATATATAGCCAACTGGAAATGTGACTTTTTCGTCCTCAGAATGCCTGCCTGGCAATTAATATAGGGATGCTTCAGGCTTTGTCCTTGAGAATTTAAATATTATCATCCTGGAAAAAGTATTTTTAAAAGTATTTTATTTATTTTTGTATAGAGACAGGGTCTCACTCTGCCCAGGCTGGAGTGCAGTGGTAGGATCATAGGTTACTGCAGTCTCAACTCCTGTCCTCAAGCGATCTTCCTGCCTCAGCCTCCCCAGTAGCTGGGACTACAGGTGCACACCACCATACCTGGCTGTTATTTTTTTTGTTTTTAAACTTTTTGTAGAGATGAGTCTTGCTATCTTGCCCAGGCTGGTCTTGAACTCCTGTCCTCAATCAGTCCTCCCACCTCAGCCTCCCAGTAGTGCTGGGATTACAGGTGTGAGCCACTGACCTGACCTTTTTAAAGTATTTTAAAATTACTTTGCTTTTATGTTTACAGTATTGGATGTAATTTATACTTCTCATAAGGACACTAGCTACTATAGTTTTTTCATTATACATGAGTTTTAAAAATTAAAAATTTTTTGGAAGTCATACTTAAGATGCTTTGTGAGGGAAGAAAGAGGTGGAAATTTTGGGGACAACCACTGAATATGATTTCATAAAGAACTGGATAATCTTTGGAGATGTTTTTACTATGTAAGATCTGTTTACTTGTAAGCTTATATAAGTGTACATCTGTTTGATAAATCCACTTCAGCCTTATATTGGGTGGAGGTTCTGTGAAATCCCTGAGGAGGTAGTTAACGGATGGATTGTTGAGGGACAAAGTAGGCTGCTTAGGTTTCAAAGCCTGAGGCAT
Organism: Macaca thibetana thibetana; assembly: GCF_024542745.1. NCBI lineage: Eukaryota > Metazoa > Chordata > Mammalia > Primates > Cercopithecidae > Macaca > Macaca thibetana. Next base: position 56,376,056 of record NC_065595.1, read on the forward strand.
GAAGGGAGGGATCCATTGTTACCGAAGCCTCACACCCAAGTTCAATTCATTAACTATGAACCTGCTCTGCCACAGATTCTGAGTCCGAACGGTCCCTGAGTAGACTGGAAGCGGTGACAGCACACTCCTTTGAAGAGGAAGGAGAGCATTTGGGCAGTAGAAGACACAGAATGTCCGAAGAAAAAGACTGTGGTGGTGGAGACGCTCTCTCCAATGGCATCAAGAAACATAGGTAGGATTGCCTCTGACAGTTGTCACTGCTGCCTTTTTACGATAAAGTACATTTGGACTCATAAAGAAATGTATGCCCTGTCTTCATTTATCCCCACGTAGGGGATTTATATTGCTATATCACCTCAAAGAAAGCGTTTAACTTACATACTTTTTCCTCTATCCATTTAAGAGAATCATCTATAATTGTAGGAACAGAGCACAAAACTTGGGTTTAGCGACCATGTTCTTAGAGGGGCATACAAATCCTTGAGTTGGTGATTTAGAAAGGTTATTCAGAACTACCTGTTGAAACTGATCCTATGCGCCCTTTCTCATCATACATCTTTTATGACTCTGCCTTCCATTGCTATTTTAGTTTCTGGTCATTTGATCTTCCAGTTGGTTTTATTAAGAATGAGTGGCGATATTGCCAGCCTATTGATGCAGTTTAGTTAAATTTAAACAAAGACATTTATTAAGACCCAGGACTTGCTGAACACACCTGTTTTATACTGTCTAATAACATAAGTATGTTTTTATCCCCTTGAGGGCTTAGTCCTAGAGATTGTCCCAAATTAATGAGATGTAATAGATACCCACAGTTCTCTGATTTCAGCCCGTTTACAGAGACAGCGGTGTATATGTGTGCTAGTGTTCATATAGTAAAATATTTTATAACATGATCAGTGAAGGATATATCCTGTTATCATTGTAAAAATTACTTTTTGGGTAAAGAGTTATTAGTGGTAATTTCTGGAAAATAGTTTTTTGTTTAATATTTGTAGGTCGTGTAACTCTGATTCCAATTCTGTACCATGATTCTGGCCACAACTGGTTTTGACTATTGTTCTAGGAGAAAAACGCATGCATCACTTCACTGGCTTGTGTATGTTATCCCTTTGTTAGCAAAATGTCTCAGTTTGTATTCATTTTTCAAAGATCAGTGAGTTTTAGGTAACCAACTAGATCAAAACACAGTTTTCTTTCGTTGGGTTAGAGGTTGTCCTCTAAACATGCTTATAATCGCAAATTCTGTGTCCAGCACTGAGTGTCTTTCTTGACTCCCTCTGTAGTTACTATCAGTTTCTTTGGAGTTCAAAATTCTATTTAAGACATGAAATACTTACCGGTAAACGTGACAGACCTACCAATCTCTAAAGAGAAGACAGTCTTTAACTATTTAACACATACACCATGCCAGTCTGGTGAGAACACAGGTGAAATCTTTGGGAAGTTCAAAGAAGCATGCAGATATTCAGTATTATTAATATCAGAAAAAGCATTGTGTTTAGATGCTGTCCTCTGCTGTAGCTACAGGGGATTTCTTTATTGCTTCTCAGGCCCCAGTAATTCTTTTGTATGTGTGCTATCATCATGACAGTAGTTATTTTGCATTTGACAGAATTATATTATACCATATTCGTATATTCCGTGTTCTAAAGTCAAAACCAGAATGGTGCAAATGTGAAGGTTAAGATGAGATTAAACTTTCAAAAACAAATGCAATCAGGACAGGTCACTAAGGAAGAATACAAAGAAATGCAAGTAGGTGACCTACCCAGAAAAGTGTAACTGATAACTAAGATGCAACTTATTAAACCTATAAATGTAATATGACATTCTTCAGTTATTCAAAGTGAAAGAGGAAAACTTAGGAAATTGTCAGCAGTGTAGTATGTGGGAAAACATAATTTCCTGTTTTTAAAAAGTAGCTTTCATAGGAGATTTTTAAAACCTTTTTTCTTAAAGTTCTTCCCTAATCAAATAAATAGAGCATATGCTACAGATAATTTAAAAGTTTAATTTTAGAATAGGAAGCAAGAGTATTCAGTACTATCAAATCCCTCTTGCCTATACCCTACATTGCATAATAAATAATCTGTGATTATAATAGACAGTTTTTATATTGATAGCAAGAATAATTTGTATTCATAGTAGTTTGGGTTATGTTTTAGACAAACAGGCATATGTTGCTACATGACCTGGGGGATCAGCCTGAAGTGACCAAAAAATATATTTGAAATCTTGTGTTTTATCTTTAAAATTCATGTGAAAATTGTATTTGACCTTGTCTTAGATTTATATTTTCCTTACTATTAAAAAAAGTAATTTTCTTACTATTTATTTAACTTTCCCATAGAAACCTTGCATTTCTTCCTCACCCCATACCACCAGTAGTACCCCCTGGGAAATACATAAATTTAGGGAGACATGGGAAACATATGGATTGTAAACTATTTTTTAAAAAGAGACAATGTGTGTTTTTTTAAAATGAGAAAAGAGCATATTATAAATTGTAGTTCACATAGAAAGTATTAAATCCCAGCTTAACTTTTGCTTATAAAATAGAACAAGCATTTTCAACCATTATTTTCTTTTTTAGCTGTAGAACCATTTGTGCAACAGAAGTTTAATGTGGAAGCTGTTAAAATCTCACCACCTTCATTTCTGTGGTACTTTTTTCCAGAAAATATCTAGTTGCTTTGTGGAAAATTAGCCGACACCGTACTGTAGTCAGATTTATATTTACAGAGCTTATTGCCATCTTGGCCACATTCCATGGAGCAATTCTCAGCAATTGGGCCTAATTTATTATGTTTATCTTGAACTCTAAGCTTCTCACTTGTTAGCAGTATTACCAAACTTATTATATGTGGTAAAGATACTGATATTTACTTCAACCTTGCCGCCAGATACAGTGTAAATGATAATGACAAAAAGCAAATTAGTCAGAATCTGAAAATGTTGGATCCATGTTATGATTCTGTAAACGTTATTCATTATATTAACATGAATAGATTAAAGGAGTAAACCATATGGTCAACCTAATAGATTTTAAACATTTCAACAAAATTAAACAGTTATTCAAAATGTTCGATACATACATTAGCAAATCACAAATAGAAGAAAACTTAATCTGGTTAAAACTTAAACTACTTGATAATAGCATATTAAAACAGTTCTTATCAGGAATAAGGTGCCTGCGCTCATCTTTTTTATTCAGTAGTATTTGGAGGCCACACCCAGACACATACACATAAAACTTAGATGACATCGTCTCCATAGAAAACTTGTAGAAGTTATTAGAGTAAGAAAGTTTGGCTAGGCTGCTGTATATAAATCAGCCAATTACATTTCCGTGGACCATCAACAGACAGAAACTACAGTTAAAAGAGGGAGAATATATTTACGGTAGCTTTAAAAAAGTCACATACCTAGGAATAATTCTTGGGGAAAAAAAAGAATGTAATAATAAAACTTTCTGAAAGAGAGAAAACTTATTGAAAAGGAAAATTCATTGTCCTGGTATATGTAATAGAGCTATAGCATAGCAGATGAGCGACGGAAAGAATAGATGGTTTGGTAAATTGTGCTTGGATAATCATTTAATATGGAAGAAAAAAAATGGATCTCTATTTCATAAACGTAAATACAGATTCTAGATGAATCAAACAGTTAAATGTGGAAGTTCAAAACTTAAATACTTTGGCAGAAAATGTAAAATACCTTTACAAGTTTAAGATAGGGAAGGATTTTTTTATAACAGAAATATGATAGGGACTTTTTTTCATCTGATTCTATACTTGCACTTGATTAGCTTGAATAAAGCCTTCTGTAGTAAATGTGGCTAAGAACCTGAGAGGTTTATTTTGTTGAGATGGTAGATTAGGACCCCAGGTGATTGCTTAGTTGATTCACCCTTCTGATTGCTTTAGATTCTAGTTCTTAGCTGCAGGGAAGGGGAGTGTAATATAACAGTTGTCACTGCACACAAATCATTTACACAAGGAATTCAGTGAGGAATTGAAGGTAAACAAAGAGCCTGAAAAAATGTAAGCTAAGAAAATACCTTCCAGGAAGTAAGATTATGTTGAGAAAATATTGTTAGTGGTAAATAAAAATTATTTAACATGAAAACATTTAATCACTAGAATAAAACCACCTTGGTTTTAAAACCTCATTCCCTAGGGCAGGCACGGTGACTCATGCCTGTAATCCCAGTACTTTGAGAGGCCGAGGTGGGTGGATCACTTGAGGCCAGGAGTTCAAGACTAGCCTGGCCAATGTGGCGAAACCCCATTTCTACTACAAATACAAAAATTAGCTGAGTGTGGTGGCACACGCCCGTAGTCCCAGCTGCTCAGGAGGCTGAGGTTGCAGTGAGCCAAGATCATGCCATTGTATGCCAGCCTGGGTGGCAAAGCGAGACTCTGTCTGAAAAAAAACCAAACCCAAACAAAATCTCACTTCCTAAAGATATGGGATAGATGATCTGGGCTCAGACTTCATTAGATCGGGGAATAGAGTTAGTAACAAGTCACCCCACCCAGAGATCCTCTGGTGCCCTGGGTAGAAAAACATCCTTGTCTATCCGGAAATATTTGGGGTAATTCCTCATCATGTAGTGACCAGGAGCACTTAAGCTACACCTTTGATTTTCAGAGAACCCAGGAACAGTAAGAGAAAGAGCAAGAGCCCTGTCCAGAATGAGCCAGATTTGTGGTGAGGGCTGGGGGCTGGAGGGAACAGTAGTTCCCAGAACAATGGGAGCCTGTGCTTTCCTTTTATCTCCCCACTCCCTGCCTGGAGTACTTGTCCTGGAAAGTAGAGGGTTGCAATAAAAAGAATGAGTAGCATCACTAGAAGCACAAGCAGCTCTGCTGTGGGGCCCACCTCTTTCACAAGCTGGACACATGCCTATCTCAGCTCTCCCAAGAGAGAAAAGAGAACTAGGGACCAAGGAGCAGGCAATGAGAAGCTTGCAGAGGAATAGTAAAGGAAGAGGATGCTTGGTACTCTAAAAGGCATGGAGGTCAGCCAAGGCCCCACTGTGCTGTGGTGTAGGCGGACTGTTGGCAGTCCTGCCTTGGCAGGTGTCTGTCATCAGAGGCTAGTGGAGATTGGACACCTGGAACAGATTGGCAAGTTGAATGGCAGCAGCTGAAGCAGAGGACTAAAAACCAGCAGACCACTCTCATTACATGTGACATCCATCTCTCCCACAAAAGTGCTTTTGGAGACGTAACAAATGAGAGGGAGTGCCAACCTGGCAGGAGGAGACTAGAGTGGTTATCCAGCAAACAGGGCTCCAATTCGAAAACCTCATCCAGGACTAACAAGCTGCTAGGCCATGGGGTCACTTCAAGTATGTTAGGAAGAAGAAACAAGGCAGCGTGAGTCTAGATTCATGAGAATTACCTTCACAAACCCAAGTTGAGTTGCCAGCTTATTGCCAGGAATTACTCTGGGAAACTGTGAGGCATCTTTCCTCAGAATATTCACCTTGTGCCTGCCCTAGTGTAAAGAGCAGATATGAGTTGCTCTTTTGGAGATGGGCTGAGACTCTTTAAAACTCAGTTGGAAAACCCCAAAGTTGCTTCCAGTTCTAGCATTTTCTAAGCAAATGATGCTGAGACATATTTTCAGCAGACTGCAAGCGCTTGTTCTCATCTACTCTCGATGAGTGACTATTGTGGGTGAATGAGAGCAGTTTTCTAGGGCAGCCATAATCTGTAAGGCTATGCTTAAATCAACCAACTAGCAAAGAGCTAAGAAACTTATGTATGAAGATAAATAAAAAATATTTTCAGGTGAAAAATCCCATTTCTAAAACTTTTTATTATGGAAATTTTCAAACATGCCTACAAGTAGAATAATATAATGAACCCTTGATTCCCATCATTCAGCCTCAACATTTACCATGTGCCCAACTTAGTTTCATCTATAAACCACCATATCAATGTTTCAGTTTATTTTTATTTGTTGTGAGACAGGGTCTCAACCCATTGCCCAGGCTGGAGTACAGTGGTGTGATTATAGCTTACTGCAGCCTCAGCCTCCTTGGGTCTCAGGTGATCCTCCCACCTCAGCCTCTTGAGTAGCTGTGACTTCAGGCGTCACTAGCATGCCTGGCTAATTAAATTTTTTTTTTTCAGAGATGGGGTCTTGCTATGTTACCCAGGCTGGTCTTGAACCCCCAGCCTCAAGAGAGTCTCCCACCTTGACTTCCGAAACTGCTGGGATTACAGGCATGAGCCACTGTTCTCAGCCTCCTATAATTTTAAAGCAAATCCAAGCTATACCATTTTATCTTTATTCTTTTTAAGAACATAGCTTTTTAACTAACAAAAATTGCGTATTTGTAGTGTACAACATGGTGTTTTGAAATATGTATACTGCACATTGTATAATGAATGAATTGAGCTAATATATGCATACCTCACATGCTTATTTTTTATGGTGAGAACACTTTAATCTCTACTCTCTTTAGTAATTTTCAAGTATATAATACATTGTTAGTAACTATAGTCACTATGTTGGGCCAGGCATGGTGGCGTGGCTCACGCCTGTAATCCCAGCACTTTGGGAGACCAAGGTGGGTGGATCACCTGAGGTCAGGAGTTCGATACCAGCCTGGCCAACATAGTGAAACCCCCATCTCTACCAAAAAATACAAAAATTAGCCAGGTGTGGTGGCGCATGCCTGTAATCCCAGCTACTTAGGAGGCTGAGGCAAGAGAATCTCTTGAACCCAGGAGGCAGAGGTTGCAGTGAACCGAAAGCACCCCTCTGCACTCTAGCCTGGGTGACAGAGCGAGACTCCGTCTCAAAAAAACAAAACAAAAACCATATTGTACGCAGATTACTTGAACTGATTTCTACAAAAATATGGGACACTTCATGAATTTGCATGTTATCCTTGTTCAAGGGCCGTGCTAATCTTCGTATCATTCCAGTGTTTAGTATATGTGTTGCCAAAGCAAGCACTCATTTCATCTTTTAAATAACTCAGTATGTGTCTCTAAAACAGTGGGAGTCTTTTTTGCCTCTAAACCACAGTACTATTATGCATAACTAATACTTTCTTAATTATCATCAAGTGTTTAGTTCGTATTCACATTTTCTCGATTGTCTTGTAAATGTCATTTAGTAATTGGATCCAAAATGGTATTTAGTAATTGGATCCCAAAGTTCTACATACTGCCTTTGTTTTATATGTCTCTTAAGTCATTTTACTCTGGATTTCCTCTTCCCTCCCCCATTTTTTTCTTGCCATTTATTTTTCAAGGAACCTGGTCATTTGTTATGTAGAGTATTCTACCATCTGGATATTTCCGGTTGTATTTCTGGGGTATCATTCCACATGTTCTTCTACTCCTGAATTTCCTGTGGACTGATGGTTATTTACAGAAGTGTGGCCAGATTTATGTTTCAGTTTTTTAGCACAAAATTCATAGGCACACAAACCACAGGTACTTCCTATGACATCAGTCAGACAGCATCTGCTCACTGATTCTCTTCTTTCTGTGATGTTGAGATTGATTCTTGGGTTTAGTCATTGACAATCTGACACATCCATTATAAAGTTGCCTGACCATCTTTCACCTAATGGTTTAGTTGTTGATCATTGTCTTCATCCTTATTTCTTTAGGTGCTACAAAACAGTAGTCTTTCAATTCTGTCATTCCTTCTACATTTATTAGCTGAAAATCTATAAAGAAGAGCTTCTGACGGGGTACAGTGGCTCACACCTGTAATCCCAGCACTTTGGGAGGGAGAGGCAAGTGTATCACTTGAGGCCAGCCAGGAGTTTGAGATCAGTTGGCCAACATGGTGAAACTCCGTCTCTACTAAAAATGCAAAAATTAGCTGGGCGTGGTGGTGGGTGCCTGTAATCTCAACTATGCTCAACTAGGCTGAGGCAGGAGAATTGCTTGAACTCAGGAAGTGGAGGTTGCTGTGAGCTGAGATCACACCACTGCACTCCAGCCTGAGCGACAGAGCAAGACTCTGTCTCAAAAAAGAAAACAAAAAGAGCAAAACTCGTCTCAAGAAATAAAGAACTTCCTAGTACCTACTTACAAAATGATCTATATGTTGGTTCCCTAGCATCCTACAAAGGTGATATGTGAGCCCAGGGATTGGATTTGTTTAAATCTATTACAGTATCTTTCCCCGTCTTTGGTCAGAGTAAGCCCCTCTGGGTTGGCTTCTGTGTCCATCTGACAAGACCTTTGTTGGTTTCTTTGGTAATTTTTTTTTTTTTTTTAGTTGTAATTTTTATAGGCAGTAACTTCACTGTCTTTGATAGCTGCCTTGCTTTCTGATAAGAAAAAAATGTTTCAGGCTTACATCGTTTGTTTCCTGCCCCAGACATAGAGTCAGCTGTTTCTCTAAGGAGCTATATTTCATTTTAGTGGGAAATAATATTTAGAAATAACAATCTGAGTGGTAAGGATGTTCATTGCTACTGTATTGACCGTTGTTTGTAGTCTTATTGCTCGAAGAGAGCTGAAACCTTTCCTCCCCTTTTCAAAAAACAAAATAGCCAATGAACCCTAAGCAAAAATGGGTAAATAAAATGGTTTTTGTCCTTCTTTTTAATTTATATGAAAAGACCTTTGAGTTTTGGAAGTTTATATTGTCCCTTGAAACTGGAATTGAAGAAAGAGGTAGCTGAAATGAAAGTACTGATCTTAGAATAACATTGTTTTCTATTGGTAAATGTGAAATAAGAAAAATTGCCCATATTTTTAAAATTCACGAACATGGTTTTTCTTTCTTTCTTTTTTTTTTGGAGACACAGTCTTGCTCTGTCGCCAGGGCTGGAGTGCAGTGGTGTAATCTCGGCTCACTGTAACCTCTGCCTCCTGGGTTCAAGCAATTCTCCTGCCTCAGCCTCCCAAGTAGCTGGGACTACAGGCACACACCACCACACCCGGCTAATTTTTTTGTATTTTAGTAGAGACAGGGTTTCACTGTGTTGCCCAGGCTGGTCTTGAACTCCTGAGCTCAGGCAATCTGCCCGCCTTGGCCTCCCAAAGTGCTGGGATTACAGGTGTGAGCCACCTCGCTCGGCGGGTTTTTCATTTTACTGAGAAGACACAGGTGTGTCTGGTCTCCACAAAGCTGGTTGTAAAGTTACATTGTCAAATGTAAACAAGAGGTGAAGAGAGGCTGTAAGCTCTGTTATTTATTCCTGGGCCCCTTGATACTGCTTTCACCATTCAGAAATCTCATTATTTTCTCCTTTTGATCCCTAGACTTTTTCAGTATCTTAGGTAAATATCCAATTTCTATTTCAAGTTTACTTTATAAACACAATCCTCAGAATGTCAACAGAAAGAGGCAGTTAAATATTTATTAAAATGTATATTCTTGCTTGACATCTCGATCTGTTTATCCAAAGATGTACCCTCTTTCCCCAACCCTGCCACTCCCTTGGATGTACCCTCTTCCCCCAACCCTGCCACTCCCAACACACATGAACACAAGATTTTGAGTGCCTAGGAAATACCTTTCACAGTAACATAGCCTTTTAATGGTCTGCCTTACCCTGTTTATTCTGCCCACATCTTCTAATAAATCATAGATTGGGTGTCTTGACTTCTGGTGACTTAAGGGATTTGGTCTCTACAAATACACTGAAGTATCTGTTTTCCTTTGGAGCTGTGCCAATCTAAATTTTGCCTAAAGGAGAAAATCGCCTCAGGGGACACAGAGTTCTTTGGTATTATTTGCTTTGCTTGGTAGCTTAGGAGGAATTTTCCTCTTTCAGAAAACACCATATATAATAATAAAAAATTGCAAGGTAAATAAATTAAGGAAGTGATTGTTTTAAAAACCACATAGATCCTTTAAAAGTTGGTTGGTTGGTTTGCCTTGTGCTTTAGAATCTTTAGAAAAATTTGGTTTATACACAACTCTTCAAAACACATTGATTGCATAAAATGTGGTATGTTCCCATTGTCTGGGCTATAATCTGCTGTTGTATCATGTTGGTACAGCACAGTGTTCAGCCAGAATTTGAAGTTTAGCATAAGTTGTCCGTTTTACCGTAGTAAATTTCAGATCTGATTGTATGTTTTAGGACAAAGTGTAATCTTTCTCAGCAGAAAAAAACCCTGCTTTAGCAAAGGGGAAGAATGCAGTCCTATGCAGTACAGGTAGTTGACTATGCTTAGAGCAATCCAAAAGGAAACAGATGGGAAAATAACATACATGTCAGAGAACCCTGGAGATATTATGTGTTATTATCACAGAGCAGGAAGGAACCAGAAACTCAACTCCCTTCCTAGAAATTCTATCCCTCTGATGGTAAGCAATCAAAAGCATCTCAGATCATTTACAAACGAAGTTAAATCAGGCTGTGGAAATAGCTAAAGCAAAGCACAAACAAATTGTTATATTTATTCTGAAAAAGTAGGTGTGGTTTGAAAGGAAGTTAGTCTGGAAAGTTCAGAGCCATGAAAAGCAACACAGTCATATTTGCAGAAGGACATTTCTGTTATTCAGTCCATCTCTGCTTCCTTTTTTGTCTTCTCTTGTTGTGAAGTATTTTTTGCACCGTTTTCCCCAAACCCTTGTTTCGGTGATCAGAAATCCTTGTCTTCAGTGTTCCAGATAACATACAGCCCATTAAAAACAGCCTTGCTCCAGACTTACATTCAAAGATCAACAATTTTTATCAAAAGTTCAAACCTACATTCTAGTAGAGAACTCGAGGTCTCACCAAACCGCCTACTGCTACCACCAGCCTCCTAATCCAGCTGGAGGGGTTCAAGTTCTGAGACAGAACCTTTCTCAATAGAGAGCCCAGGAGGTTTCTATTACAGTCAGGATGGGCTTCTTTCCCCTCCCCAAACAACAAAATTACCAGTAATAAGACAGCTTTGGACCCTTTTTGGAATGTGGAGAGATGTTAGTAGAAGATGTGTGCTCACCACCTTGAAGCCTCTCTGCTCCTTAGAGAGCTCCACACTGCAGGAGTCCTAGTTAATCCTTTAGGAATGACAGTAGTTAGCTCTGATCTGTGCAGTATTCACCATGTATTGCATTAATCTCTCTGTTGTTCAGACCATTTCCTTTAGGTCCTAATGACCATGATCTACTCTCACTTTTCACTTAATTTCAATGACTTCGCATCCATCTGTTCCAGCACTCGTTGCATGAAATCTAAGTTATTCTTAGAGATAAAGGTGAGCAAAGAATAGTGACTTTGTCCCTAGGTTAAGGTCGGCCTTTCTGTTTCATCTTTCCTTCCTCAGGACTGTGCTGAACACTGTGAAGCAGGCCTATAGTAAGGCAATCCAGCTGCCTAAAATGACATCATCTTAGTCAACTAGAAGCCTGGTTCAGAGATAATTTTTCATCAGTTCCTTTTTGCTTTCAAATTGAAGATTCTGTAAGCATTCCTGTTAATTCAGTTATGGTAATAAACTGAGAAACAGAAAATGTACTGCATTCTTGAAGCTTGACAACGAATTCTAAATTTTAGAAATCCATTGTGAAAATCACTTTAAAATTGTGTACTTATGATTTTAACTTATTAAAGTCAAAACAAGTAAAACCTCTTGTAAAACAAGAGCACCCTAACCTTTTTATTGTGTAGAGCCAGATTTGTTAAGTGGCAATCATAGACTACAGATAAGTAATCTAAAAGATCAAAAATGAAAAAGAATCTTAAGTTATGGAAATATTAGCAAAATTAAATAGTAATATCAGATAATTACGTCAGATTTTATTATTATTATTATTATCATTTTGAGACAGTTCCACTCTGTCATCCAGCCTGGAGTGCAGTGGTGTAATCTTGGCTCACTGCAACCTCTGCCTCCTGGGTTCAAGCCATTGCACTTCTGAGTAACTGGGATTTCTGGGATTACAGGCTCCCGCCACCACGCCCGGCTAATTTTTTTGTATTTTTAGTAGAGACAGGATTTCACTATGTTGCCCAGGCTGGTCTCCAACTTCTGAGCTCAGGTGATCCGCCTGCCTCGGCCTCCCAAAGTGCTCGGATTACAGGCGTGAGCCACTGTGCCCGGCCACATCAAATTATTAAACTTAAAATAGGAAACCAAGTCATTGGATTTGTTTTAAAGATTTGTAACTAAAAATGGTATATGACTAGTCTTAGAGCTCTTGTCTTAGACTTGTACTGACCTGCTTCTAAGACGCTAGGCTAATTTTAGTTGGAGAGGTCTAACAGCAGGTTAAATACCCAGCTGTTGAGTCACCCTCATCTCTGACTAAGCTGTAAGATATGGTGCTCCTTTATACTAGGCTTCAGAATGGCATTCCAGATATGCAGAGAGAACTTTGTGATGGCTGTATTTGTCTGAATTCGAACGTGAAACTAGGTACAGGGTGCATTATAACAGTCATGCAGGAAGAGTTTTAAGTGATTGGCCTCTTTAAGACCAGCCTCAATGCTGCTTCTGTTGAAATGGGGATAGGCAAATTTCAGGAATTTAATTGTATAGGTAAATTTTAGATACTTTCATTGATTTATGTATATTAAACTTACCAAGTATTTCAAATATAACTTTGAAGGTCTTGAATCTTCATATACATTACAACTAAAGTTTTTTGTTTTTGTTTTTGTTTTTGAGACAGAGTCTCGCTCTGTCGCCTAGGCTGGAGTGCAGTGGTGCGATCTCGGCTCACTGCAAGCTCCGCCTCCCGGGTTCACGCCATTCTCCTGCCTCAACCTCCTGAGTAGCTGGGACTACAGGCGCCCGCCACCATGCCCGGCTAATTTTTTGTATTTTTAGTAGAGACGACATTTCACCGTGTTAGCCAGGATGGTCTCAATCTCCTGACCTCATGATCCGCCTGCCTTGGCCTCCCAAAGTGCTGGGATTACAGGCGTGAGCCACCGCGCCCGGCCTACAACTAAAGTTTTAATTAATAGTACACAACTGAGAAATAATAGTATTTTTAAGACTGTGGAATAAATCTTACCACCTCTGGAGGGCAAACATTTTCTCCCTTGTTTGCGGGCATCATTTTCATTGTGATAAAATCAAATTGTATCAACTTAGGGTGAGATTCTGAGAGTTGTGTGACTAAAACCCAGTATTTGCTCTCAGATTTAAATGTTAAGAGAATGTGAAAAATCATATCGAACTTTTAGGCAGTCAGGTGAACTACTAAAGATGAATGTGTTGGTTGAAATTTTTGAATTCTATCTTATTAAAATAAGGTCATATTTGTTTCAAACTATCTTATTTATTTCAAGTATTTTTAAGTCCACTTAGCAGAAGTGCCAGAGTTTTAAAGTTTTTGAATGCCGGTCATGGTGGCTCACGCCTGTAATCCCAGCTCCTTGGGAGGCTGAGGTGGGTGGATCATGAGGTCAGGAGATTGAGACCATCCTGACCAACATGGTGAAACCCCATCCATGCTTAAAAAAAAAAAAAAATAGCCAGGTGTGGTGGTGCATGCCTTTAGTCCCAGCTACTCAGGAGGCTGAGGCAGGAGAATCACTTGAATCCAGGAGGTGGAGGTTGCAGTGAGCTGAGATCACGCCACTGCACTCCAGCCTGGTGACAGAGCAAGAATACGTCTAAAAAAAAAAGTTTCTGAAGCAGATTCCAGAAATGAAATAACATTTTGAAACAGAAGTATCTCAACTATAAACATTCCTTGATATTTTATTTATCCAGCTTCCTAATATCCTTAAAACCTTATAGTAGTTGAAATGTAGTCAATATTTGTAGAATGAATTGATTTTTTTTCTTTTTTCTGAGATGGAGTTTCGCTCTGTTGCCCAGGCTGAAGTGCAATGGCTCAATCTCCCGAGTAGCTGGGATTATAAGCATACGCCACCACACCCAGCCAATTTTTGTATTTTAGTAGAGACAAGGTTTCACCATGTTGGCCAGGCTGGTCTCGAACTCCTAACCTCAAGTGATCTACCTACCTCAACCTCTCGAAGTGCTAGGATTACAGGCATGAGACACTGCACCGGGCCGGAATTTTTTTTTTTTTTTTTTTTTTTTTTTTTAACTGCGTTGTTCCAAAGTTTCTTAAATCCGTACTGGGAAAAGGGAAAGCCCTTTTGCTGACTGTCTTTGCCAGTGGTTCTAGAAAGTGAAGATTTTGGACCCTTGTGGTGGGGAGTGGGGGTCCCCAAGGCTCTTTCAGGGGACAACAAAGTTACAGCAGTTTTCATTATATTACTAAAAATGTGCCTTTTTCCTATCATTCACTTAAATGTTTATAATGAAGTTTCTTTTTTTTTTTGAGACGGAGTCTGGCTCTGTCGCCCGGGCTGGAGTGCAGTGGCCGGATCTCAGCTCACTGCAAGCTCCGTCCCCCGGGTTTACGCCATTCTCCTGCCTCAGCCTCCCGAGTAGCTGGGACTATAGACTACTTGATTTAAGAAATTGCAGACTGAATGCAGAAACAGTTATGAGAATGCAGTTATCCTTTCTTAATCCAGACATTTAAAAGATTGCAATAATGTAAAACAGTGCTACTCTTCTAAGTTATTTTTGTTTTGGAAAATACAGTCTTTTTCTATTAAAATGTTATTTAGGGCTGAGTGCGGTGGCTCACGCCTATAATCCCAGCACTTTGGGAGGCCGAGGCGGGTGGATTACCTGAGGTCAGGAGTTTGAGACCAGCATGGCCAACCTGATGAAACCCTGTCTCTACTAAAAATACAAAAAATTAGCTGGGTGTGGTGGCGAGTGCCTGTAATCCCAACTACTTAGGAGGCTGAGGCAGGAGAATCACTTGAACCTGGGAGGTGGAGGTTGCAGGGAGCCAAGATCACGCCATTGCACTCCAGCCTGGGAGACAGAGCAAGACTGCATCTCAAAAAAAAAAAAAAAACAGTTATTTAGGTTAACATATCACTTTTACTTTTATTAAATGAATTAATAATAAATTATTTTCAGCTTTAAAAAAATTTGGTAAATAACAATAGATAAAATCCACATTAAAAGAAAACTATACCAGATACGGTGGCTCATGCCTGTAATCCCAGCACTTTGAAAGGCCAAGGTGGGAGGATCACTTGAGTCCAGGAATTTGAGACTCTCCTGGGTAACATAGGGAGACCCCATTGCTACCAAAAAAGAAAGAAAACGTAGCTGAGTATGGTGGCACTTGCCCGTGGTCCCAGCTACTCGGGAGGCTGAAGCAGGAGGATTGCTTGAGCCTGGGAGGCCAAAGCTGCAAGTGAGTCGTGATCATACCACTGTATTCTAGCCTGGGTGACAAAGTAAGACCCTGTCTCAAGAAAAAAAAAAAAAAGGAGAGAGAAATGAAAGTGAAAGAAAAACTCTTTTGGGGTCTTCAATAAGGGTTTTTTTGTTTTTTGTTTTGTTTTGTTTTTGAGATGGAGTCTCACTCCATCACCCAGGCTGGAGTGCAGTGGCACGATTTTGGCTCACTGCTCACGATTTTGGCAACCTCCACCTCCCATATTCAAGTAATTCTCCTGCCTCAGCCTCCCAAGTAGTTGGGATTACAGGCACACACCACCACGCCCGGCTAATTTTTGTATTTTTAGTAGAGATGGGATTTCACCATCTCTAGTTGTTGGCCAGGCTGGTCTCGAACTGAGTGCTGGCATTACAGGTCTGAGCCACCGCACCTGGCCCCAGGGTCTTCAATAATTTTTAAGAGTTTAATTGATCTTAAGACCAAAAGTTTGAGAAATGCTAATCTAAACCAACAGGTTATATTACATTATAGTTTCTTTTTGTTTGTTTCATGGTTGCAGTATAATTTTTATATAGTGAAAATAACAGATCTTGCATATAAATTTGGTGAGTTTTGTCAGGTGCACAGACCCATGTAACTAACATCCCAGTCAAGATGGAGCATTTCCATCACTCCAGGAAGTTCCCTCTGACTCCCTTTCAGTTAATCCCCCGCTCTCCATAGACAGCTACTGCTCTGATTTCTGCCACTATGGATTAGTCTTATCTTGAACTGCATTAGAAATGAATCACAGAGCGCATACTCCTTGAGTGTGTCTTTAGTCACTCAACACCGTGTCTTGGCTTTCATTCCTATTGTATATATCATTGCCTGTTTCTTTTTATTAGTGAATGCTATGTTAGTTTGAATATCCCACAATTCAGCTTATCTATACTCCTGTTGATGGAATTTAGGTTTTTTCCAGTTTGGAGTTATAAACAAAAAAGCTTTTATAAATGTTCTTCCAGATACCTTTCTGCGGACATGTTTTCATTCTCTTCACTATGTAGGAGTAGAATTTTTGGGTCATAGGGGAGATGTGTGTTTAGCTTTGTAAGTGTACTGTTTCCTGAATGTGTACCCTTTTGCACTGCAGTCAGAAATACGTGAGAATTTTAGTTGCTCCACATCCTCACCAACATTTGGTGTTTTGTAGGTATGACATGATGTCTCGTTGTGTGGTTTTTTTTTTTTTTTTTTTTTGAGACGGAGTCTCGCTGTGTCACCCGGGCTGGAGTGCAGTGGCCGGATCTCAGCTCACTGCAAGCTCCGCCTCTGGGGTTTACGCCATTCTCCTGCCTCAGCCTCCCGAGTAGCTGGGACTACAGGCACCCGCCATCTCGCCCGGCTAGTTTTTTGTATTTTTTAGTAGAGACGGGGTTTCACCGTGTTAGCCAGGATGGTCTCGATCTCCTGACCTCGTGATCCACCCGCCTCGGCCTCCCAAAGTGCTGGGATTACAGGCTTGAGCCACCGTGCCCGGCCTTGTGGTTTTAATTTATATTTTCTTACTGATTTTGAATGCTTGTCCATGTTTTTCTTAGCCATTGTTTTCGTGACGTGTCTGGGAGTTTTGTCCATTTTAAATTTGTTTGTATGTCTTTGTATTAGTGATTTGTAGTAATTCTTTATATATTCTGGATACTAATCCTATATCAAATACACATGTTATGGGTATTTTCTCTTAGTTGGTAGCTTGCCCTTTCATTTCTTTAATCACGAACAGAAGTCTTTAATTTCTTCTTTGTTTGAACAGTGTTTAATTTTAATGAAGTCCACTTTGTAATTTTTCTATTATGTTAGTGCTCTCTGGGGGTTCTCTCTCAGTAATCGTTGCCTACCCCAAACTTTTAGCCACTGCCCTGGTGCTCTTTGGTATCACCAATGGTGTGTTCTTGAAGTCAGCTTTGTCAGTGTCTTTCGAAGAGAATGACAGAAGAATGAAAGGTATTTAGAGCACATCAGAAATTTTGTGATGCAACATTTTAATTCCTCGGAGTAAACAATAGCCTTTTTTGTTGTTGATACTATGGAATAATTGTTTCTTTTTGTAAATGTGCATGGGACAATTTACTTGTTCTAGATCCCTAATTAATAGAAAATCATCTGGCATAAAGTTGATCTCAGCAATGTGTGCTAAGTACCTATATTACAGGTTCTATACCATTCACTGCAGGTTCAACAGGGCTTGGAATCTAATGGTAATAAGAGTTTAAGTAAGTACATTTGCTGCAGCAACTATGCATGTTGTCAAGAAATTGGTGATAGGTGAATAACAGTGTGTGTGGAAACTCTTAGCCTTTCAAATGGAGAGAATGTGTTGCATTCTGTGTGGTTCCTTATGCCCCAACCAGGACAAAGAAGGGGTGGAGAGATGAGTATTAAATTTCTAACAGTGGAATTTGGTACTTTTCAAATGACTTGTAAGTCAGAATATATTTATCCAGTGGTAAGATTGCTAGGCTTTTCTGCTCATCGTTTGTTTTTCAACCATTGTTTAAACAATAGACTTGTGAGCTCTATCCCAGATGAACCATGTAAAGATTTTTTTCAAACAAGATTATGCATCATTTGTGAAAATGAAGTAAGACTTTTTATTACTACAGTAATTTACTCTCGAACATAATTTTAAAATCTAATTACTTTTGTGAATTCAAATTTATTTTATAGTTTAGCTCTAATGACTTCCTAATTTGGAAGACTATTTTGCTTTGAGTGTTCAGTAAACTTCAGCAGGGCAATAGAAATTAAAGATACAAGCCGTGTCATTAAATTAGATTTAAATTGGGACTTGTAGGCAGGGCACAGTGGTTCATGCCTGTAATCCCAGCACTTTGGAAGGCTGAGGCGAGTGGATTTCTTGAGGCCAGGAGTTTGAGACCAGCCTGGGTAACATGGCAAAACCTTGTCTCTACTAAAAATACAAAACGTAGCCAGTGTTGTGACACATGCTTGTAGTGCCAGCTACTCCAGAGGCTGAGGCACGAGAATCACTTGAACCCAGGAGGCAGAGGTTACAGTGAGCCAAGATCGTGCCACTGCATTCCAGCCTGGGTGACAGAAGGAAGGATGTGGAGGAAAGGATAAGAAGTCTGATAGTTGAGAAGACAGGTGATAAGTATCTAATAACTGCAAATAGTTATACATACAAGTGCAAAACACACATACAACAATATACATGTATACATACAGACTGTCAATGTTGTAGTTACAGATGTGTTGAAATCTGTTTCTCTGTGGAATAGTTTTCTTAGATTTTTATATCATTCTTTAATCTTGAATCAGAGGTAAGAATTAAGTTGCTTTTCACTTTTCTAAATATCCAGATCAATATTCTGCTACCTAAAATTGTGATTCCTACATAATACTTAATAACAAATACTTATTTGTTAAGCACAAGTGAAAATGTTTGTTAAAGAAGTTAGTTTTGCAAATAGTCTCTTAAGTGACATAAGAGGCTGGGCATAGTGGCTCACGCCTGTAATCCCAGCACTTTGGGAGGCCAAGGCGGGCGGATCACCTGAGGTCAGGAGTTCGAGACCAGCCTGGCCAACATGACGAAACCTCGTCTCTACTGAAAATACAAAAATTAGCCAGGCATGATGGTGGGCGCCTGTAATCCCAGCTACTCAGGAGGCTGAGGCAGGAGAATCGCTTGAACCTGGAAAGTGGAGGTTGCAGTGAGCTGAGATTACACCACTGCCTCCAGCCTGGGCAACAGAGCAAGACAGAAAATGATTGTTGTGTTCTTCATACCTCATTGCTTACTTATCCGTATCATTTTTTCACTGTTTTTCTTTCTTCACCTCCATCGTAACTTGAGACATTAGGTAAAATCATTTATTTTGAAACTTTGAGCACCTGTCATATGCAAAATATTATGTTCCCTGAAGGACACAGAGGAGAATAAGACATAGTCTCTAATCTCAGAGTCTCGGAGGGGAGGAGGATTACACTCTGAGTGGTAGATATGTAAGAAACAGCAGAGGGAATGAATGAAGGTAGGGAAAATAAAGAATTGTGAAATTTAAGCTGAACATGGAACTAGCCAATTTCATTGTCCTAAATTAGAACCTTGGAGTTGCTTTTAAAATCCCATTGCTGACATCATGGGTGAGTTTGAGATCATTCCCCAAGGCTGGGTGCGGAAGAGAAGCCTGAATGGAGGAGCATGCTTGAAGTCTTCTCCCAAAGATGGGTTAGGAGAGGACGTACCCTCGGATCTGGATGGGAATGAGTTTTAGTACCATCTAATCATGTCAATGGAATGTTTAAGGTGCAGTAAAATTAAGTTTGGGATTTATTAGTGTGTTCTTTCATCATTTCAATTAAATGAAAAATGTTAATTGGACAGAGTTGTCCCAGCACTTTCACTCTGGTCATATGACATTAAAACAAAGAATATCAATGAATTATTAAATGGCAGAAAAGAAAGGGACATTTCCAAGTCAGAGTCCCTCCCGAGTTGCTTCATTATGTCTTAACCGCAGTCTTTGCTTAAAGATTCTTTGTTTAGTATTCTGCAGCCTCCTAACCAGAAGCTCTTGGAAGGGATAGTTCATTAATTTGAAAAATCTCTTCCATTTATACCTGTATCTGGTCCCAGGTGAGAGCCATTGGCTGGCATTTACCATCCAGGTATAAAGCCTTCCATCCAGGTGCGGTGGCTCACACCTGTAATCCCAGCACTTCGGGAGGCCGAGGCACGAGTACCATCTGAGGTCAGGAGTTCGAGACCAGCCTGACCAACATGGTAAAACCCCATCTCTACTAAAAGTACAAAAATTAGCCGGGTGCGGTGGCGCACGCCTGTAGTCCCAGCTACGCGGGAGGCTGAGGCAGGAGAATCACTTGAACCCTGGAGGTGGAGGTTGCAGTGAGCCGAGATCACACCACTACACTCCAGCCTGAGTGACAGGTCGAGACTGTCTGAAAACAACAACAAAAAAGGCTTCCTAGGGGAAGGAAGCACAAGTGGTGAAAACCATTTCATTTTCTGCTTTTCTCCAGGGCACTAGAAACAGTGTCATTCCTGTTTCTCTGTGAAAACCTTAATATAGTTATGAAAATTGTTTAATAACCATTTTTAGATCATCTTTTGAAACTGTAATTAGTAAATTTTTCATCCAAAAAGTCATAGTAGTTTTAAATCTTTAACAGCTCAGACAGGAAGATGAAACAGTTTTCATTAAATAATTATAATTAATTATTATAATTATTATTAATAATAATTATTATTAATAATATAAATAAAATTAATAATATCAATCTCTACTTCACGTTGAAGGTTTTCTACCTACCAGGCACTGGGCTGAATGTTTTCTATCACTGACCAATTTCCATATTTAAAATAAAATTATATTTGACCACATAATGCACACTGGGGTGTATGTGTATTGCTGGGACAGAATTTTCATTAACAGTACCTACCCTTGCCAGATGTATTTGATTTCATTTTTTAAAATGCTGGTTATATTACCATTAAATTGAGTCTATAGACCAGAATGAATGGGACCAAAAGTTTTAAAAACACTCTCTGTAAGCATCGTTTCATGGGAACTCCACCATGGCCATATGAAACACTAGTACTGTCATTTTCTAAGAAAAACCAAGGTTTGGAATAGGTTAGTTATATGTTCAAGTTCACACAGTCAGAGTTCTGAAAGCCAGGAGCGACAGCTGTGGAGTTAAAGAATCCAGTTCTACTAATTCAATGTATGACCATGGACAGGTTATTTAATAAGAGTGCCTAATAAGATTACTTTGAGGATTAAATGAGGTGATGCACATTAAGTGATTAACACAGTCTAAACTGGAGCAAACTCTCACTAAATGCTAGCCATTAGTATTCATCCACTTCATCTTAGTAGAACTCTTTAAAGCTAGCCTGGGGATATTTTGATGTCACAGCGTTTGTGAAAGTGTTGCTTTTAAAAAAACGCCTGAACTTTTTCTGTCTTCCCTGAAACATACAAATCAATGATCAAGGGTCTTTTGAACAGAGATAGAAGCTGGAATGAAGCTAAATAAAAATATAAACTATTAAGATTCCTGGAATTGCGAGTAAGCGAAGTGTTGGAGAGAGAGCTCCTCTGTCTTCGGAGAAAGGGAGTAGGGCCACTTCACAGGCCCCGTTTGTGAAAGGCATAGAGGGCATGAGAATCTTAGTCACAAGTGGCCCAAAGTGAGCAAACGAGGACCCACCCCTTAAAGAGACCTAGCTATCTTTATGTAGAGATATGGACTTGAGAGAGAGAGAAATACGTATCATTTAGAGAATGGGAACATCATGTTAAAAAAAAAAAGAAACAGCTTTAGGGTGGGAGAAGCCTTCACCAAGATAGAAAACACAGAATCTATGTTTTAAAAAAGAGACATACTTGTTTGTAAAAGTTTTTTGTTAACCTGCAGATGGTACTATGTGCAATCTAGGTGACAAAAGATTAATAGCTATCACATACAAAAAAAATTCATAACAACAACAAAATCCAGCAGTATAGATGATATAAATAGGCAGTTGACCATCTTTGAATTCAGGTGGTCATTAAGCATATGAAAAATGTTCTGACCCACTAATAGTCGAGAAAAAGCAAAGTAAAATAACAAGGGAGCATCACTACTGCAATCAGACCCAAAACCTAAAAGGACAAGAACACCTGTTTAACCAAATCTTGCTGGTGGGAAGAAGAGAGTGCTCATAGACTGCTGGTGAGATACGAAATTGTTAAAAGCTTCTCCGAAAGCAGTCTGGCCGCATCTATGGATGTGTGAAATAGAGATACTCCTTGGCCCAGCAATTTTAACCCCAGTGCTCTGCCCCATTAAAATGAAGGCATCAGATTTAAATAAGAATGCATCATATATTGAAATATTTTTGTTGCATTATTGTAGCAAAAGAATGAAATGGTAAATGCTTTTCATGGAGAATGACAAAATGTATTTTGATACATAGTATTCTTATGCCATATTATACATTCCTTAAAATAACTAGTATACCATTTGACGTCAACAAATTTGCACATAGTATTGGAAAGCAGACCATAAAGAAGTGTGTATAATTAGTACCCTAATTTGGAATATTAAGGGCAGCATACCCCTTTGTGTGTGCATACATGTACGCTCTACATGTGGCCCTTTGGGAACTTGTGGAAAAGCACAGAAAAATAGATGCCAGCTTCTTAACGTGGATTATAGGGTGGTAGAGTGGTGGTGGAGATGGAGGAGTGAGGGGGCAAGCAAAAAGAACAAACAGGGAAAGACGACATTAAAAATCCGCGTGTGCTATATGCTACCACATACATATACACGTGCCTGACGGTATTAGAAAGATATACCTGTGTCTGTCGATTTGAAGGGGAGTGTCCTTGATATTTCATGAAAAAGCAATGTGATCTATAGGGTAATATTTCTTTTTTTCTTTTTTTCTTTCTTTTTTTTTTTTTTTTTTTTTTGAGATGGAGTCTCGCTCTGTCGCCCAGGCTGGAGTGCAGTGGCCGGATCTCTGCTCACTGCAAGCTCCGCCTCCCGGGTTCACGCCATTCTCCTGCCTCAGCCTCCCAAGTAGCTGGGACTACAGGCGCCCGCCACCTCGCCCGGCTAGTTTTTTGTATTTTTTAGTAGAGACGGGGTTTCACCGTGTTAGCCAGGATAGTCT
Organism: Macaca thibetana thibetana; assembly: GCF_024542745.1. NCBI lineage: Eukaryota > Metazoa > Chordata > Mammalia > Primates > Cercopithecidae > Macaca > Macaca thibetana. The sequence goes on from NC_065595.1 coordinate 56,398,920, forward strand.
CTATCTCCTGACTTCGTGATCCACCTGTCTCGGCCTCCCAGAGTGCTGGGATTATAGGCTTGAGCCACCACGCCCGGCCTAGGGTAATATTTCAATTTAAAAAATGCACATACCTGTATACCCTTGTTTGTATGAAGAGGGGGTGTGGAAAGGAGCACTTGTGCTATTACTGTTGGTGTTGGAGGGTGCAGGAGAAGAGGTCTAGCTTGTCCTTTATCTGTAGGTCGTTTTCTTTGTTATATAATAATATATTTTGGCCAAGCACAGTGGCTCACGCCTGTAATCCCAGCACTTTGGGAGGCCATGGATGGTGGATCACCTGAGGTCAGGAATTCGAGATCAGCCTGGCTAACATGGGGAAACCCCATCTCTACTAAAAATACAAAATTAGCCGGACATGGTGGTGCATGCCTGTAATTCCAGTTACTCAGATGACTGAAGCAGGAGAATCGCTTGAACCCGGGAGGTGGAGGTTGCAGTGAGCTGAGATCGCACCATTACACACCAGCCTGGGCAAAAAGAGCGAAACTCTGTCTCCAAAAAAGTACTTATTTTTCAATTTGAAAAATAACCATATACTCCATCCCTCTCTAATTTACTTGTATTTACTACCATTTGGTATATGCCCGAGAAGATTGTTTTAATTGTATGTGTTGTTTTGGTTTTGACATAGAACTTGAATTCCTAAAATTTAAGGTCAAGATTACCAAACGTTGTGAATTAAGAAATTTACCTTTTTTTCTGGAATACTTGTTAATAATGAATTGTTTTGTTCATTGGGAAAATACTGAATGATAGCTGTTCGTTTATGTTTCACATGTAGATTATGATAATAACATATATAGCCTTCCCTGGTAGGTGGATTTGGTTTAGCAAATCATACCGTAAACAGAATCACACAGCCAGTGTTACACTTGGGATAAGTTATCTGTAATGCAGGTGGTGAATGAAATGTCTGTAATACACAAAGAGCGCCTACGTGTGAGAAGATAATTTAGTGGACAGATGATGTCACCACTGACAATGAGTGTTTTTATCTTAGTATGTTTGTGCTTTATAAAAATAACAAATAATTTAAAAAATTCTTTAAAACTGGCGTGTAGGTAAGAAGTTGAACCTTCATTTCCAAGAAGCTTTAATTGTCCTAGGCATTTTTCTTAGTGCAGATCTAGCTGCCAGAAGAAGGTGAATTGTACAGCTGTGTAGCTTCGACTTGCAAGATTTGCCCCAGGTTACACAGCTGGGTGGTAGCAAGAGTGTGCGCTGTAACTCTGGTTTCCATTCCACGGTTCTTTTATGTCCTCCATGAAAGGGATGACACCTCCCCCACCTCCTGCCAAGTATAAGGATATCTCAGTAAAAATATGCATGCACATACCCAAGACCCAGAGGAGCTCATGTGTGTCTCATGAAATATCAGGAGGCAAACCTGCAAAGCGTGAAACACCTGGCAGCCAATTCCAGGTGAAGCTTAATTTTGCCTACCTTTGTGTTATCATCTTTTTCTTCTTTTCAGAGGGCCTCTGTGAGCAAACAGTGTTGAGTGTTTAACCTAGCAATCCATGGAGCAGAGGCAGGAGGTGGGCTCAGTGTCCAGCGGATAGATAAGGGAGATCTTATCTCTAGATAAGGGAGATAAGGGAGTTAGGTAAATTTGTGAGGCTCAGCTTCCAAATAACATATAATTTCTTTGTTCTTTTTTTTTTTTTTTTTTTTTTTTAAATGTAGTCTTGCTCTGTTGTCCAGGTTGGAGTGCAGTAGCACAGCCTCAGCTCACTGCAACCTCTGCCTCCTGGGTTCAAGTGATTCTCCTGCCTCAGCCTCCCAAGTAGCTGGGATTACAGGCATGTGCCACCATGCCTGGCTAATTTTTGTATTTTTAGTAGAGACGGGGTTTCGCCATGTTGGCCAGGATGGTCTCGAACTACTGACCTCAAGTGATCCGTCTGCCTCAGCCTCCCAAAGTGCTGGGATTACAGGCATGAGCGACCATACCTGGCCCAAATAACATGTCATTTCTGCCATTCAAATAACGTTTAAAGATTTTGGAGATCATTATCTCCTGACGTTGCACAACTTTTCGGGACAAGGGGATTCAAGCACAGCATTTGTTAGTCAACACTTCTTAAATGAATTTGGTTCTTTGGGGTCTGTCTACAATGCTGTGTAGCAGGGAAATAATGATGTGCCAGCAAGCGGAGCTGTTTGCATCACATAGATGAAACCACTGTGAGACTCTTCCTTGAAAAACCAGTTATTGTGCTGTTGTCTAGATAGTCGTAATGTCATCTGTATGGTTGAAAATAGAACCAGGACATATCACTGCCAGTCCCTGGTACAGGGTGTGTTCTCTCTGCGTGAAGAGAAAAAGGAAGCATAGAATGCTGGATAATGACCCTCAGATAAACTCCACGGAGAGAGAATCACTGAACTGTGCTTTCAGCCTGAAAATGCTGGTCGCTGCTCTCATCTGTTCTTATTTCTGCCTGGAGTAACACTGCCATCCAACATCATTTGGGAATTCTCTCTTCTTTTTTTCCTGGCAGAGGGAGTGAAAGTTTTAAATATGGAAACACATCCTTTGCAACACAATTTTTTTTTTTTAACTGAAGCTCCTACCTAATTTTTTTTTTAAACTTCTCTACTCCCTCTGCTTCTTCAAATAACAATGCAGAAGATTTAGCATTTTCTTGATGATTAGACTGTGGACTGTTTTTTGTCTGTTCTTGACTTTAGACTTGTAAAATTGGGCAGATTTTTGTTCCCCACCCTATTCTTGAAACAATACAACCATTTTGTTTTCAGAAGTAATCACAGAGATCCATTCTGTTCAGTACAGTTGCCACTAGCCACACGTGGCTTTTGGGCCCTTGAAATCTGGCTAGTATGACTGAGAAACTGATTTTTTTACTTTTTGTTTGAGACAGAGTCTTGCTCTGTCGCCCAGGCTGGAGTGCAGTGGCGTAATCTCAGCTCACTGCAACCTCCGCTTCCCAGGTTCAAGTGATTCTCCTGCCTCAGCCTCCCGAGTAGCTGGGATTACAGGCACCTGCCACTGCACCTGGCTAATTTTTATATTTTTTATTAGAGACAGGGTTTCCCCATCTTGGCCAGGCTGGTCTCGAACTCCAGACCTTGTGATCCACCTGCCTCAGCCTCCCAAAGTGCTGGGATTACAGGCATGAGCCATGGCACGCGACCTGATTTTTTACTTAATTTTAATTAACATAAGTTGAATTGTAAAATGAAGCAGAAACTGTTCTTCCATTAAAAACAACTTTGTTAAGACTAGATTTCATGTTAACTGTTTAGTAGCTTAATTGAGATGTGCTCTAAAAGTGTAGGATACACACTGGATTTCAAAGACAATATGGAAAAAAGTATAAAATATCATTTTTGGTATGTATTATATGTTGAAATGCTCATATTTTGGGTATCCTGGGTTAAATAAAATAAATTACTAAAATTAGCTTTGACTTTTTAAAATGTAGCTACTACAGAATTTGAGATTATACACGAAGCTCTCACTGTATTTCTCGGGCTGGAGATCTTGGCCCTGGCGCTGCTGACGTTGTGACTGGGTAATTCTTTGTTGTGGAGCCTGTCTTGTTCCTGGCATGATGTTTAGCAGCATCCTTGGTCGAGCCGGGGTGCCTTTCTGTGCCCTGACTGGTGGAATCCTCCAGCCTCTGTCTGAAACCCTTCCTTAAGAGGCCTCTCTCATCTCCTATTTTTAGAATTAATTGTGAGGCAGGTCTTTATATTAGCCACCCTAATGTAAGCATTCACCTGCAGTAATTAACAGTCCTTCTCTCTTGAGTGGCACAGAATAAACCAAATTCTTTACAAAAGAGATAATGTCTAATAGGTTGTATACATTCCAAAGCTTCTTCCACAAATACTTAAACTCCCACTTGGTGCTAGCCATTGTCCTAGGCAGCAGGGCTACAGCAGGAGACAGAACATGAGTTCTCATGGAGTCTACATACTGTTCGGGGGTAGGAGGTCATCAACAGATCAGCAAGAGTGTACCTTATGTCACGTCAGTCAGTGCTTTGGAGGAGGAAGATGAAGCAGGCTGAAGTGCATAGCAGCTGGGGGAGCTGGGGCATGGACGTCATTATTCCTGCCATCCCAGGGCCTCTCTCCAATACTCCAGGACCCCTCTCGCGCCCACTGTTCCCCACACCCCCAGCTTTTGTTTCTGTAGCTTCGCGCGTCCCTCAGCACTGCTTGAAGAGATGTTTTCCAGACACCTTTGCCTCGCCTCAGATCAGTCCTCCCACGTGGAAGTGTCCCAGTTTCTTTTCAAAGTGGCACCTGGGCTGGGTGCGGTGGCTCACACCTGTAATCCCAGCACTGTGGGAGGCTGAGGTGGGGGGATCACCGGATGTAAGGAGTTCGAGACCAGCCTGGCCAACATGGTGAAACCCCATCTCTACTAAAGATACAAAAATTAGCCAGGCGTGGTGGCGGGTGCCTGTAGTCCCAGCTACTTGGGAGGCTGAGGCAGAAGAATTGCTTGAACCCGGGAGGTGGAGGTTGCAGGGAGCCGAAATCACACCACTGCACTCCAGCCTGGGCAACAGAGCATGACTGTGTCTCAAAACAAAAACAAAAACAAAAACAAAACAGAAACAACAGTGACACGTGAGCCTGAATCCCAGCTCAAATTGCCTTCGGGGATGCTCTGGCTACTGCCCCACTGTGGCAGTCTGAGATTGCACCTGTCTTCCTGGCAGCCCCGTCATGCTGTGGACTTAGCCTGTGGTCAACAACTGAGAGGTCATTTACTAAGCCATGGCGTGTGTGCTGCATAGGTGTCTCGTGGGCGGGTGTTTCTCTTGCTGCTTCCCATCAGTTTATTGCAAAAGTGTGGTCTCAGTGAGGCAAGGCGCTTGGCTCTGCATGTCCTACAGAAGAAAATAACATGGGCTGTGACGGCTGTTTACTTTTCAAAACCCCTTTCCCTCTGCTTTCTGGTTATGTTCAGAATAGGTAATGAATGTTGCAGATAATCCGACCTCCTTATAAATGAGTAAGGATTACATTCTCATAAAATCACAAAGTTTTGTGCATAAAAATGAGTATAGGATATTCCCAGGTGAGACTCTTGGCTGGCAGTCCTCTGACAATTTCTAAACCGAGAATAATTACAAAGCTCGAATGTCTCTCATCTTCTGCCTCCAAGATATTTGTTGTTCTTGTCTTTCTGCTATTCTTGCCTTTAGTTAGAATGGTAGCACACATCTATACATTTAATGTCAGCGTTTGTCGGGGGTGAATAACAGCCCTCATTCCCTCTTCACAAGCTGCTTTCAAGCTCATAACTCTCTAGGTGTGCTACACTTTAGGTTGATTTTTCCAAGACACTAGAAGGAAAATTTGGCTGGGCGTGGTAGCTCATGCCTATAATCCCAGCACTTGGGGTGGCTGAAGCGAGTGGATCACCTGAGGTCAGGAGTTCAAGACCAACCTGGCCAACATGGTGAAACCCCATCTCTACTAAAAATACAAAAAATTAGCCAGGTGTGGTGGCACACGCCTGCAGTCCCAGCTACTCAGGAGGCTGAGGCAGGAGAATCGTTTGAACCTGGGAGGCAGAGGTTGCAGTGAGCTGAGATCACATCACTGTACTCCAGCCTGAGCAACAAGAGAGAAACTCCATCTCAAAAAAAAGAAGAAAAAAAAAATAGATGGAAAATTTAGTTTATATACATCTCTAAAACTATATTATACATGCAAAGGATAGATAATGGCAGGGATTCTTATTCCTGGTATCCATTGTTCATGTCACAGAGATTGATGGTCTTGGATAGTGGGGAATGTGATTTAAATACCATCTGTGGCCACTTATCCAGCAGATTGGTTAGATGGCAGATCTGCCAAATGAGCAGTGCGTGTTCCTAAAACAGAAAAAGAAACTAGAAGAATTCCACCATGGATTATTGACTTAAAAATGTAAATTATATTAACTTCTATAATCTAAATTAATTTAGAGGTTCTTTAGAAGCTAATTTTAAAAATATTTAATATTTTAGCTATATGGATGTATTTCAGAAGGCAACTGGAAAACTTTTTATTATTGTATTATTTTTTATTTTTTGAGACAGAATCTCACTCTGTCGCCCAGGCTGGAATGCAGTGGCACGATCTCGGCTCACTGCAACCTCCGCCTCCCAGGTTCAAGCGATTCTCCTGCCTCAGCCTCCTGAGTAGCTGGGATTACAGGCGTGCACCACCACGCGCGGCTGATTTTTGTATTTTTGGTGGAGATGGGTTTCACCATGTTGCCCAGACTGGTCTTAGCTCCTGAGCTCAAGTGATCTGCCCACCTTGGCCTCCCAAAGTGCTGGGATTACAGGTGTGAACCACCACGCCTGGCCGGCAACTGGAAAACTTTCATAACAGTGTTATGGAAAGCTGGCCTGGGCACCTCTTGCACACCCCTCATTCCTGATGGTGCTGCCATTCTGATCTGTGGAAATGGACTGACTCCCTGCCCACCAGGCCTGGCTCTGATATGCTGCTTATCCAAGCTACAGACTTTCAGCCCCAGGCAGCCGTCATCCCTTGGCTACTTTCAGACACCTACAGAGGCTTTGAAGATGCTGTTTCTGTCGAGGTTAATTTGTTTTCCAGTATACTCAGAATTGCTAAATCAGATTTTGTTCAGTGTTAGTCTCCTTGGGGAAGTACTGATGTATGTTACAGGGCCTAAATACTTTTTACTTTTTAAAAAATACTTTGGCTTTTACTTTTTAAAAATACTTGGCTTTTATAAAAGTTTTCTATTTTCCATTTCATTTCTTAAAACCCTGTATCTCAGCTTTGTGATAGCATTTTGCTTACCTCATTTACAGCTAGAGAATGATAATGTATTAAGTATCAGAACGTGGTAGGTGTGCCATGAATCCAGCAACAGGGTGAGATGTGCATTAACGTGAAAGGATAGTGGGTCTCTGAGATGGTCCAAACAGCTCGACCCCAAGGACTGGGAGGATTGAGTTCAGATCAGAGCAGTGCTGAAGACAGAGGGCCAGTTGATTGGCTGCAGGATCTTTCAGAGGCCAGAGTAGGTAGTGGCGAACAGGTGCCACCCTAGATTAGCCCTGTTTAACCCTGTCTGTGATGACACACATTTTTAAAGTGTCTCTCTGTGTCTGCAGCTCTCATGTGAATGACAGTCGTTTTTCCCTCCTAATGACAATGGCGTTAGAATGAACTTTATGTTTTTCTTTTCTTTTTTCAGAACGAGTTTGCCTTCTCCTATGTTTTCCAGAAATGACTTCAGCATCTGGAGCATCCTCAGAAAATGTATTGGAATGGTAAGTTAACGGTATTGTCGCATGATATGAAGCAGATATGTTTAATCGTATATTCTTTAGAAAGGAATCTGAAAGTTTGCATTAAAGTGGTGCATGACAATGTTTATGGAAACGTACGAGAATCATAAATTGTGAAAAGTCATAGGTGAATTTTTTCTGACGAGAATTTGAGCTGCTCTAATGGCTTTAATGTGCGTTTTTGATGTAAAAAGAAAATGCCGTGTTTCTGTCATCACAGCACATTTATATTGCCCCATAGACTTACCTAGAAACTCTCAGAAAGAACAGACAACTCCACGGTGGAGAACAGGATTTCACTTACACTTCTGTGCACAGAGCAAGTTTTCGTATTTGGAATTTGTGAGTGTTGTGTATTAAGTATTTGGAATACGTCTCTGCTTAGTTATCTGTGCAGGTGGATGTGATTTGGGGGGAGGTAGGGAGATGGCAGCATTTCCTTTTATAGAAATCCTTGGATTCCTTTGTAGTTCGTAGTCAACACCGCCACCCTGATGTCAGTCAGGCTAGGATTCAGGGTAAAGTTCTCTTAACTCTTCCTAGTGTGATACTGGACCTCCGAACATGTAAGTCGTGTGGCACAAAAGAATCTGCCTGGACATTACCTTTTAACATTTTGCAATTGAATGTGTATCCTGGGAGCACTCCAGAACTTTCCCTGTGCTGGGAAGTACAGTCAGCTTGTGCACACTTCATTCTGCGGCTTGAAATCCTGTCCACTGCAGAGGTGCTCACTTTGGCATTTTTCTTTTTCATTTTCTTTCTTTTTCTCTTTTCATTTCATTTCTTTTTTTTTAATTTTTTTTGAGACAGGGACTTATTATATTATCCAGACTGGAGTGAAGTAATACCATCATGGCTCACTGCAGCCTCAACCTCCCCGGCTCAACTGATCTACCCACCTCAGCCTCCTGAGTAGCTGGGACCACAGGCGTATCCTGCCACATCCAGCTAATTTTTTGTATTTTTAGTAGAGAAGGAGTTTTGCTATGTTTCCTAGGGTGGTCTGGAACTCCTGGGCTCGAGCAGTCCTCTCACCTCAGCCTCCCAAAGTGTTGGGATTACAGACCTGAACCACCATGCCTGGCCTCTGGCATTTTTCCAATGTCTCTCTTCTCTAAGTGGATAATGAAATCTGAAACTTCCTAAATGTGATTTCCAAGGAACAAATTTCATAAACATTAATTTTAAACAAATATTTGACTCCTGCATGGAGAGTAATTCATCTAAATTTCGGAGCCTGATAATGTAGGATCTAATCCCCACTCTGTTATGTTGGATTGTACCTGATATGCTCTGACAGATACTCTGTTTCTCTAGAATATGGTTTTACTTTTATGTTTAGGCACAGAACTTCTTGTACAAGTAAATGCTTATGCTGAATCATAAATAAAATACAACAAATAAACGTAGAGCTGTTTGTGTTGAAAGGTTCCATAGAATGTTCTGAATCATATCTCTAGAATTTATTGATTTAAGGCATAGAGAGAGAGCTTCAGGGGAAGTCGTGTTTTTGGAAACTTCTTTCTGCTGAGGTTCGTAGGAGACGAATGTTCTGGAAGAACATTTTTATTAATGTGGATGGAAAGGAAATCACCTAGCTTTTGGAAATACTGTTCTTTGAGCACTGTCCGCTATAGGGCCTTCTCTCTCAGCAGCAGACACAATCAAGGTATAAGCACTAAGCGACAGTAAAGATGAAAAATGAAGAGTCTTGAGGGAGAAATACAAATATTACTCCCCCTCCCCCTTTTTTTTTTTTTGAGTTGGAGTCTCACTTTATCACCCAGGCTGGAATGCAGTGGTGCAATCTCTGCTCACTGCAGCCTCTGCCTCCCGAGTTCAAGTGATTCTCCTGCCTCAGCCTCCCGAGTAGCTGGAATTATAGGTATCCACCACCACAAGCAGCTACTTTTTCTAATTTTAATAGAGACAGGACAGGGTTTCACCATGTTGGCCAGGCTGGTCTTGAACTCCTGATGTCAGGTGATCCACCTACCTCAGCCTCCCAAAGTGCTGGGATTACGGGCGTGAGCTACTGCGCCTGGCCTGGAACATATTTTTAAAGTAAATTTTGATATCAGCAGTCCCCAATATCTGCCTGTTTCCATCTCCCAAAAGAAAAATAGGTCCAAACTTAGAGAATAGTAGTATCCATAGGTCTTAATACACTTAAAGTGAAGGCGTTTTTAAAAATCCCCTATTGTATATTTCTGATTCTTTTTATTTTTGGAGACAGAGTCTCGCTCTCTGGTCCAGGGTGGGGTGCAGTGGTGTGATCTCAGCTTACTGCAACCTCTGCCTCCTGGGTTCAAGTGATTCTCCTGCCTCAGCCTCCCCAGTAGCTGGGACTACAGGTACGTGCCACCATGCCTGGCTAATTTTTTGTACTTTTAGTGGAGACGGGGTTTCACCATGTTGGCCAGACTGGTCTTGAACTCGTGACCTCAGTTGATCCACCCACCCTGGCTTCCAAAAGTGCTGGGATTCCAGGTGTGAGCCACCGTGCCCGGCCTGCATGTTTCTGATTCTGTCACATTAATCCAAATACTTCACTTCGTGTCCTTTTTGTGAGGGTGAAACAGTTCTAGAAGCCATGTGCATACCTTCAGCTATCATCTCTCTTCCCTTACCTCCATTTACCCAGCTTTTTATTTTGTTAATAAGTCTTAAGAGTGGGAGAGGAAATTTGATACTGAACCGTAGCTCCTCCTGCTCTCTGTTGTCGTGAGGAGCGTGCCAGGACAGAGTGCAGGGTGTGAGCATCCTGCGGGTGAAAGTCCCACAATTCCACGCTCATTTAGGGTCCCCATCCCATCTTTCTCCACAACAATTAATGCCCCGGATTTGTATGCTGTGATGATATCATTTTATGATGTAATGCTATTATTATTCAAAATATGTGGCTTTTCTAAATTCACAGTACATATGCTTATCTGCCAGATATGGTCTAAGTCTCACTTTGTCTTAGGAAGGAAAGAAAGAGTTTCTTCTCCAGGCGTTTGTCATCTTGGCCCCCAGTGTCCGCAGCCCCATCCCCAGCCGGGCTCACTCTGCCCCATCTCCTCCACTCCCACGCACCTGCACGTTGTACTTTACCTTTTTCCAAATAGCATGTAGCCACTTTGATTTCCAGTACTGATGATATCCTTCTTTTCTTCTCCTAGTCTGTTTTGGGCAGGATTATGTTATCAAAATGTCGGATTATACAATGTGAAATGAATACTTTACGTAACTGGAATTCAACCCTAAATCTCTTTGTGGTTGAAGCTTTTACCAAACAAACAGATCTCTGGCTCCTGAGAACTAATCCTGACACTGCTTAGTCATTTGAAGCCTTTGCTTATTTCTTTCTGCTTGTTGCCCCTTTGTCACAGGACTCTTTAATCCCAAAGCCTCGTGTCCTGTGTGTACCCTGTTTCCGTCCTCCTCTTCCCCTCCACCCCTTTGCTCCAGCAGCTTTCTCAGCAGGGCTCAGCCAGAGGTTAGGTGGTGGCTGTTCATGCTCAGTGACTTAGGCAGCCAGCCCCAGGACCTCAGCACAAAATTTGAGGAAGTACTTGAGCTCAAGGCCATGCACGCACTGACCTTGTGTGTGTTCAAATGTCTTGTAGTAATAGAATAGTCCTGGATTATTGCAAAAGGTGACAAAGGTCTGGTATATCATGGATACCGACTATTGAAAGTGAAAGGAAAGTGTTGTATCATTCTTTTAAAGGTAGCTAGTGGAATCCATATACCATCGAGTTTTGATTGCCACTGTCATTCTGTTAAATACATGAGCAAGCTGTTCTTTAGTCATTGAAAAGCTTATACTTCCACGTCTCCTTGAACTTGTATTTCCATTTTATCCTTCCTATAGGATAACTCAATTAATTTCGTGTCCTTTTTGTGAGGGTGAAACTGAGTTCCAGAAGCCATGTGCATACCTTCAGCTGTCATCTCTCTTCCAGTACCTCCATTTACCCAGTTAACTCAATTTTTTTAATTTGTGAGGGTCTTTTATCGGTTACTTTATCATACTTCATTATTACAGAAATATGTATAAAAATTAAAATTTAAAAAGCTATATATTCTATAAGGCTTTAATACTAAAGATTTCTTTGCATTGTTATGAATGTTAGTATTTGAATGATTACAATTGTAAACATTATAAAATTTATGAAAATATTAGCAAACGGTAAAATGTTATGAGTGAAAAGAATTTTTTTCAATTGGGTTTAGATATCTGAGATGAATATCACTTGCTGCTAGAATGAGACAAGATTTTCAGTAACAATTATGTTCTTGTTTTTGAATAGATGCAAGGACTGAGAGCTTTGCTCATATTAATAGACAGATGGGAGCAGGAGTTTTTTGGGTTTTTAAAAAAATATCCAGTAATGTCATTCAGTTCTTTGACCCCCTTTTCAACTATGTGCCAAAAGTCAGATTATATTACACAATTTTTTGTGTGTGATTTATAAGCTAACAACTCAATTAGGACTCCCTTCAGTGTTACTAAAAACACAACTTTGGAAAACTCTAACTTGCACAAGGTTTTGTTACCTTTCATTAGTCATTGGCTTCTTGGCCTCTGGGAAATACACCAGACAAGCTTCTCCCAAGCTCTCCGATCTCAATTCATTGAACTGTTTTTATCACTCAGTTGTGCCTTGCAGTACTGAGAAAGGGTTGAGAAAATTGGAATATTTTTCACTGAAGTAAACCTTTGCCAATACATTTTTGATAAAATGCTTTTATCTCACCATGAATCTTAAGATGTTTCCCACAGACTGAAGATTTCGCTCATTCATTCTGGTACAGAATGTCTGCCACACAGCCGTGGGGCCAGACCTCACGCCCAGACGTATCACCAGGTCAGAGTAACTGTCAGAAGGGATGTGATGTTATTTCTGGATTCGGATAAACATGTGATACCATATATGCCGCCATGACAACAGTGTTATTCTTGCATTCCAACTCTAAGATAGATGCGGAGCTAGATAAGATTTGGAACTTTGCCTAATCTGCTGTGTTATAAATACCAGCTAGAGAGACAGGAGATAGAAGCAGCAAGATAGTTAAACAAAATTTGGTATCTCTACCCACACACTCTACAGTGGTCTAAAATCAGAATGTTTCAACCTGGGGAGAAGTGACTTGAAGACCCTATTTCTAGTGTCGTGTCTTTCCCTTAACTGAAACAGGCAGTTAAGGAGCCCTAATGTAAGTTAATGGTTCTTGAGTAAAAGAGGCTTTGCTGATAACAGTACTGTTTGTAACCTTCCCTGTCTGGTCCCCTGGAGCTTTTCTCATTTCCAGGTATAAATACTATGCTGTGATTCAGGATGGTAGGATATTAAGTTCTTTTTTTTTTTTTTTAAGTGGCAGGGGGCGACTGTGAATGGGGAGATGAGCAAAGAGGAACAGTACAGACCCTCCAGTGCAGGTGCCCTTTGAGACTTGCCAGTTTCTAGGAAAAAATGCATGTGGAAGTAGATTCCCTTAAAGCCACGAATGCCGAGTGATCCAGTGCAAGCTTGCGGCCCGTGCTTCCATCGTCCCTCCACACACCTGTCTAGGTGTTGTCCAGCCTTTAGTGAAGTCGCCTAGCAGGAGGGCTCACGCCACCTCCCAACTCTGAAGCTGTTCAGCTGCTAAGCAGGAAGAATAGGAAAGGAATATCATTATGCTCATTAGCATTTTCCTTAGAGCTTTTCTTATCTTCTCCTCCCTGTTTTCCCACTGGTTGCACTGAGGTGCCCACACTGTGGTTCAGTTCACCCATGATGAGCACACCCCCTTTTCCCGCTCGGTGGCGCCTTCCTTTCTGCCTGTGTGTCTTTCACTCTGGCCCCTGTTGTACCCCCCGACTGGCCTGTGAGGACTGAGGACAGAAGGCCTGAGGGCGGCAGGCTTTTTTTCAAACTGCCCATCCAGAGTGGCCGCAGGCAGCTATCCCGGGATGCCTTAGAGTAACTCCTCTGCGTGTGATCAGTGGTATTCAGATGGCAAGAACGTCATGCAGTGATAAACTGATGGATGAGATGCTAGGCATCGTGTGGAGGGGAGGGAACTGAGCAGCATGAGATGGGGAAAGAAAGAGATTTGGCCCTCCAAGGCTCTCAACTGTACGCACGATGAATTTTTTCGTCCTCGGTAGCTGTGGGAGGTAGAGGTGTCATAGAGGAAACATCCAGTGCCATCTCCATCCTGCAGGAGGCACGGCTCTATCCAGGGGACAGCCAACTGCCTCCAGCCCCCGGCTGTCAGCGGAGAGAGCTCTGGGGACCCACCAGGGTTTGGGTCATACACGCGGGGGAGCACCCTGCCCAGAAGCTGCTGTCTAGGCAACAGAGCAGACACACCTAGCCTAATACCTGAGGGGAATTTTCTCTCTATAACCCAAGTCTTTAGTAGTTACACTTCGGTCCTGTTACAGTGGTAGACTTTACATTTATACAGTATTTCCAATTTCAGTTGATCTCAAACGTGGCCTTGCTCTCAGGTTTCTCTAGTGCTCGAGTGAAAACGCAGCCTTCTCTCCTCCTTCTCAGTTTGTCAGCCCATGAGCAACTGCAATTAGGAGTTTCTGCAGTTTCATCATTGGTTGCTCTTAATTTGCATGGTGATATTTAAACTTTGCCTTTAGCTGGAATTGCTTGGCATAAATGTTTAACTTTTCCAGCTGCCTGAAGCTCTCAATGATAGAAGTTTCTAGGCAATGTTTCTTCCTGAAGCTTGATCTTCATCATGTGAATTGTTTTTCTTATTATTGGAATATACAGACATACTAGTTGTATACAATATCTAGAGAATGCAACACCACACTTCGTTGGATTGGAAGTGAAAATGATGTATCAGTGAATTTTCAAGAGGTCTCAGAGGGAAGGAAATAAAATATAGTTGGTGTCAGTGAGCTTTTCACTGCCTTTCTAGGGAACTGTAGGTTTTAGCAATTGAAATAATTGTAAGAGTATTTAAAAATAATTACAGATGACGGAGGCAATACAATTGCAAGTAAGTTGCTGTATTTTAAAATAGCATGTTACACTCTTCCCAGGTCCAGGTTGTTTTTATGGCAGTCCGGGTTCTGCCTCTCATTCCCTCTCTGTTATTTGACCCAGCCATGTGGCTTTCCATTTTCTTGAGTGCATTCATTCTGAGTTACTAAAAGAAATGGAAAGCTGTTTAAATTATTATAGATTACAACATTTTATTAAAAGAGCCTTTTAGAATTTTAGCAGCTTTTCAAATGATTAAAAAATAAATCTACTTGTTGAATTGATGATAAACCCACATCCTTTGTGCCTTGGTCTCCAGAGTTCACACCACCCTCTTTGTCACTGGCTTCCAACCCCTGGAAAGCCCGGGTGACTGGTGTTGAACAGCCGGTGGCCGTGAACACCTGCCTGCCCCATCCTGCTGTGCTGTGTTTTCCCGTGGAGCTGGATGTGGAGAGATGGCAGTGCACGCAGCATTGCTTTAGAGTTGAAAGATTACATCCCTAGGCCAGTATTCCTGAGAAAACAAAGCAAAATCCCTTTGAGGGAAGCACTCCTGTCTTATAAATACTAAAATGTCTTCCCCGGTCCGTCTGTTCCTTCCTCAATGAGTGTATGATAGTCCTTAGAGTGTTTTTCAGGAAAAACAAATTCAAAATCAGACTTACAGGTAAAGCTCTTCCTTTCTTTAACGAATAAACTTTTAAAATTTCTTTATGATCAATCCCACCCTGCTGTTGTGTACAATAAAGGGAAATGGAGAAAACAGGAAGAGAGCTGAGCCAGAAATGGCATAGTCTGTGTCACCTACTGGCTGTCACTGGTTGCCACTGCAGTGAACCCCTGCCATCCTGGTGTTTGGATCCCTCCTGGCCCAGGCTTCAGAAAGGGCAGCACCCTGTCCCTCACTCCCTCACCTGTTAAGCTCAGGTCCCTATGCCATGCTGCTGTCTGTGTAGCTTCTCTGCAGCTCAGCTGCCCCTGGGTCAGGGCAGAGTATCCCAGCCATTGAGGCATACCTGCTTTCCTGCAACCTTGGAGGACTTGGAGATCTTGTCTGCATTATTAATAACAGTGATGATAGCTAGCATTTATTGCTCACTTAACAGATGCCTGGCACTATTCTAAGTGCTTTATATTAATGAATTCATCTCATCTTTACAATCCTGGTGAGGTATGTAATGAAATTGTCCCCACTATGGGGAGAGGTTAGGGACTTGCAGGCTGCCAGGCAAGCAGTAGGTAGTACAACTAGGATTTGAACGCAGGAAGTTTGATCTCAGAGCTCATTTTTTTCCCCTTGGTTTTACAATTAAGGCAAAACATACATAACATAAAAGGCACCACCTTCACCATTTTTAAGTATATAGTTCAGTGGCACCAGTACCCTCGCATTGCTGTGCTACCATCACCACTGTCCGTCCACAGAACTCTCTTCAGCTTGCAAAACTGAAACTGTCCCCTCGAAACACCAACTTCCCCACTCCGCCTCCCCACCGCCCAGTAACCACCATTCTACTGTCTGTTCAGAGCCCTTTCTTATTTATTTGTTTATCTTTAGCAGCCTTACCCAAGAAGTAGGAGCCTGTTCTTTTAATTTCCTGTCTCTGGAACTTAGGAGTGGACTAATCTGAAGTTTCCATTGTATTACTTCTACACCGATTTTTCCTTGTCCATTTCATGACTAGCATCAGTGCAAGTGTGTGTATTATAAGGTGGACCAGCTGCTGCGTATGAGGCTGTTAGCTTCCCTGGCTTTTCCTTTTGCCTGTCTGAAATTGGTTTTTTGTTTCTGTTTCTTTGTTTTGTTTTGTTTTTTGAGATGGAGTCTTGTTCTGTTGCCCAGGCTGGAATGCAGTGGCACAGTCTCGGCTCACTGCAACCTCTGCCTCCCGGGTTCAAGCAGTCCTCCTGCCTCAGCCTCCCTCGTAGCTGGGATTACAGGCACATACCACCATGCCCAGCTAATTTTTGTATTTTTAGTAGAGATGGGGTTTCACCATGTTGGCCAGGCTGCTTCGAACTCCTGACCTCATGATCTACCTACCTCGTCTTCCCAAAGTGCTGGGATTACAGGCCTGAGCCACCGCGCCTGGCCTATTGTTAGGTTTTAAAGTAACATCTCGTTTTACCCTTGATTAGAAGAGCAATGCATGTTCATTTTAGGAAATCTGGAAAATACAGAAAAGCATAAGGAAGGTTATTAGGATTCCCTATGCCCCCAACTCCTAGAGATACCCACTGTTAACTTTTTGATGTTACTGTCTTCTAGCATTTGTTTCTATGTCTATAAAAACATATTCAACGAGATTAGAATATTTTTGAACATGTTGCTTTATAACCTGTTTTTTTTCTCTCAGATTTTAAGGTGAATATTTATTTAGAATGAGGAAAAATCACAAGTTTTGAAGTGTAAATATCACTATTACCACAGTAATGTTGTTTGTGTCTAGTACCACAAACAATATAAATCCAAAAGCATTACAGACTTCTCTAATTGCCTTAGCATTCTTCTGTACTTTTTTTGTTACTCTTTTTTGTCTTTACATTCTCTTTTATCACATGTGACTGTGACTATGATGTTTTCTGTAGCAGAACTAGAAAGATAATTTGACCTTTCCTAAAGTATGATTCATCAAAATTCATTTTCTTAAAATTTCATTTCATTTTTTAAGACAGGGTCTTGCTCTGTCACCCAGCCTGGAATGCAGCGGCATGAACATGATTCACTGTAGCCTTGATTTCCTGAGCTCAGGCAAGCCTTCTACCTCGGCCTCCTGAGTAGCTGGGACTACAGATGCACGCCCCCACGCTTGGCTAGTTTTCTGATTTTTTTTGTAGGGGTGGGATCTCACTTTGCTGCCCAGGCTGGTCTCGAATTCCTGGGTTCATGATCTTTGTGCCTTGGTCCCCAAACTGGTGAGACTGCATGTGTGAGCCACCATGCTTGGCCTCATTTTATTTTTTAAAAGACTTTTTATTTTATAAAGTAGTTTTCAGTTTACAGCAAAATTGAGAGGAAGGTGCGGAGAGTTCCCACACGCTCCCCGGCCCCACACATGCATAGCCTCCCCGTAGTCAGCATCCCTCACCAGGGCGGCCCATTTGTTAGAACTGGTGAACCTGGCCAGGTGCGGTGGCTCATGCCTGTAATCCCAGCACTTTGGGAGGCTGAGGTGGGCGGATCACAAGGTCAGGAGTTCGAGACCAGCCTGGCCAACATGGTGAAACCCCGTCTCTACTAAAGATACAAAAAATTAGCTGGGCATGGTGGCACGTGCCTGTAGTCCCAGCTCTTTGGGAGGCTGAGGCAGGAGAATTGCTTGAACCCAGGAGGTGGAGGTTGCAGTGAGCCGACAATGCACCATTACACTCCAGCCTGGGCGACAGGGCGAGACTCCGTCTCAACAACAACAACAAAAAGAATCGGTGAACCTGCGATACTTCATCACCCCAGGTTCGCAGTTTATACTAGGGCTCACTCTTGGTGTTCCGTGCTCATGTAATGACGTGTATCCAACATTGTAGTACCATACAGAGTGTTCTCACTGCCTTAAAAACCCCCTTTGCTCTGCCTGTTCATCCCTCCCCCTTACTCTGGGCAACCACTGACCCTTTTACTGTCTCCATGGTTTTGTCTTAACCAGAATGTCATACAATTGGAATCATACTGGCTTTTTTTCCCTTAGCAATAGGCATCTGTGTTTGCTCCATGTCTTTCCATGACTTGATAGCTCATTTCTTTTAAGCGCTGAATAATATTTCAAACGTTACCAATTTTTTACTCAGCATTTAGCTGTGTTAACCACATGCATTATTAAGTAAGACCTTTGTCTTCAAAGAGCTCTCCATTGAAGGAGGCGGGAAGTTCTGTGTGTGACAAATGCCTGAAAAGGGAAAGCTCACGGGGCAGTGAGAATGCAGGCTGCATCGGGGGCGGGGCACACCTGCAGTGTTCCCCTTTCTCTGTGAGGTGATGGGGAGGCATAGATGGGGTATAAGATAGTGTCCCTTTCCCAAGGAATTGTATTACTATACACGTAGCAAGATAAGCTGGTTATCACCCATACCATAACAGTAGGTAATAGAATCTAATCTCTGATCAAATGCTCAGTTGTGAGCAGTACATTTTGGTACTCTAGCAATTGGAAGGAGGAGGAAATCAGTGAGTGCTACAATACTTGAAGAGGAAAGACTTGAACTGGGCCTTGAAATCTGGGTAGGACATAGAGGAATAAAGGGAAGAGAGAGCAGGGCATTCCAGGTTAAGTGGTGGTTGTAATGAGGCTTTTGCTGCAGTACCTGGCACATAGTAGGTGCTCAGTTAAATATGTGTTTAATGAAAGCATAAACATGCCAGAAGGAACAAAGTGGGAGTAATACACCTCTTTTAGCATCAGAGATGTTGACTGTCATGCACCATTGGTGGGAGTATAAATTGGTTAAGCTGTTTTGGAAAGCATTCAGCTTGGTAGTGTCTGTAAAAAAATAAATAAATTAAATAAATTAAAATGAGCATGCTTTTGACCCAGAAAGTCCCCTTTAGAGAAATCTACTTAAAATCCCTATTTGCCTATATTCTTAAAGATATATGATTAAATAGTTCACAGTGTGTCCATATATGGATGTTGTTTTAAATTTAACAAACACATCTAGCATTATTAATGTGCCCAGAACTATGCTTTATGATAGATACTATTATATTAGCGCTTAGTACTTATTGATGAGGAAACCGGCACAGGGTTTAACTTGGTCAAAGCCACACGGCTAGTAAATGGTGAACCCAGCAGTGGAACTCAATGTGGTTCGGTGGTCTTAGCATTACACTATCCTGTGATTAGAAAGAACTTGACTCGATGTATGTACCTTACATGTGTATAACACCCCGCTAAAAGATCCCCAAAACACAGTGAAAGTGTAATGAGTCAATACATAGAGCTGACATCATGCATTAAAACAAACAAATTTTGGCTGGGCACAGTGGCTTACGCCTGTAATCCCAGCGCTTTGGGAGGCTGAGGTGGGTGATCACCTGAGGTCAGGAGTTGGAGACCAGCCTGGCCAACATGGTGAAACTCCGTCTTTACTAAAAATACAAAAAAATTAGCCAGGCATGGTCCTGCACGCCTGTAGTTCCAGCTGCTCGGGAGGCTGAGGCATGACAATCGTTTGAACCTGGGAGGTGGAGGTTGTAGTGAGCCAAGATCGCGCCTTTGCACTCCAGCCTGGGCGACAAGAGCAAAACTCTGCCTCCAAAAAAAAAAAAAAAAGAAAAGAAATTCTCTGTGTGTGAATATAAATCAGGAGTATGTATGCATATGTGTGTGAATACATAGGTCTGTATCCCAAAGTGTTGCTGCTGTTTTGTGTCCGGGGAGAGGAGTGGGAATGGAAAGTAAAGAGACATTTTCGTGTTTTTATTTCAATATTATATTTTATACTAAGATAGTTATGTATTTCCTAATTAGTTTTTTTAATAGAGAAAAACAATAATGATAGTTTTTATTGAAAAATAGAAGGCCAGGTGCTATGGCTCACACCTGTAATTGCAGCCCTTTGGGAGGTTGAAGTGGGAGGATTGGATCCCTTGAGGTCAGGAGTTCGAGACCAGCCTGACCTGGTGAAACCCTGTCTCTACTAAAAAAGTACAAAAATTATCTGGATCTGGTGGTGCACATCTGTAATCCCAGCTACTCCAGAGGCTGAGGCAGGAGAATTGTGTAAACCTGGGAGGCAGAGGTTACGGTGAGCCAAGATTGTGCCACTGCACTCTAGCCTGAGTGACGGAGTAAGACTCCATCTCAAAAAACAAAAAAAGAAAGAAAGAAAAAGAAAAAGAGAAGAAAGAGAGCCTGGGGCATTTCAGTAAAGACAAGCCTTGGCAGTCCCAGTTTTTTTTACTTGTCCCCAGTAGTGAATCTCTGGGTTTAATGAGCTCTTAGAGTATATGTAGTTGAGCCTTCCTTTCTCTATATACATTCCTGTTTTCCCTCATCTCCCCAGTGATGCAGCAATAAAATTACCATTTCTTTTAATTAGGCTGAGCTGTTACATGTCTGTGTGTTTTCTGCAGTATTTTATGATAATGAATGAGCTTATTTTCTTTTTTTTTGAGACGGAGTCTCACTCTGCCGCCCAGGCTGGAGTGCAGTGGCCAGATCTCAGTTCACTGCAAGCTCCGCCTCCCGGGTTTACGCCATTCTCCTGCCTCAGCCTCCCAAGTAGCTGGGACTACAGAACTTATTTTCTTTGAATGCGCTCCAGTTTCAGTTCTGTGAAGGTTGCATTATTTTTAATTGAAAATCTCAGTGGGAACATGGATATTTAGGTGGAACAGTCAGAGGTAAGTCAGGTGGCATTCAGCCTGACTGTACCTCAGCACTGTTCACCTGCCCACACGACCAGCCCGCAGCCCTCATGAAAGACCTGATTCCCAAGGGAATGGTTGATAGCAGTTTGGGAAGATCGTCAGAATATTCCAGTAAATACCAAGATAGGTGTATTACTTAATGAATTTTGTAAAGGCCTCACCAGAATATTGCTTGCTGGTGGCACATGGTAAACAGAATTGAACAGTTGCAGTTGAGGTCGGAAGCTTCCTAACTGTTAAATGATTTTTGAGAGTTGATTGTGATGGCAGCATTCTGGCAGACAGAATTTAAAATCTATTCTGTAAAATATGCCGTAGCCTGCTAGTACCCTAGCCCGTAATTTATACTAGATTGGTGTGCTCAGATAAGCTTGGTGTTGTTGCATCATTTCATTTCATTGTCATTTCAAAAGCTGTGAAATTTGTTTTGGAAAATTACTCACAAAAATGGTATGAGTGGTTAATCCTTAGCCCATTGTTACAACATAAATGTAAACATATTGAAATTTTCACACATATATTTGAACAGACAGTGATTCATGACTTGAACAGCCCCAGACCTGAAGCTGTTCCACACTCCACTGAGAAGGCAGGAAGGGGAGTTTTAGAAGGTGTTCTTTGAGGGAGCCAAAAAGTATATTCATATTGGCGAAAGTCTAACATCCCTAGATAGAGGTTAGTTTGGCGGTTCTGATTGGTGAGGCTTAAGTCGACAAGGGAGGGAGTTTCAACGGTTTGCTTATGAAGGAACTCAGGGCATTGGAGCCATCTCCAGGAATTAATGGCCCTGCAGTTAATTATTTTACCACCACTACGAAGAGTTTTGTTTGTCTCCATTGCCATTGTCTCCCATTTCCTAATTCTGATGCAAGACAGACTAAGAGTCATCGCTCATGCTCCCCAGCAGACAGTGAGCTCCCTGGAGCCACGGAGAATGTTTGGGCAGTCTTTGTATATCCTCCTTCAAGACCTAGAAGGATATACTCCACGGTATTAGGTGCTCTGGGAAGATTTTGTGAAATTGAACCAATATTGAAGAAATTTCACGGGTTGCTAGTTTCTGTTCTGTCCTTTCCAGGAGGATGTTATGTAAAGATAACAATAGTTTTGTTTGTTATGTATATGGGACGTAACACTTTCGATTTTCTGGTTCAATAGGAACTATCCAAGATCACGATGCCAGTTATATTTAATGAGCCTCTGAGCTTCCTACAGCGCCTAACTGAATACATGGAGCATACTTACCTCATCCACAAGGCCAGTTCACTGTCTGATCCTGTGGAAAGGATGCAGGTAGGAGCCAAGGGAGGAAAAGGTCTAACTCTGAGAGACCTCGTTACCAACCCAGCCCCGAACACACACACACACACATTCACACAATTAATGTTAAATTCCATGTGAGGTTGGGCAATTTTATCAAAGCTCAGTCCGCACGTCTGGAGTGTCCTCTGGTCAGGGCGACACCATCGTGCAAAGACCGATGAGTATTGCAGGAGAAGCGGGAGGTGGCCTGTAAGCAAACCTGGATATTAGGGGGCTTTTGCTAAATATTTAGTTGAGAAAGTAGCATTGTGTTAGGGGAAGAATTCAACCTTTCTTCTTTCAGACTTTCTCAGGGTATTTCCAAGAAGAAGTTAACACACACACACACACACACATATAAAGTAGAAAAATATGTTTGTGCTTACTTGGGTATATAAATATATATACATTGCTATATGTTAAAAGACAGGAAGGAATTGCACTTTTTAATTTTTTAGATGGAAGATTTTATATGTTGTACATGGGTGGACTAGTTAGAGGCAGAGTATAGTGGACACATTGTTCTCCTTCAGCAAAACAATAGCATTCTAAACTGAGTCTTTCTGTCCTTGCATTTATATAAATCAGCATTTTCCAACCTCAGTGGACTTAACACCAATTAAGTTGTGGAGTTTTATATCTCATTCCCCAATCCTGGAGTGTGATACTTTTTAAAAATTTTAAATGAATTAAAGGTAACTTTGGACTTGAGGGTTTTTTGAAAGTCCTTAAGAGAATCAGTAGCACTGTTAGAGTGTGATGAAAACCATGGTTGGGAATAACCAGTCATTATAGGAAGTGACTGAAAGTTATTTTCATTCTGAATATCCAGGTTTCCGTGTCCCATTGCTAGAGCCATATTAAAACTCCAAAGTACTTAAACTCCTCAAAATAATTCTGTAAATTACTGTCTTCGGCAAAATTTCAGTTCCTAAAAGAATGTGGTGCGAGCTCGGCTGTTTTTGACTTGTTCTCATGCTCTGTCCCACAGTGTGTAGCTGCGTTTGCTGTATCTGCCGTTGCTTCTCAGTGGGAGCGGACTGGAAAGCCTTTCAACCCACTGCTGGGAGAGACTT
The DNA here is from genome assembly GCF_024542745.1 of Macaca thibetana thibetana. Classification (NCBI taxonomy): domain Eukaryota; kingdom Metazoa; phylum Chordata; class Mammalia; order Primates; family Cercopithecidae; genus Macaca; species Macaca thibetana. The sequence goes on from NC_065595.1 coordinate 56,422,000, forward strand.
ATGAATTAGTGCGGTGAGGCTTTTCACTTGCATGCTCTATGTAGCCTTGCAGATGAAGAGGAGAAATACATACGTATTGGTCATCACCAATAACAGTTACATAGGACTGGAGCAAGTTAACGATTTTGATGTCTGTTTCTAGGATAGCTATTGTTTTAGAGACTGTCAAAAATATTGAAACATACATAAAAGCTACCATTAAAAAAATAACTGCAAGGATTTTTGTATTCCTGATCACATGGGATTAATCACCCTCCTTTTCTCCTTATGTAGATCATAAGACATGATCGAGTTTTTAAAAATAATCATTTAAGATATATTAGCTGGGTATGGGGACACAGGCCTATAGCCCCAGCTACTTGAGAGGCTGAGGCAGCAGGATCTCTTGAGCCCAGGAGCTCTGGGCTGTAGTGCTCTGTGCTGGTCAGGTGTCCGCACTAAGTTTGGCACGAATATGGTGACCTCCCAGGAGAGGAAGGTCAGAAATGGAGCAGCTCAAAACCCCCGTGCTGGTCAGTGGTGGGGTTGCACCTGTTATTAGCCACCGCACTCCAGCCTGGGCAACAGTGAGGCCCTCTTATAAAAATATCTCTTTATTAAAAAATATAAATAAAAGATATTAGCATAAGTATCTATTGTTTGCATAAAGCCAATGACTGCATCTGTAAGTGCAGTTCTGTTTGCTTGAGCTAGCCTGTGTGTTGTTTATACATGATTAAGGGACTTTATTTGGCTTTAGTTTTTCTATGTGTTCCTCTTCTTCTCTGCACAAGTTTTGATCTCATTTATTCCCTAGATGTTTGAAAGTGGACACAAAGTCATTCAAATTTGTCGGGGTGTTCTTTATTTTAGTTTGTTCAAGTAGCTAGCGTTACAACATTGGATTTGGTGGTGTGGGTTGCATTTGTATAATTTCTCATAGATTAAGTTGTTTCATTGCAAGGAGAATAAAGAATTGTTGGTTGGGCATAGTGGCTCACGCCTGTAATCCCAGCACTTTGGGAGGCCGAGGCGGGCAGATCACGAGGTCAGGAGTTCGAGACCAGCCTGACCAACATGATGAAACCCCATCTCTACTAAAAATACAAAAATTAGCCAGGTGTAGTGGTGCCTGTATTCCCAGTTACTCAGGAGGCTGAGGCAGGAGAATTGCTTGAACCCGGAAGGCAGGGGTTGCAGTGAGCCGAGATCATGCCACTGCACTCCAGCCTGAGCGACAGAGCGAGATTCTGTCTCAACAGCAACAAAAAAAGAATTGTTTAATTTGAAAGGGCAATTATGTACATGTTTAATGATAGAGTTAATTATAATGTTGCTTTTTTTTTTTTTTTTTTTTTTTAAATCTTAAGAGATGACCTTGGATTTAGACTCATCTCCGAACAGGTCAGCCATCACCCACCAATCAGTGCATTTCATGCTGAAGGATTAAACAATGACTTCATCTTTCATGGCTCAATCTATCCCAAACTGAAATTCTGGGGGAAGAGTGTAGAAGCAGAACCCAAAGGAACCATCACCTTGGAGCTCCTTGAGTGAGTTCTAATCAAGCCATTAAACTCTTTTCATGCATACCTACCTGTAAGTGTAGACATGCACACTCAGCTGACCTTATTGTTCAAAAGCTGGAGAAAAAGAAACAGCTTTCATATAATGCAAACTGTCTACCTCTGTGTAAAAGAATTTGAGAAACATGGCAGTAGCCATTGCTAATTAATCTGGATATGTGTAAGTAGTTTAACCTGATGTTTGACTCTGGTGTTTGGATCTATTTTAAGATCGATGGAGTTAATTGCTTCATGACATTTCTTATGAAACATGCTTTTTTATATCCTTGTGCCAATGTTTTGTTTACAGATCTATCAAAATGAATTCACTTTGAGAAATAATGAAATGACAATTGTGTGGCACATGTTAGGCATTAGATAAATTGGGAGTGCTCTTCTTTTGCAAGATTAGCTTTAAATCCACAATTAATTCCAGTTAGGATAGAATAAGCATACGATCCCCTATCTCTTTAACACTGATTACAACTAGAAACCCCAGACAGAAGACAAAGCAACAACCTGAGGACTCTGAAAAGTAGATAGTAGCAGGCAGACCGGGGAGAGAAATCAAAACCTGAAGACCAGTATGGCAGTGAGTTTACTGGTTTTATATATTTCTCCCATTTCTGGCTTAGAATCAGAGCAGCAACTTGCAGAACTGGGAACTGGAGGCAGACCGAAAATGTTCTAAGAGTAACTCTCTCTTTCTAATTAAAGGACATAGAAAGATACCCTTGCAGGAAGTAGAGAATAGGGGAAATCCTGTTTCAATTTTGTCTCACAGCCTTGCCCCAAAGCAAGCCCTAGGGTCTGTAGCTCCTGCTGCGATGGTGGCTGTGGCAATCACACACGTACCTCAAACTCAGAGTCCTTCTCTTTGGCCAGAGGGACTGAGTAAAGGAACCCCTGGGGTCCAAAGAGCGTGAGAGAATCCCTGTTACTTGTTCTTCTTTCTTTTCTTTTACCCCTTTACCCCAGAGGAAGACCTAGTTGTGGGAGATACAAGACAGAGCAGAGAGGCTCAAACCCCAGCTTGCCAGCCCAAGGGGAGAGAAAGCGCCCCCTGGTGTCTAAGAGTGTTAGGGAAACCACAAAGAGAAGGGAGCTCAAGAAAGGGGGTCCCCTAAAGCTGTGTTATGAGTTCCTCAGCTCCTCCCTACACATGCACTGAAATGACCCAGAAGGCTCCACAAGGGCCTCAGGATCTGAAATACTGTGTGGCCTGAGATCCAGGTCCCTGGATGGCTATTGAGGGGTAGATCTGAGCAGCATTACAGAGGCTTTGAAAATTAAAGTGACACTGGAATCAAAGCCCACAGGAGGAGAGTCAGGACTTCTGACCTGAAACTCTGTTAATTGCCTACTAAAACAAAATTTTTATCAGTATTCTCCAGAAGAGGTTAAGAGGACAGAGTCTGATAATATTTAGGTGTCCAGAATACAATCCAAAATCATTCAGCATAGCAAGAAACAGGAAAATCTCAACAAACTAAAATAGAAAAGGCAGTCAACAGACTCCAGTCCAAAGTTGACCCAGATACTGTCATTCGTATCCGAGATGTAAAGTAGCTCCACCAGAGAAAGGTGGACGCTCTCAAATGAGTAGAAAGACATTTTAGCAAAAAAAAAAAAAAAAAAAAAGAAGAAGTATTTTTGGAAATTTTAGTACTAAAACTATAGTGATAGAATAGTAATAATAACTGGGATAGGCTCAATGGCAGAATGCAGATGTTGAAATATGTACAGGATGTGTATGTTGAAAACTACAAGATACTGTTGAAAGTGATCAAGGATTATCTGAGTAATGCAGAGACACACTGTGTCTGGATATATTTGGAAGCCTCAATTATAGTTAAGATGTCGGTTCACCCCTCACTGAACACAATCCAAATCAAAATCCCAAGATGATTTTTAACAGATACAGAGAAGTTGATTCTAAGTTTGTATGGAAAGACAAATGACAGAGAACAGCCAAAATACTTTTGAAAAGGAAGAGCAGAATTGATGGACTCCCACTACCCAATTTTAAGACTTAACTCTAAAGCTGTTGTAATCAAGACAGTGTGGTGGTGGCCAAAGTAGAGACTGCATAGATTAATGCGACAGGGAAGAGAATCCAGAAATTGACCCGCAGAAATGTGGTCAGTTGATTTTTGACAAAGGTGCAAAGGCAGTACTGCTAAGAAGAATAGTCCTTTCCACAGACAACTGTCTGTGCTATGGAGGCAGTTGGACATCTATATGTTAAAAAATGAACCTCAAACTAGACCTCACACCTTTTACAAAAATCAGCTCAAAATAGATCATAGGCTAAAATAAAATGCAAAACTAAGGGTTTTGGAAGAAAACGTAGGAGAAAATCTTACAACTTTGGATTATGCAAAGAACTCTTATGGATATGATGCCAAAATTACAACCCATGAAAGACAAAAAGTGATAAATTTGATTTTATTAAATTAAAAACCTTATATTGAAAGATACTGTTAAGAGAATGAAAAGATAAGCTATAGAATAGTAAAAATTACTTGCAAATCATATAGCCAACAAAAGACTTGTAGCCGCAATATATAAATAATTCTTAAAACTCAACAATAAGAAATGATAAGGTCAGGCGCAGTGACTCATGCCTGTAATCCCAGCACTTTGGGAGGCTGAAGTGGGAGGATCACTTGAGCCCAGGAGTTTGAGACCAGCCTGGGCAACATAGTGAGTCCTCGTCTCTACTAAAACGTTTTAAAAATAGCCAGGTTTGGTGACATGAGCCTATTGTCCCAGTTACTTGAGAGGCTCAGGTGGGAGGATATCTCAAGCCCAGGAGTTCGAGGCTGCAGTGAGCCATGATTACGCCACTGTACTCCAGCCTGGGCAACAGAGTGAGACCCTGTCTCTGGAACAACAACAAAAAAAAGAACAATAAAAAATTATTTTGCCCAATGGGGCGAAAAATGTGAATAGATACTTCACATACATACATACATACTTTTATATATATATATATATATATATATATATATATATATATGTATATGTATATGTATCAAATAAGTGCATGAAAAGATGCTGTCAGCTGATTGCAGTGGCTCACACCTATAATTCCAGTTACTTAGGAGGCTGAGGCAGGAGGATTGCTTGAGGCCAGGAGTTCAAGACCAGCCTAGGCAACATAGTGAAATTGTATCTCTAAAAAAATAAAATAAATTTAGCCAGGCATGGGGACACAGGCCTGTAGTCATAGCTAAGCTAAGGCAGGAGGGTCGCTTGAGCCAAGGAGTTCGAGGCTGCAGTGAGCTATGTTCCACCACTGCACTCCACCCTAGATGGTAGAATAAGACCTCATCTCTAAAAAATAAATAAATATAAATGTAAAAAGATGTTCAACAGCATCAGTTATTAGAGAACTACGAAGTTGAAACCACAATGAGATAGCCGTAACCTATTACAATGTCTAACACCAAAATAATTGTAAACATTGACAATCCCAAGTGCTGACAAGGATGTGGAAGAGCTAGAAATCTCATACAGGTTGAGTGTCCCTTTATAAAAATATGCCGGAAGTGTTTCGGATTTTGAATATTTTCAGATTTTGGAATATTTGCATTATACCTACCAGTTTAGCATCTCAAATCCAAAATGCCAAAATCTGAAATGCTCCAGTGAGCATTTCCTTTGAGTGTCATGTCAATGCTCAAAAAGTTTCCGATTCTGGAGCATTTCAGATTTCCAAGTTTCGAATTTGGAATGTTCAACCTGTGTATTGTTGGTGTTGGAATGTAAAATGGTCGAGCCACGCTGGAGAACGGTTTGGCAGTTTCTTATATAGTTAACCTTATGTTTATACATGACTCAGCAATACCACTCCTAGGTATTTACCTTAGAGAAATGGAAACTCACTTTCTTCCCAAAAGCTGTATACAAATGTTTATAGTAGCATTATTCATCACCACCAAACACTGAAAACAGCCCACCTGCCCTTCAGTGGGTGAATGGTCACACAAAGGGTGGCACATCCATACAGCGGAATCCTACTCAGTGCAAAGATTGATACGTAGAACAACACAGATGAATTTCAGGTGCATGATACAAATTGAAGATGCTAATCTCAAAAGGTAATCTACATTTATATGATGTCTGGAAAGGGAAAAACTATTGCAATGGAGAACAGATCAGTTGTTGGGGATAAGGAATGGGTTGGAGATCCAGGGATTAGGAGTGGAGAAAGGTTTGACTACCAGGAGAAGCATGAGCGAAGTGTTTGTGGGTGGAGGAGTTGTTTAGGATTCTGATTGTGTTGGTGGTGGTTACACAGATCTGTACAAGCATAGACCTGATGAGCTTTACCTTATATAAATTAAAAAACACATATCTAAGGACAAATATATGAAGGTGCAGCGGTGGCTCATGCCTGTAATCCCAGCAGTTTGGGAGGCCGAGGCAGGTGGATCACCTGAGGCCAGGAGTTCAAGACCAGCCTGGCCGACATGGCGAAACCCCGTCTCTACTAAAAATACAAAAATTAGCCAGGCATAGTGGCAGGCGCCTGTAGTCCCAGCTGCTTAGGAGGCTAAGGCAGGAGAATCGCTTGGACCCAGGAGGTGAAGGTTGCAATGAGCCGAGATCACACCACTGTACTCCAGTCTGGGTGACAGAGCGAGACTCTGTCTCAAAAAATAAAAAGTAATAATAATAATAATAAAACTTTTTCTTTTTTTTTAACTTTTAGGTTTAGGGGTACATGTGTGGGTTTGTTCTGTTGGTAAACTATTGTCATAGGAGTTTGTTGTACAGATTATTTCATCACCCAGGTACTAAGCCTAGTACCCAATAGTTATTTTTTCTGATCCTCTCCCTCCTCCCAACCTCCATCCTGAGGTAGGCCCCTGTGTCTGTTCATCCTTTCTTTGTGTCCTTGAGTTCGCATCATTTAGCTCCTACTTATAAATGAGAACATGTGGTATTTGGTTTTCTGTTCCTGTGTTAGTTTGCTAAGGATAATGGCCTCCAGCTCCTCCATATTCCCGGAAAAGACATGAACTTGTTCTTTTTTATGGCTGCATAGTATTCCATGGTGTCTGCGTGCCACATTTTCTTTATCCAGTCTATCACTGGTGGGCATTTAGGTTGATTCCATGTCTTTGCTATTGTGAACAGTGCTGTAGTGAACATTCACGTGCGTGTATCTTTATGGTAGAATGATTTCTATTCCTCAGGGTATATAGGATTATAAAATATCGGGAGTTTATTCACATAGATGAGTTTTTTCCTTTGGTGAGCTGGAGGGTACTTTCTCTAGAAAGCGCTAAATAGACTTTATTTTCTGTTTCTACTTCAGCTTTTTTTAATGTTTCATGACACTTTTGAATGCTTGAAATGATTATGTACATAGTTTATTTGGAGTTTGGTGGAAGTATAGAATTTTTTCTTAAGCTGTTACTTCCTTTCAAGAAACAAGAATGGGCAAATGATCCCAATTTTCTGGTGAGTTAACATCAATAGAATTTTTAAAGTCTTAGAACTTAGTTACCTCAAGCAACCTGGTTTGTTATTCTGAGTAATGGCATTTGGAGCAAGTGCACTTTTTAAACAAAATGATACCTCTCTCTTATTTTTCTGGGTTTGGTTTTGTTTTTTAGACACAATGAGGCATATACATGGACAAATCCCACCTGCTGTGTGCATAATATTATTGTGGGTAAACTGTGGATCGAACAGTACGGCAATGTGGAAATCATAAACCACAAGTAAGGCACCTTGGGGTACTTCATTCCTTCAGTTTTCATCAAGCAGTTTTAGTGGACTTCAGGTTTCTTGGTTTTGTCTGTCTTTAAAGAAAAGCTCTAGAATAGGCTGATGAAAATTTAAGAATCAGGCAATATAGGTTGGGCGTGGTGGCTCACGCCTATAATCCTAACACTTTGGGAGGCCGAGGCAGGTGGATCACGAGGTCAGGAGTTCGAGACCAGCCTGGCCAAGATGGCGAAACCCTGTCTCTACTAAAAATATAAAAATTAGCCGGGTGTAGTAGTGGGCACCTGTAATCCCAGCTACTCGCGAGGCTGAGGCAGGAGAATGGCGTGAACCCGGGAGGCGGAGCTTGCAGTGAGCCGAGATCGCGCCACTGCACTCCAGCCTGGGTGACAGAGCGAGACTCCGTCTGGAAAAAAAAAAAAAAAAAAGAAAAGAAAAGAAAAGAAATCAGGCAATATAACTCTTGAATGACTGGAAGCCCATTTATTTAATAAAGAGGGTTCATTAAAGTCTCTGATTAGGGAAGACTGGGTGGACCCAGCTCTCCTGGCTTCTGTGAACCTTAATTCCAATCTCAGCTCGTTTTGCTTCCTTTGTCTAGTGGGGGCCAGGGAGACGGAGCGTAGGAGTTACTAGAAAGAGCTGGGCTCCCATTCTACTTTGTGACCTTAGGCAAGTCACGTATTCTTTCTGCACCTCACGTCCCTTTTCTTTACGGTGGGAAGATTCCTAATCGAGGATTGATCATGATCACTTTAGTGTGGAGCCGGGCACACAGAGAAAATCCGTAAACAGTAGCTGCTGCTAGAAAAATTATCACAGTTATTTTTCTGTACTGCTGCTTTGGTAATAAATGATCATCTGAACTTAATATTTTCTTTATAGGACTGGGGACAAATGTGTGTTGAATTTTAAGCCATGTGGCCTTTTTGGTAAGGAATTACACAAAGTTGAAGGCTACATTCAAGATAAAAGGTAAAATTTCCATTGTAAATGTTGAATAGTATAGATTTTGTTCACTAGATAAAATGTCGGTATTAAAATACATTGTCAGCCGGGCGCGGTGGCTCACGCCTGTAATCCCAGCACTTTGGGAGGCTGAGGTGGGCAGATCACGAGGTCGGGTTCAAGACCAGCCTGGCCAACATAGTGAAACCCCATCTCTACTAAAAATACAAAAAAATTAGCCAGGCATGGTGGTGGGCACCTGTAATCCCAGCTACTTGGGAGGCTGAGGCAGGAGAATTGCTTGAACCTGGGAGGTGGAGGTTGCGGTGAGCCGAGATTGTGCCACCACACTCCAGCCCAGGTGACAGCAAGACTCCATCTAAAAAAAAAAACACAAAAAACATTGCCATAACCTAGGAAACAAGCATTCTAATAAGTTGAGAAATCTTTCGTGTACAAGGAAGTGTGTTTCATTAAAGAACCTGATTTGGTTGCGCACAGTGGCTCATGCCTGTATTCCCAGCACTTTGGGAGGCTGAGTGGGGAGGATTGCTTCAGCCAGTTCGAGACCAGTGTGGATAACATAGTGAGACCCTGTCTCTACAAAAAACATTTTTTTAATTAGGCAGGCGTGGTGGCGCATGCCTGTGGACCCAGTTACTCTGGAGGCTGAGGTGGGAGGAACCCTTGAGCCCAGGAGGTTGAGGCTACAGTGAGCCATGATTCTACCACTGTACTCCAGCCTGAGTGACAGAGTGACCCTTGTCTCTGTCTCTGTCTCTCTCTCTCTCTCTCCCTCTCCCCCCCCCTCTCTCTCTCTCTCTCCCTCTCTCTCACACACACACACACACACACACACACACAAAAATAGAAAATCTGATTCGTACACACCTTTATAGTAATATTCAATTGCAGCAAAACAGTCTATGGCCATGCCACCCTGAACATGCCTGATCTCATCTGTTCTTGGAAGCTAAGCAGGGTCGGGCTTGTTTAGGACTTGGATGGGAGACCATCTGGGAATACCAGGTGCTGTCAGCTTTAAAAAAAACACACACTGGTTTGTTAACTAAACATCAGTTTTTCTTGCCAGCAAGAAGAAGCTCTGTGCCCTCTATGGGAAGTGGACTGAATGTTTATACAGTGTTGACCCTGCCACGTTTGATGCTTACAAAAAAAATGATAAGAAAAATGCAGAAGAGAAGAAGAACAGCAAACAGGTGAACATCCTGTCAGGTGGTGTCAAACGATAACTGGATTCTTCAGTGTGTCCTAGTCCTTTTGGAGTTGGCCTGTTCTAGGGTCACAATTCGACTTTCTTCTTCCTTGTTGCTAATGCATATCGCTTTCCTCTTTTTAATGATCAGACATTTGCTTTAACAAGTACTCGGCATAGGCTTGTATAGGATATGGACATGTATCAGTTTTTTAACTGTGGAGCAGTTATATGTGGAACTTTGCTTTAATTCACATAGCTTTGGAATGTTGGAGTTCATCTTAATGAAAGAAATTTTCTTTTCCTCCTGTTGATGTGCATAGAAAGTTGAAATTGTTGAAGATTTAAAATTTCCTCCAAGATTCTCTCTGACATTTTCATGCTTATCATCAGTTTCGTTGCCTTGTTCCTTATCGTGAAATTACTGAAGTTAAGACTGTCGTAGTGAAAGGAGTTATCCCTGGGCTGTTGTCCTCTTCTTACTAACCTTTCTTTGTGGGACAGTAAAATCCCAGTAGGGGAGGCACATGGCTTCCTGTCGCATGGTCCCAAGCAGGCTCCAGTGGTTGGCAAACTCCTGCCCCTTCCCTCCAGGCATAACTGCTCAAGGACTGTACCTCTTTGGACAGGAAATATTTGTTTGAGGACGGATTCCTTTCCAGTAACCAAGATAATGGTTCCAAGCGCAAACTCTGGGTTAGAATCTTAGCCCCACCGCTGATGAGCAGTGCAAGCCCAGATTTCTCATCTCTCTGCCTCAGTGCCTTCATTTGTAACACGGGCGCCATAATAGCACCTACCTGTTAAATGAGTTAACAGACATAATGGGCTCAGAATAGTATCTGCTCATAGTAAAGACGGATAATGTCATTTCTGCCAAAAGCACTTCCTCAGACTGGCATCTTGAGCGGCATCTGTGAGCTCGTTAGAAATGCAGGCGGCCCAGCTTCACCTCAGACCTACTGAAGACCAGTCTCTGGGGCTCTTTAACGTTTCTTATGCATGTGAAAGTTCAGGAAGCCCTAAGATCCCTCAAAAGCAGAAGGTGTATTTATGAGTGACTTTCTTTTGAGACAGAGTTAGCCTTGCTCCCAAAGTGAAAAGAGATTTATTAAATGGCCGGAGCATTCTGCTTTCCTGTGGCTGGGGCTGTTTCTTTCTTTCTTGGTTTCCCGTCAGCTGTGTGTGCACAGTTCTGCTTCCCTCTTTGCGTCCCGTGTTCCTGCCCACGGGAACTGTGCACCGACTGTGCTCCACAGCCAGCAGGAAACTGACAGGGCTGAGAAGGGCATGTCCGGGATTCTGGGACTCCTTGGCTGCAGCTCCTTGACAAAGACGATCTCCACAACACGCTTGCCTTCCAACTCTCTTCAGAGTGGGGATGGCCAAGAATGTTGGTGAAATTCCAGAGGACATTCCTTATATTTCCTAAATTCCCGGTCAGTCTGTGAGAAAGTGTTTTTTTTCCTCTTGGAGAGAGCAGGTATTCTCACACGTCCAATGCTTTTCTGGTCTCTCTCGTTCCTGTCATCCGCCTACCATGGATTTCGTTCCTGAACACAGACACTGCGGGAAGTTTGTGTCATTAGCATTGTCACCTCTGTGCTATTTTGTAAACTGTATATTCACTGAATGTGTCTCAGGCAGAAGTTCTAGATTTGTTCACTGTGTGATGCTGGGACTAGGACTTACCCTTCCAAAGCCTTCATTCCATATGTCTAAAAAGCGGTCGTGACCTCTCCTCGAGGGGTTGTTGCATAAAGACCACATACATAGAACAGTAGCATAGCTGCGGCCGCGGGCAGGGGAGCCCGAGGAAACGCTGGCTCCCTGTGTTTCATCAATGAAAAGTTCTCTTTTCATCAGATGCATTCGGGATCCCTCCTGGTCTTGTGCCATTGACACATTTAGTTGACTTCCCCAAGAGTGTAACCTTTTGTTGTTCTCAGATTGTTCCTCTCTAGTGTGTGGGCTCCACAAAAGTCAGGTAGTGACGGTGCTTCTCTAACACCCCAGTGGCTGGGCCTCCAGAAGTTCCTTAGTAGATACTCAAATGATGCTTTGGGAGGCAGGAGGATTGCCTGAAGCCAGGAGTTCAAGACCAGCCTGGGCAGCATGATGAGACCCCCCATCTCTATAAAAACATTTTTAAAATATTTGCTGGGTGTGGTAGCACATACCTGTAGTCCCAGCTACTTGGGAGACAGGCAGGAAACTCACTTGAACCCAGGAGTTTTAGGTTACAGTGAGCTGTGATTGCACCACTGTACTTCAGCCTGGGCAACACAGGACCCTATCTCAAAAATATTAAAAATAAATACTCAAATGAATTATTTTGTCTTTAAAAAGGAAACAGCCTTAAAAACATAAAACCCTATAGGAAAGAGTGATGATGATGATGACTTAAATGTGGGTAACACTAAGTGGCACAACACACAAAGCTTGTGAGACTCTTAGCACCCACTTGGGCATTCAGCAGGTATCCATTGGCTTCCCACACTGTTCAAAGTAAGGATATAAGAATTAGAAAGTCACAGTGTCCCTGCCCTCATGGAGTTTACATTCTAGTGTAACTAGAATAAACAATGGTTTACAATTTGCAAGTGTGTATATATTTTCCTAAGGACAGGGATATGTTCTAAGAAATAATTAGGTGATTTCGTCATTGTGCGAACCTCATCCAGTGTACTTACACAAACTTACATCGTGTATGTATTTTTATCTCTTTTTTTCATGTGGAAAGCCAAAAGTCCCAACACTATTACTGAGTATCAGTCATTTCCCTTACTTGATCTGCAATGCCAGTATCAAATGCCATATAGCAGATTTCTGTACATGCTCCGCTATAACCTTAGGGGACTGCCATCATATTTACAGTCGGTTGTTGACTGAAGTATCATGATGTGGTGCTTGACTGTATCTTGAAACTTTTTACTGAAATTTTGTTCATTGGCTGGTTTTTCTAGATGAGCACCTCTGAGGAGTCGGATGAAATGCCAATGCCGGATTCTGAAAGTGTATTCATTATCCCTGGGAGCGTTCTTCTATGGCGAATAGCCCCACGGCCTCCAAATTCTGCCCAGGTGAGACTGGGCTTGCTGGCTGTGGCCTCGCTGTGTTCAGCACTGTGGCGCTCTTTCCTGGCACGTGCAGGGTCAGCCCAGGCAGCATGGAGACAGGCAGGTTGGCATCCCGAGCCCCCACTGAGTCCCGGGTGCTCCCTTCTTGCCTGAGCTCAGTGCATCGTAAGTGCATCATGCTGTCCATCCCTCTGGCATCTGGCTGGGAGGATGTATTGGGTTAGGGCTTCACTGGGGCTTAATGGCTACTTAGTGGTGAAACTTGCCCTGATTAAATATAAGCTGGTGCAGCCTAGTCAGTACCAGCCCTCCAGACCCAGCAAGAAATGATTTTAATGAAGATAAAAGCATGTTGGCTTTTGCTTAGAGTTCTATTTAAAGTTGATCATGATAGAGGATATTTATTCTGCAAAGCCTGCTTTGAGATTTTTTTGAGACAGATACCCACAGATGGTGCAGATTTGGGTGAAAACATTTAGATATGTGTGATCTGAGAAAGACTGACCATTGTTACCACGAAAGGGAGAGGGTCATTGTCAAGTCAACCCTCTTCTACTTTCAGGACGTTTCGTTTTGCGTTATGCCTTGGCATGTGTTAATTTCATCCTTTTGCTTCTTTTCAGATGTATAATTTTACTAGTTTTGCAATGGTTTTGAATGAAGTAGACAAAGACATGGAGAGTGTGATCCCCAAGACAGACTGCAGGTTACGGCCTGACATTAGAGCCATGGAAAATGGAGAGATAGGTAACTAGCCAGTGAAGACTCGTTTCTCAGGGGATGATGCTTTGTTTTATTCCTGGTGATTGTTAGCATCATTGGGGTACTAGCACTTTTAGTCTCTCTTAGAGATTAAGTTTGAGTTAACATTCAATTTAAATTCAGTAACTTTTTTGTTGTTGTTGTTGTTGAGACGGAGTCTCGCTCTGTCGCCCAGGCTGGAGTGCTGTGGCTGGATCTCAGCTCACTGCAAGCTCCGCCTCCCGGGTTTACGCCATTCTCCTGCCTCAGCCTCCCAAGTAGCTGGGATTACAGGTGCCCGCCACCTCGCCTGGCTAGTTTTTTGTATTTTTTTAGTAAAGACGGGGTTTCACTGTGTTCGCCAGGCTGATCTCGATCTCCTGACCTCGTGATCCGCCCGTCTCGGCCTCCCAAAGTGCTGGGATTACAGGCTTGAGCCACCACGCCCGGCCTAAATTCAGTAACTTTTATTTTAAATTTGGAAATCTGGGCAGACCTTATTAGCTCTTATTATTGTGGTAATACTCCCCTGAGAATTTAATATACTGGAGATGGCCAGAGGCATTTTCTGACTAATTAAGTCACTGTCTGCTTCAGAATTTACATAGCACCTTGTCAGCCTCAGAGGAGAGTGTGGCCTCCCCTTGGTTAATTATAACTTAAATGTTTTTGTGTGTTGGTATAAGTAGGTGTATATACTTATGTAGTATGTGTGATATATTGATACAGGCATACAATATGTAATAATCACATCAGGGTAAATGGGGTATCAATTACAACATTTTTTTTTTCTTTTTGTATACAGAGTCTCGCTCTGTCTCCCAGGCTGGAGTGCAGTGGCGCAATCTCAGCTCACTGCAGCCTCCATCTCCTGGGTTCAATCTATTCTTGTGCCTCAGCCTCCTGAGTAACTGGGATTACAGGCACATGCCACCACACCCGGCTAGTTTTTGTATTTTTAGTAGAAATGGGGTTTCACCATGTTGGCCACGCTGGTCTCAGACCTCCTGACCTCAGGTGATAAACCGCCCGCCTCAGACTCCCAAAGTGCTGGGATTACCGGCGTGAGCCACTGCATCCAGCCCATTTTTATCTTATAAATTTCTTCCAATCCAGTGATTCTCAAAAGGGGGGCATTTTCCCCCCCAAGAAGACATGTAGCAAAGTCTGAAGACTTTGGTTGTCACTTCTTAGGAGGTACTACTGGCGTCTGCAGGCCAGGGATGCTGTGAAACATCCTCTCCCACACCAGGCAGCCTCTTATGATAGAATCACCACATGGCCTTTTATGATACAGCCATCACATCTAACATGTCATAGTGCCACAGTGGAGAAAAAGTGAGACACCGCGACAGTATTTTGGAAGACTGTTTAAATTTCTTAAGAATGGCATCTGAAGGAGCTCTGTGAGGTCTCACTAAGAATTTAGAATAATTTCACGTTTATTTAGTTTTTACACCCAATTTTTCATTGAAGAATTTTAACACAGTTGTTTTGGCCTTAAGAATAAGCAGGTTGTTCTTGGCAAGGTTGTTAAGACCATAGGCCGTCAGAGATGCTGCGTCTGTGGTACCAGCTCTGCCTCTTACTAGCCCAGGTATCTGTTACAATTTTTGCTTGATATTTGACTCTGGTATTTGTGTTCTAATAAAAGGGAGAACGTGTAAATGGTTCTTTTGTGAAGTTCTTGTGCTTAATACTGTGCCTGGCATCCTCTATGTAGAGTGTTAATGGTTTGTATTGATGTTCTTATTTTAGATCAAGCTAGTGAAGAAAAAAAACGACTTGAGGAAAAACAAAGAGCAGCCCGCAAAAACAGGTCCAAGTCAGAAGAGGACTGGAAGACGAGGTGCGTGCCTGAGTCAGGGGGTGTGGCTCAGCTCTCAGGCAGGCTGCTGTGTGGGACGAGGCAGGGATGCCAGACACTGACCCCAGAGCAAGGGTCTATCTAACACAAACCCTGCTGAGTTGTCCCAGGCCTGAAAAAAAGTTATTTCCACTGACTTTTATCCATTCATCCATTGATGGACACAGGTTAATTCCATATCTTTGTTATTGTGAATCGTGCTGTCGTAAACATAGGGATGCAGGTATCCCTTCGATACACTGACTTCCTTTCCTTTGGATACCCAGTAGTGGGAGTGCCGGATCCTATGGTGTTAAGTTTTTTAAAGAAATCTCTGACCGGGCGCAGTGGCTCACGCCTGTAATCCCAGCACTTTGGGAGGCTGAGGCAGGCAGATCACGAGGTCAGGAGATCGAGACCATCCTGGCTAACATGGTGAAACCCCGTCTCTATTAAAAAAATACAAAAAGTAGCTGGGCATGGTGGCAGGTGCCTGTAGTCCCAGCTACTCAGGAGGCTGAGGCAGGAGAATGGCATGAACCCAGGAGGCGGAGTTTGCAGTGAGCCAAGATCGTGCCACTGCGTTCCAGCCTGGGCAACAGAGCAAGACTCTGTCTCACAAAAACAAAAATCTCCATACTGTTTTCCATAGTGGTTCTACCAATTTATATTCTCACTACCAGTGTATGAGCTTGCTTTTTTTTTGCATCCTTGCCAGCATGTTTTTTCTTTTTAATAATTGCCATCCTAACTGGTGTAAGAGAATCTTGTGGGTTTTATTCACGTTTTCCTCCTAATTAGTGATGTGGAGCATTTTCTCATATCCTGTTGGCTATTTGTATGTCTTCAGAAATGTCTCTTCATGTCTTTTGGATTATGTGTAGCATGGTATATTAGAAAAATCATGGTCTTTAACATTAAACCTAAATTTGCCAGCAGTTACGAGGTTGGGCAAGTTATTTAACTGCTTAGACATTCAGCTTCTCATCTGTAAAACGGAGCTTTAAGAGTTTGAGGCCAGGCGCAGTGGCTCACACCTGTAATCCTAGCACTTCGGGAGGCCAAGGCGGGCGGATCTCAAGGTCAGGAGTTTGAGACCAGTCTGACCAACGTGGAGAAATCTTGTCTCTACTAAAAATACGAAATTAGCTGGGTGTGGTGGTGCATGCCTGTGAATCCCAGCTACTTGGGAGGCTGAGGCAGGAGAATCGCTTTCACCTGGGAGGCAGAGGTTGTGGTGAGCTGAGATCGCACCATTGCACTCCGGCCTGGGTAACAAGCAAAACTCCCTCTCAACCCAAAAAAAAAAAAAAAAAGTTTGAAGGGCATTTACACTGAACCAGGTGCCTTATATACTGCTGTGGGCATGCTGTAAATGTTAATTTTCTTATTCTAATTTATTCCTAACTGCTTAAAAGAATGCCTTGCTGTGGAAAATAAGACCCAGGCTAGAGGGTAAACCTGTAAGACAAATACATTGTTTCGAACCAACCTATTAGAAGACCCTGCTTCTGTCAAGTAGCTTGCTAGATCCTGGTGGGAAATCCATATTCCTTTTGCATGGTATCATTACCCCTTTTGGAATATTATTCCACAGACCTGTTCCCTACCTAAGCAGAAAAACAGCATCACTTCAGCGTCTCTTTAGAAATCCCTCACAGAATGAGTTGCTGCAATAGAAAAATACTGCAAGCTAGTGAAGAAACAGCCTGTGATTTTCCAGTTTGCCCTGTAAATCTTGTCCTTTTTCTTTTAACAGGTGGTTCCATCAAGGTCCTAATCCCTACAATGGAGCACAGGACTGGATTTACTCTGGCAGCTACTGGGACAGAAATTACTTCAATTTGCCTGACATTTATTAAAATGCATACAAGTCAGGGTGTTTGGCTAATCTACAAATAAGTCTTAAACCTATGTTTTTAAATTTTTTTCCCTTGGTTTCTACTTATCTTTAAAAAAAAGAAAAAAAGAAAAAACATTCATAATTGCATTTCACCCCCAACAAAAGCAGGGTATAAGGTGATACTGGTGATGAAAGTCTTAGGAAAAATGCATAATTTTGCTATAAAACGTACTTATTTGGAATACTATTTTATATAGAGGTAAGAGAAGACTGCTGGGGAATATGCTTTTTATGGTCGCTGTTGCCATATTTACTGAAGGTTTATACCTAAATGTAACTTTAGCTTTATGGAACTATATAGTAATCCCAAATCAAGTTATTTTGAATATTTTTATGCTGTCATGCTTGAATGTTTTAGATGTAACCTTTGACATATTTAGAACTCTCGTCCTATACAATGTTTATTGCTCAAATGTAGAGGTTATGTCATTTTATAAAGACTCCATTGATAAGATGGCTTTTACTCATACTAATCCTCCCAATTTTACCCCTTCCATCTTCCAAGAAGAAAAAAATGCCTGAATATTCAGAATAGATATTTCTGATTTGAAAATTCTAAAGAATTAAACTGGAAAAGTATTTAATTTACTTAGTGCTCTGAATTTACTTTTACAGTTTTCTGCAGTATCATTAAAATGTTTAAGTTTACATTTGAATTGAAAATATGTGTAAAATCTAGCAATTCACAAAAATGCCCTAGAAATATAGATTTTAATCTCCATTACATAATGACAAACCTTGTTAAATGCTTCCACTTCCAGTGGCAAATGCCGCTAGAGAAATTAAGTTGCACTCATGTAAGTATCAAACTATATAAAAGGAGGTCTTGTGCATTTCAAGTTTGCAAGGTACTTGTGTACTTAAAATATGTGTGGAGACCTACTGTACAGTAGTTTTGCCCCTTTAATTGGGGCACATTAATCTTAAATCTTATAGTATTTATCCACCCAAACCCCAGACTGAGATATTGCTCCCATGGGCCTTAGGTAGCTGCCAGTACATGATTTTAATTGCTGTCTTGAAGTTAACAAGTGTTATAATGAAATAATCTACCTGATGCTAAATAAAGGCTTTAGAATGTTCCCCAAAAGTGTGGTTTCTTTTAAAATTTCAAATATACTAATGTTGTCACTTAATACTATCCTCAATTGTTAGAAGTGTCCTATCAAAGAAGTCCTTGTGGCGCCATGGCTCCCAGGGCGAAGGAGATAACCAGTTGCCTGGCATGCATAGTGGTAAGTAGGAATTCAGCATTCAGTTAATCTCTGGATAGATACAGTATAGAGAGGTGCTACTGTATTCATTTGGTGTGAATCTCAAATGCAGAATCAAGTGGAACTACCTGGTTAGAAAATTCATTACTAGATCTGTTAGAGTGGGAATAGTTTAAAAGTATACACATAGGAGTTGGAAAATGCTATTGCTTTATAAGTCTGAAAAGATAGGCCTTTTGTGTTTGGTTGGTTGGTTGTAGTCCTCCTAAATTACAAAAATAAGCAATGCAAAATTGTATGCTTGCATGAAGTTTATTGCTACATTACACTGGTGGCAGACTCCTCCCTGAAATGTTGACCCAAACAGCGTCATTTCTGGATCTGTTAGGAATAATGCAAACATTGAATTGTTTAGTTACACATGAAACTGAACATGTGAAATGAGCAGAAGATCAGAAATGCAACGTCTACCCTCCTGCTCTGTTACTAAGCTTAACTAGTTACCTATGGGCTTTTGCACTGAACTATCCCAGCAGTTTCATGCTGAAAACAGCCATTTGGCAGTTCCACTAGAAGTCCATAAAGAGTTTGAAGAAGTGCACCTAGCCCTAAGATAATTTTGTCTTTCCTTAAAATATAGTAACTGGTCCTTGAGCCTGCTTATGAATTAAATCTAGCTTTTGTCCATCTTTCAGATGTTCAACTTAAAATTCCCACTAATTATTTGAAGTAACTAATTGGTATATAACGCTTCTGTACTTTCAACTCATCTCCCCACTTCCTCTGTTGACCTCCCCCTTGCTGCTAATGTTTTCCACCTAGCAGCCCGAAGGATCTAATAAAAACAGGAATCTGATTCTATCATTCTTCTGCTTAAAACACTTGTGCTGGCTTCCCATTGAACTTTCCATCAAAATCTTTCATTTTATACAATCTCCCCATTCCGTCCCAGCCAGTCCCACGGTGGCCTACTTTGCTGTCTCTGGAACCCCCATGTTCTTTTCTGCCCTAGGACACAGCCTGGGTGCACCCTGCAAAGCTGGCTCCTTCTCATGCTCGGGTGTCAGTTTACATCTGAGCCTGAACACCCTATCTAATAGTGACAATTAAAGGCAGGCCTGTGTCAGTACCTTGTTTTCTCCATAATACATGTTGTAATACACTTTTTTGTCTGTCCCCCCCCCGTAAGATGTATGTCCCATGTTTTGCTCACTCTACTGTCCACACATAGGGGAGAAGGGCTAGCGTAAGGCTTGGCATTAAGTATGAATGAAAAATTTAAAAATGATTTGTGAGTGATCAAACTGTCTCATCCACAGTTAATCTCAGCTGTTTAGCTCTTTACTCTGCCTCTCACCTGTCCGTCTACTGCCTCTTACCACGTGGATTAAGTGCTCCGTTACATAATCAAGACTTTTCTCTCTTACCTTGCTCTTCAGTTGTTCCCAGTTCCTCCCTACTCCCTAAACATGCCAACTAAATTGTCCCGTTTTAAAAATCCATCCCCTTTTCGCATCTACCACTGTGTTAGACAACGGACTAGGTATTTCAAAGGCGACTGAGTTCATTAGTTTCATGTATCGGGCATCAAATCCTTGGCGTGAGTCATTGTGGTGCAGTGCACCTGCTGTGCATTTATTAGTAACTGGTGGTTAGGAAGTTGGAGACAATAACCCAAGGAAATTAGAGTATACCCCAACTTATTATCTCAAATTATTTTTAAATATCTAAATCTCCAGCTCAGCAAATCAAAATGCTTAAAACGCACGTGTTAAGGCCTAAATGTTATGGTAGGAAAGTATACCTACCAGTTTTCAGTTTCTGCTTTGCGAACTTTGTGAGCAGTAGTCACGGTTACCTCCCCAGCAATACCGTAACTTCCAAAGGGAGCACATTTGTCACCAGATCCTGAACTTTTTTTAGCTACATCTTCTACTGGGAAAGCAACAGAAAGGAAAACAGGGCTTTTTGGCCTGGGGACATCTTGTCCACTTGGAGGATTAGCATTCTGGGGACTTAGGGTCTGTTTCTGGAATTTCTCATCTGCAGGAACAGCAATGGGCACTTGCATTGCAACATATCTCAAGACATCTGACTGTGAAACGACAGCATGTCCAGGAAGAGGTTTCCATCCCTGTGCTTCCTGAACATTTGAGCCTACTAAGATAAAAGGTGGGGCACTGGTCTTCTTGGTGTCGCCCATCACATAAGTTGGAAAAGTGACTTTTGGTGGATGCTGCAGAAACTGTGGATCCTGAGGATTAGATAAATAGAGGGTTGCTTGGGGGAAAGGCCCAGGTGCAGGTGGCGGTGATGGGTGACCTTGTTGATTCTTATCAGTTAGACAATAAAGGGTCCACATGTTAGAATATGGTGGTGGCTGTCCTCGTTCACTTGCTGCCATTGCTATAAAAAAAAATTTTGCAGGAATTAAAGTTTTAGTCTGTGTATCAGGCATTATGCATAGTAATGTCTCTGTAAGTCTCTTACATATAACACAGCTGTAGTGATATGCACCATAGAGCATGCTATAGAGGGGGCTGCATAATTGTGTTTGACAGTGTGAAAGAGATTCTCTACAGTTGAAAAACGAGAACAGTGTTGTGATGGCAAGTGGCAGGGACACTACAGTTGTGGCTGAAGAAGAATCTTACTCTAAGTTGCTATTTCCAGCTACTTCAACTTTACATGTGGCTTCTGTAGGATCCTTACAGAGGAAACTGGACAGTCAACGCAACCTTTTGCTTTACCCAAAAGTCAATTGAAGAGTGTGTTAAGCCATTAAAGGAAGCGTTAATGCATCTTCATAGTGTTTTATTTCCTAAAGAAGTTAGCACTAGGTATCATCTTCACCACATAATCAAATCTCTCTGGCCCTTCATAGGCACCATTATCTCCCATTCATTTGTTACCACACATAAAACATCACATAATCTGGGATTCAGAACCTCAGAGAGCACCCCTTTTAGGCAAGACTTGAAATCATAGGTCCTAGGTAGCAGTAAAAGGCTGGTTGGCCCCACAGGGATTCTTTGGGTTGAGAAAAAGAGGTTTAGGAGTGCCACCTATAATGCAAGTGTCACCCGCCTCTTGAAGACAGTACTGTCTTAGACGAGTTTCACTTTGCCCAAATGTGCCGAGTTCACCTTTTGAACACTGGGCCATCTATCCCCAGTGCAGCCTTTTTCTTCCCCTGAAAAGAACGTAACACTACACACAGGATTAAGTGGCCATTTTCCCAATAGCTTCAGATACTTTCAAGTGATCTTTTTTTTTTAAGCTTGTTGAAAAATATGTCCAAGCCAGGTCTTCACTGTCTCACAGGAAGAGAGGGTTTGATAGTCTGCATTTTTTTGTTAATATCCTCTTAGTGTTGTGGACAACTCCGTTTTCCTTTAGAAATAGTTAAGCATTTGAAAACAGTGACTTGGTCTGGACATGCTGTGTAAGCCACAAATATAGCGCCAGTCCCACATGCTGCACTCCCAGTGCTGCCCTCTGCCTTTGCAGCTGTGCAGAATCCCTGTCACACTGCCAGACAAAATGTGATCTTTTCTAAACACCTGCTTTGCTAACACTTTTTGAATCACTCTGGCTCGGTTAAGAGTCAGGGTTGAGAGATTTTGCAAAAGGAATGGGGGCTTGGCTCATACATGTCCCTTCTGTCCCTAAAAAGGGCCCCTGCAATTATCCATGAGGCAGGAGGGTGAGCAGACCAAATACCATAATTAGATGGAGATGAAGGCCACATCACGTCTGTGTCGCAGGAAAACATGGTGATAGTTCAACAGCCAAGAAAGCAGCTTGATTTTGGCACTTGCCAGGGAGAGGGAACTGATCAAAGGAAGCCAATTACGTGAACTGCATCTATTGCTGTTCAAGTGCCGGGCTGTCCTTTCCGCCGCTGATACCTCCCGGCTCCCCTGACCTCTCCCCTCTCCATCTAGCTATGAAGCTGCTCTTCAGCTGCAGGAAGCTCCCAGGCAGAAAACAAAACGCATGGCCCAGCACCCCAAACCTGGTTACAGAGCTCTCCTGACTCAGTGTGAAAGCAGTCAAACACGCCACCATTTTTTCACTTTTTAAAATGCCATAGCCTATGTAAATGTATTGCTGTAGTTTAATTTTAGATTCACAAGAGGAAAATTTCAAACCAACACCCTCTAATTACAGTTTTGCAATCAACCTATTCGGATCACATGAATATATTTTGTACCTGACAATAGGCTATATTGTTGTTGACTACATAATATGTCCAAAAGAATAACACAAAAGTGCTGGATGACCAAACTGAGGCCAGGCTCTGGGGACGTCACTTTAAAATCACTCCTGCCATAGTAGTAGAATCTCAAATACAACAAAGCCTTTAAATAGCTTTGGCATTTTAAAATAATCTATTGAAAATAAAGACTGACCAATCTGCAGGGAGCCTACATAGATGGCAACCTGAAATACAGATGTCACCTGAAATGCAATTTGTAATGGAAATACCTGATTTTCTTACCTGGCTTCATCAAACCTTATTCAGTTGTTGCTTCCCCTTCTGGTTCAATTTCTGGTGCAGTAAGGCCTTCTGGAGCAGGAGGGAAGGGGCCACTAGATGACTTTACAGATGTACCTGAGTGCACTGCTTCTGCAGCTTCCCCAGAGAGCACAGGTTTGCCTTCCATCTCCTGGGGTACAGAGTTTTCCCCAGACTCCTCCTGCCCAGTATTGTCAGAGACTATTGAAGTGATCCCCACTTCAAGGTGCAGAGATTTTTCAGAGCCTATTTTGATAGCGCCCTCTGCATCCAGGAGTTGTGCAGGTACCTCAGGCTGACCTTTCAAAGATGTGTCAGAGAGCAGAGCTGCTGCTTCTGCCTCCATATATACTGAGGAATATTTTGCATTCTCCTCCAACTGTGCAAGTTCTACAGACTCTACAGATTTTTTAGATATGCCAGAGGTGGTCTTTTCTACTACAGATTTGGGACTAACTGGTGGTGACTGCTCATTTTCTTTAAGACAAGCAACTTGATCAGTAAAAGGGGTAACTATTTGTTCTGGCAGTTGCTCGATATAAACAACTCCTTCAATCACAGGCACATCGTTATAGACAGATGATATATGAACAGTTGACATAACCTCAATATCAGCCTGCAAAGTGACCTCAGGAGCTTGATCATAAGCAGGAGGTTCTTGTTCATCCTGCAAGGGGACTGAGGAAGCCGTTGATTGTTCAGCCTCATTTTCTTTAGGTTGAGAACCCAAATCTACATGGACAGATGTTTGGCTCACAACCTGCACTTCTAGCACCTTTCCAGAACACACAAGAGGAGCAGCCACCATGACATCTTCAGCAGCCTCTGAGCTTGGCACCTCCTCGATAACAACAGGCATACTGGTTGCCACATCCACCATTAAAACATCAGATTGATCAGAATGAATAGATGAAACTTTACCTAACATCTGAGCAGCAAGCTGAGCTGGGTCAGCTGGGACGTAGGCAAACTCTGGTGAGACAGCTGTTGGAGGTGGTGATGAGGGTGGGGTGGTAGTCTTAGGGGTGGCTGGTTTGGAAGAAGAATCACCAACTGCTTCAGTTTGCTCAGCACCTGGCTCAGCATAAACTGATGGAAACTGGGTGGTTTTGTCACTATATTCTGTTCTGGTTACATTGTCCTCGTCTGTGTCTGTAGATTTTTCCATCTGGGTAGGTACTTTAGATTCTACAGATGTTTTTTCTGGTTCTTTTAAACATTCTAATTTCTTCTGTGGTGTCGTTCCTTCTGACCATTTCTCTACTAAAACACAACAACCAGATGGGTTAATTAGCATCTGTGCCCCAAAAAAATATTTTTAAAGAAGGCAATAATAGGGATGTGGTGGCTCATGCCTGTAATCCCAGCACTTTGGAAGGCTGAGGCGGGAGGATTGCTTGAGCCCAGGAGTTCAAGACCAGCCTGGACAACAGTGAGACCCCATCTTTACCTCTCCCTCCCACCCAAAAAAAAAGCAATAATGGGTTGAGCATTCAGATGTCAGTAGAGACACAAATATAAAAGAGTTTTCAGCTTTGTTTTCCAACATCTGTAGTGTGGGTAATAAAACATTCCTGTCCTTGTCTACTCCAAGACCCTCAATTCATTTCCTTAGAAATAAGTGACTCTCAATAGCGTAATAATCAGATATCATCCTAAGGTGGTCAGCATCAAGGGAAAGATGATAAGATCATAACTTTGTGCCTAGAAATAAGGAAGCTGAAAACCTCCATGGAAAAAGCTCCTGATCAAACTTCCACACAAAACTGGGGGAAAAGGTTGGGTCGGAGGGAGACCAACTTGGGCAGTAAATTATTTCATCTTTGTTGGTGTAGTAACTTAGTAATGACATAGATGCTGCATATTAATAAAGGCATTCCTCCATTTAAGAAAGTTGGTATATAAAGTTTAACTTAATGAACTGATAAGCTAGAGGACTATAGGATTTTTTTTTTTACATTAGGAAAGTCACATATTCTAACCTAAAAATGCTAGCAGCTGCTAGTGATGTGTGATCATACAGCCACAGTCAGACTGACCCAGCCAAGAGGAAAAGAAAGAAATCTCTGGATTTCAAAGTGTAGACTTAAGTGAATCCTCAGGCATGAGGAAAATTCTCATGGGTTGGAAGGTCACAACAGCTGATGATATATACAAAATCCTAGAGCTGGAAAACTGCTGTAATATTTTATGTGCATCACCCACACACCTAACTACCTTAGTCGTTAACTCATCAAAAGTTTTCACATCTGTTTGCTGAGAATTTTCCTTTGGGAAGCATTTCTCTAATGAAATTTACAAGAAAAGCAGAATTTGCTTCAAAAGAATATATTTGGCTTAAGTCAAAACTTTGGAGACATATTTTCAATAGGTTCAGCTGCATTCTGAAAAGCAGTGTCCTGCAGTGTCTCCTTTGACATTGGCTGCTGATGTTTTATAAATTCAATTAAGATTTCTAATACTGGACATGGACATTATACCAAATGCTCACATGCAGAGAAAGATTCAAAAAGAGAGAAAGCCACATCTATCGTTACCTCCCTCTGCTTAGAACAATAACCTCATTTTCCTAACCATTCACCTCCTTCAGGACTTTCCCATCCACTTTTTAGGAAAGCCCTTTTACCCACCAACACGTTTGACTGAGTGCTTGCGCTACATGCTACATGTACGAGTGGTCTAGGCACTATTGAGGATAGAAAGACTGTTAAGACGAGACCTCATATAGCTTACATTTAATAGGGGAAATAAGATAGACAAATATAGGTTAAAAAGTTCAACTACCTAACTGGTACTAATAAAGATCTTAGAGTTCAGAGGAGGGGGAAAATCTTTTTTTTTTTTTTTAATGGAGTCTTGCTCTGTTGCCCAGGCTAGAATGCAGTGGCGCCATCTCGGCTCACTGCAACCTCTGCCTCCCAGGTTCAAACGATCCTCCTGCTTCAGCCTCCTGAGTAGCTGGGACTACAGGCGCCTGCCACCATGCCCAGCTAATTTTTGTATTTTTAGTAGAGGCGGGGTTTCACCATGTTGGCCAAGCTAGTCTCAAACTCCTGACCTTGTGATCCACCTACCTCAGCCTCCCAAAGTGCTGGGATTACAGGCGTGAGCCACCACGCCCAGCCGAAAAATCTTATTTAAGCCTGACATTGGGAGAGTTACTCTTATGTTTAGGATATAGAAAGCTACAAAATACATTGTTTCCATCCATAACAACAGGAAAATGCCAGATAGATAAGCCACAAAATCATAACTTTTCTTGAGACCAGCAGAGAGCTGAAGTCAAAAGGTAATCAAGTAACCTGATTTCAAAAGAGGAACCAGCCCCTCCAAGGAGAAAAGGGACACAAGAAACAGTCTCAGCTGTAGCAGGATCCAGAAAGAATAGGCTGCCATTGCACCAGCTGGTAAGAATGTACCAGCTATAATCTGAATGTACTGGTAAAGGCCAACGGTGCACTACATGTCAGTCTGGAATTACCTGGGACTCCAGACCCAAGGAAATTCACACTCCTTAGCAAACACTTTTCCACGGGCCTCACATGAAAGATGGAGGCAGGGCTGAAGGCCAGACAGAGCTCTCCTATTAGCAGAGCAGAGACAGGAGACACTGGCCCAAGACTGACCACAGATGGAAGGCAGAGTTTGGCTACCATGTGACAGAGGGCAGGAACACCAAGAAAGCCCCGTGTCCAAAGCCCAGGTGCACAGGTCCAGCCTAGGTCTGAGGCAGGCCCAGAACAACAGGGAACCTCCTGCACTGCTAACCAGCCCAAGGCTGAGAAACAAGAGACAGCGGGCTGCCACCAGGAGAGGGGGCAAGAGTTTGGAGAGAGATGCCCTTTGTGGGGCATGCTGGCAGAGAAGGCTGAAAGCTGAGGGGGAAGCACAGATGCTGAGAAAAACGCTCTGGCACCCCAGCCCCACCCTCAGCAAAAGGTCTTGGTAGCCCTCTCCTAGAAGGATTTGAGGTCTGTAGTACAGTGAAGGTAATGAAAGCAACAACAAAACCCAAGTCCAACTCCTAACCAGATTGACCTCCCCATACCCACACCAATTCAAGGCCTCCCTAACTATTTTCCCCCATAAGGTCTTCAATTCTCCAACCACCGATTTACTTACCATGAGCGTTTTCAAGAACGCAGCCAATCTAGGGATTGGATTCCTGCAATCCCTAGACTGACCTGACAGGTTGCTTATGGTATAATTTAGGCAACTCTGCAAAGGACCACTTGCTCTTTTAGTTACAAGTGTCTCCCTCACAGGCTCATGGTACCTGAAATTATGTCTAGGAGATTAAAATGATTTAATGTTTTAAATGTTAAGAAAGCTCAATGTTTTTGTCTCTAGAAGTCCCCTGTTAAACAAAAACATCCCTTATAACCACCATTCTGGAAAGGTAAAGCATTATGTAATTATGAATCCTTAACAATTTACCAGGGAATGTAGGATATTGTTTTCTTCCCTGCAACTTTCTCATAGTAAAAAAATTAATGAGAAAACCTAGATTCCAGTCCTGGCTCTAAGATTTAATAGCTGCATGACCAAGTCAACTGTTCCAAGCTTCAGGCCTCCTCACTTGCAAAATGGGGATTATAACTGACTTCATGGAGTTTCTGTGGACATTAAGTGAAATAATGCATCTGAAAGCACCGAATAAACTCTAAATCACATATAAATGGGGAAGGAATGAATCAATACCCATTTAAAAAGAGATACAGAAAAGTTTTGAATATGTGATATCAAATTAAACATTATATAAATCTCAAATCTCTAATTCGAGATTTGATTCAGCTTTGATTAAAATTACATTGGCTATTTCCTAAACTGGGTGGTAAAATGCAGGATGTTTTTTCTTTATATGTGTGTGTTATATACTTATGGATTTTTTCATAATTAAAAAAATTGAGACCAGATGCCTTAAACTTTTATAGTGTTTTTGAAAATGCAAACACTAGGTCAGGCGCAGTGGCTCACGCCTGTAATTCCAGCACTTTGGGAGGCTGAGGCAGGCAGATCACTTGAGGCCAGGAGTTCGAGACCAGCCCAGTCAACATAGTGAAATTCTGTCTCTACGAAAAATACAAAAATGAACCACAGTGGCATGTGCCTGTAATCCCAGGTACTCAGGGAGCTGAGGCAGGAGAATAGCCTGAGCCCGGGAGGCAGAGGTTGCAGTGAGCTGAGATTATGCCACCGTACTCCAGCTTGGGCAACAAAGCTAGACTCTGTCTTTAAAAAAAAAAAAAAAAAAAAAAAAAAATGCAAACACTAGATCAACGATTTGGCTTTGTCAGGAATACATGAAAGAATGTTGGCAAATATATACATACTAGTTACTATACACATATAATATAAATCTATATTGAGTTCATGTCATTATCTGTTTATTAAGAAGGGTAAAGAGCTTTTCTCTAATGTATTAAGGTCAGCTTTAAATACGTGTAACAATTGCTGACTTGTAACCTTGAGATTATGTTGGTTGTAGAAGACAGAATTTCTTCAAGTTGTAAACTAGGTTTGCTAAAGGTTGATCTTATCAACCTTATGAAGATTAACCCACTATGACTTCGGTGATCTGGTTCTACTTAAGCTGACAAAACTATACATACACACTAAGAATTAGGAACATAATTAAAGGCATTCCTTCTTGTAAAAAAGTTCCTTAAGTATAATAAAATGACTCAAATTGGCTAACTTTAAAATTCATTGCAGAATCCTGATTTTCCATGAAATCAGTAGGATAAAGAGATAAATTCCAAGCCTATGGTATTTTTTTAAATAGGCACAACTCATCCGGAGATTCAGGGTACTGGGGTACATGACTGCCCAAGAAGCATAAGGAAAAGGACATATTCTGGCATGAAATGGGAAATCTGAAAGGCATCAAAGACCAGAAGTGTATAAGCAGCAGGGCCTAACAAGAGATACGACAGGCTGTATAAGAATTGGAGGTGGGACGCTCAAAGAGAGTGCTTAAAGTCAGGAATATGTATGGTACATAGTCTTTTAAGAATTTAAAACAGAAGATTCCAACTAGCCTGTATTGAACTGATTGGAATGAGAATACCAGAGACTATAAAGTAGGTGGTTTGTTTCTTTTCTCCCCTCTTCCTCCTCGCCCTTCCTTCCATTCTTTCTTCATTCAACAATCATTAGTTGCACCAGTATGTGTTAGACACTGAAGAATCAAAGAGGAATAAGACTTCCTAAAGATCTCACTCTGATTAAGGATATAAGCAGATGATTGATTATATGACAATGTGGTCAGTACAGTGACTGAAATACGTATGGGGTCCAGTGGCTTTTAGGTAATTTGGGTTAACCTTTAGAAATAAGGAACAGGTGTGAAAGTGGCTAGTAATTTGGACTGTAGGAGGTGGAAAGCAAAAGATGGCATGGCCAGTTTGAAGGAGAAGAGCCATTCAACCTATCCTAGGTAATCTCTCCCATGCCATGCCCCTTTGCCTTCACTTTCCTCTTGGTTCTCCAGCGCTGCCATCAAACTTCGCTGGGCCACAGGGAGCAACACCAAATGCAGTTTGGCATCCCTTTGGCTTCATCCTTCCCTCTTCTCTTCTGGGTCTATTTCTGTATCCCTCACCCCATCACTCCCAACACATCTCCCCTCCCCACATTTTTACCAAACCTCATCTCTCCCAACTTCACTTAAGGGCAAAGAATTAAAGCAGGGTGGGTGGAATAGCAGACATTCCCTCCCTTATTCTTTGCTAAGAGAATCTTAGCTAGATTAGTGGCAGCAATGTACCCAGCCCCAGGCACACTGGTTCTCAAGGGATAGTATCCTTCCACTGAGAGTATTTATAGATGTAGAGGGGACATTTGTATTTATTTCAATGTCTGGGAGGCATTAGTATTTTAGGAGCCAGGGTCAAGGATGCTAGGTGTCCTGCAATGCATGGGACAATTCTGATCTCTCTTACCATAAATTTTATCAGTAGTGCCACCACTTTCTCCTCCTTCCTGATGTAAACACAGGCACAACCCCTGGAGCAGTAGCATGCGGGGACATGTAAAACATTCTAAGAATGACACAGCAGAGTGCCTAGATATGTGATGCTTATTATTAAAGTATATTAGGAGCAGAATGAACACCTTTTCAGATCTGTTCTTAAAGTCACTCTTAATTGGTTTGCTGTTACTTGCAACCAAAAGCTTTCCTAACTGATACGAGGCATAAATTAGAGGGGGGTTGTATTAAATGCTGCTCTTTAGATACCCTGTCTGTTTTTTATTCTTTGACTTCCATAATACCCATTTTCTCTCTGGGTACTTGTTGAATTCATTATCTTAAGATTTACACTACTAGATAATGTATCTGTACTTTTTTAAACCTTCTGCCCATAAACATCTGGGCTGTGTCCCATATACCCTCTCCTCTGTAGAATAAAGCTGATTAAAAAGAGGAGGATTATTTTTGGTTTCCTACATCATAGTCATGTCCCATGTTTTATGGAATAGTTTTATTTCTTCATATGCCTTTCCTTTTTTAAAAAAATGTGTTTGCCTTATGGCACTGATTAGAACCTACAGTACAAAGCTAAATAGAAATGTTAATATTGGAGATCTTTGTCCTGGTCCCAATCTTGAGGGGAAGATATTCAGTATTCCCCATTGGGTATAATGGGTCAATTGGGTTGTCTGTAAGTTTTTGTGTATCCATTCCTAGATTTAGGAAGTTCCCTTGTGTTCCTTGCTTGCTTATAGGCTTTTTTTTTTTTTTTTTTTTTTTTTTTGAGACATGGTTTTGCACTGCCATCTAGGCTGAAGTGCAATGGTGTGATCACAGCTTCAGCCTCCTGAATATCCAGGACTACAGGTGTGTGCCACCATGCCCAGCTAATTTTTAAAAAATTTTCTGCAGAGACAAGGCCTCACCATGTTGCTGAGGCTGGTCTCAAACTCCTGGCCTCAAGTGATCCTCCTACCTCAGCCTCCCAAAGTGCTTGGATTGCAGACATGAACCACCAAGCCCTGCTTATAAACTTCTTTAAAAGCATTTCTTGTAGAGCAGGCAATGCATTCTTCTCAGTTTTTGCTGCCTGAGAATGTCTTTATTTTGCATTCATTTTTTAAAGGATATATTCACTAGGTATATATCAATTCTAGGCTGGCATTCTAGGTCACTGTATGTCATTCCATTGTTTTTGGCTTCTATGGTTTCTATTAAGAAATCACCTATTTGTCTTATTATTGTTCCCCCGAAAAGTAATGTACCCTTTTACCCCTCCACCTGCTCTTAAGATTTTGTCTTTTTCAGCAGTTTAGCTGTAATATACCTGTGTGTCATTTTCTTTGTATTTATCCTGCCATGGGTTCATTAGACTTCTTAAATCTGTAAACTATTGTCTTTCAGAGTGGGAAAATTCTCAGCCATTACGCTTTCAAATACTACTACTTTTCCATTTACTGCAATGACATAGACTTTTTTTTTTCTTTTTTTTTTTTTAAAGACAGAGTCTTGCTCTGTCACCCAGGCTTTAGTGCAGTGGTGCAATCTTGGGTCACCGGGTCACTGAAACCTCTGCCTCCCAGGTTCAAGCGATTCTCGTGCCTCAGCCTCCTGAGTAGCTGAGACTACAGGTGGACACAGACCTTTTGACAATGTTCCATATACATTTCTTACATTCTTTTCTATTTTTCTCTTTGTCTTAATTTGGTGGTTATCTGCCTTGATTTGGTTGTCTGTTGGCTCATTTTTTAGTTTCCTAATTCTGTCTTCTAATGAAGCCATATAATTTTATAGTTTGCAGTTATGGAATAAATGTTTCTTATTTTGTAATTTCTAATTCTGTTGAAGTTCTGCATCTTTTCATCTATTTTCCATCTTTTCAAAATACCAATCATGGTTATTTTCTATCCACCTCATGTAGTAATTCCAGTATCTGGATATTCTTTGGGTCTGCTTCTAGTGAGTGTGTTATGTTTTAGCCCTTATCAATCACTTCTTCCTGCTTCTTTGAATGTCTAGTCATTTTTAACTGTATGCTGGAAACTATAAATGACACATTGTAGAGGCTCTGATTGTTATTTTCTTCTAAATGGTACTGATTCTGTTCTAATGGCAGATCAATCTGATCCTCTTGAGATTTGATTATAAATTCTGGTAAAGTGGGCATACTTCAGCTTTGTTCTTACTCCCAGTGCATTCATAGTGTATGACCTTTATTCCTAGTGTATGATAGTGCACTACGTATACTTTAAAGTACACTTTATTCATAGTGTATGACCTTTCTGAGGTCTCAACTAAATTGCCAGGGTTTCGCAAAAATCTCTTAGTTTTGGCTGGGCCCAACCTGCAAAGCCTCTCCCAACACTAAACGGTTCTGATCTCTCGACTTAGCTTTCAGTCTCCCAATAGCTGTTTTCTGCTAAACCTCCTCAAGCCTTACTCCACACATGAGGAGCTTAGGAGCTGGACAAAAACCCAAGGGAAATTCTTTTTTGCAAACTTTTGGAGGTCCTTCTCTGAAAATGCCTCCTTTCTGGTACTGTCACTCACATCCCAGCCACACTGAAAGACTGAAATTCTGCTTCTCTGTCACCTCTCCCTAGATTTCACTCACTGCTTGGGCTGTATTTCCCTGCATAAGAATTTGAAAGTGTCCTCAGGAAGAAAGCCTCTGTGAATATGGGCTGAATTTCTAGGAATCCTTTCTCCCAAGAATCTAGGTACTGGACTTCATTTTATATAAATTATACAGCTTTTATGTCTGTTTATGATAGGAGGACAAGTCCAATACTGGCTTCTCTGTCATAGCTGAAATGAAAATCTCTCCCTCTCTGCTGAATTTCACCTAGCACAGCATCTGGAAATTGTCAGGAAATTAAGTATTTGTTAAATGAAATTATGGATTGAACTTCAAGGATATGTAGGATTTGAAAGGTAGAAAAAGGAGTGAAAGGAACTCCTGGAGGGAGAAGAAACATAAGCCCAAATCAAGTGATTTGAAATTTCACATTTCAGGAGATGACAGATTGTCTTAAATATACAGCACATGAGGTCTATGAAATGAGATGATTGCAAAGGTAGGACAGACTGCAATCAGAGAGAGCTTTGGATGTCATGCTGTTGTAAAGGGCTCAAAATTTACACACTGTGACTTAGATATGCCAGAACAGTATTACTTTCTCTAACTGATCTCATCTTGCATTAAAATGCTCACTTCCCAATAGCAGAATTTCATCTTAGTTTTAAAATCTGTCCCTTCAAAAAGTCTTTTGGTTAATTAGTGAGCCTTTTGGGCTACTGCTCCTTTATTAAAGGTTCTCCTCCTTCTAAAAAGGGGTAAGCTGAGTCTGGGGTAAGCTCTGTCTCTGATCCACATGTCCTTTTATGCTGGCTCTCCATGACCTCTGGTGGAGACATAACTGGTCTCTGGGTGTTTTTGTTTTGTTTTCTTTTGTTTGTTTAGAGACAGGATCTCACTATTTTGCCTAGGCTGGTCTTGGATTCCTGGGCTCAAGTGATCCTCCTCCTGCCTCGGCCTCCAAAAGGCTGGAATTACAGGCATGAGCCATCACGCCCTGCCCTCTGGGTGCTGGTCTCTGACATCACTGCATTCATTGCTTAAAATGTTTCCATTTTGTGGGAAGTGTAACTTGTTTATCTCACTCAAGGACTGGCAGATCTCCTTCCTTTTAGTCCTATGTAGCATCTAAGGCTTAGCTGCCAATTTTTATTTTATTCTCAGTTTGGATGTTATATGCTATAGCCCTCTGCTCATGTCACCTTTTCCCATCCTGATTCCTTGCTCATCATCACTTTCACTGGAATAATCCAAAAATACCAAGACTCACTAAAAACCATACACAGCGGCTAAGCACGGTGGCTCATACCTATAATCCCAGCACTTTGGGAGGCCAAGGCAGGCAGATCACCTGAGGTCAGGAGTTCGAGACCAGCCTGGCCAAGATGGCAAAACCCCATCTCTACTAAACATACAAAAATTAGCCGGGCATGGTGGTGGGCGCCTGGAGTCCCAACTACTTGGGAGGCTGAGGCAGGAGAATCGCTTGAACCTGGAAGGCAGAGGTTGCAGTGAGCCGAGATCACGCCACTGCACTCCAGCCTGGGCAACAGAGTGAGACTCCATTGCAAAGGAAAAAAAAAAAAACCCTTCCAACAAAGTATTTAATCTCATAATTTGAGTCTTTATTACTATGAAATCCAATTCTCCTCATGCCTGTAATCCCAGAACTTTGGAAGGTTGTGGCAGGAGGATCACTTGCATCCAGGAGTTCAAGTCCAGCCTGGGCAACACGGCAAGACCCCATCACTATCAAAAATTTATAAAAAATTAGTTGGACATGATGAGTCACAACTGCAGTCCAAGCTACTTGGGAGGCTAAGACAAGAGGATCCCTTGAGCCCAGGCTGCAGTGAGCTATGATGGTGCCACTGCACTACAGCCTGGGTGACAGAGCATGTCTCTGGAAAAAAAAATATATATATATATATGTATATTTTAAAAAGGACCAATGTGATTAAACATCAAATGATTTGTGGGCACCATTCTTAAGTTTGAATATATGCTAGTAATGATGCAATAATTAATAAACATCATTATTAAAACTATTACTACTTGTGGTACTTACCTTTAATCTGATGAAATTGTTTAACCAGATCTTTTATATCCACAGTAGTATTCCCTGAAGGAATCAATACAGGAAATCAAATACAGATACATAAAATTCCCAACTTAAAATGTTTTCTTTTTCAAAGCAGCAAATATACAAAGGAATAACAAACCTCTGTACATAGTAAGTTCTTGAAAATAAGCTGCTGCAAACTGGTTGATGTCTGATGGGTTGGTTTTGAGAACAGCTCTACTAATTCCCTCGAGCAGAGTCTTGAGGCCATAGGGTACGACAAGTCTGGGCTTTGAAGAAATCATTTTGGCAGGATGTCTGTAACTCAACTAGAATGAAGAAAAACAAAGTCTTATAAATAATGTTTTACTAAAATAGTTTTTTTTTTTCTTTTTTTTTTTTGAGACACTGTCGCCCAGGCTGGGGTGCGGTGGCATGATCTCAGCTCACTGCAACCTCTGCCTCCCGGGTTCAAGTGATTCTCCAGCCTCACCCTCTTGAGTAGCTGGGACTACAGGCGCCCGCCACCACACCCGGCTAATTTTTTGTATTTTTTAGTAGAGACGGGGTTTCACCGTGTTAGCCAGGATGGTCTCCACCTCCTGACCTCATGATCCGCCCGCCTGGGCCTCCCAAAGTGACTAAAATAGTCCTTATGAGTTAACTATAGTTTCCAATAATAAACTATCTCCTATTAAAATTATCAGCTTTAGTTCTAATATGTAGGTATTCATTTTAGTAAAATGGGCTAATTCTTGATGGTAGTTCAAAAAATAACACAACCCTACTAACAATAGCCTACTATGTGCAGATGAGCAATCTAGTACCATTATAGAAATCCATAGGAAAAGCCCTGCCAAGACCCTGAGGACATTAAAAACAAAGAACAAAAAAC
The DNA here is from genome assembly GCF_024542745.1 of Macaca thibetana thibetana. NCBI lineage: Eukaryota > Metazoa > Chordata > Mammalia > Primates > Cercopithecidae > Macaca > Macaca thibetana. The sequence continues at coordinate 56,457,267 of NC_065595.1, forward strand.
AGAACCTGCCTCTGTAAAATTCAGTAAGTATTTTGTGCAGTTAACATTTCATGTATCTGTTTCTAAACAAGTCCTTCCAAACCACACAGGCACTGGCCTTTCTGTATACATATGCATCAAACAGTTACAAGATAGTTTTTCTGTAAGAAAATATTTTTCCTTATTTTTCTAAATATATTCTCACACGTTGCTTTTCTGAGACAGAGTCTCACTGTCACCCAGGCTGGAGTGCAGTGGTGTGATCTCAGCTCACAGCAACCACCGTCTCTTGGGTTCAAGCAATTCTCTGCCTCAGCCTCCGGAGTAGCTGGGATTACAGGTACCTGCCACCACACCCGGCTAATTTTTGTATTTTTAGTAGAGATGGGGTTTCACCATCTTGGCCAGGCTGGTCTTGAACTCCTGACCTTGTGATCTACCCGCAGCCTCCCAAAGTGTTGGGATTACAGGCATGAGCCACCACGCCCAACCGTTGCTCATGTTTAAGTGTGCATTTTTTAGCTTTAAATTTTGGGGGTTTTTTCAGCCTGCTTCATACCTGTAAGAATAACTTTGTTTTTAACATTAATCAGAGTGGGTATAATTTATTTGTGCTATTGTTATACCACCGTCATTTGTACCTGTCTTTTCTCATATCTCCCTTACCCTCTTCCCAAATTTTCCCTTATGTTTCCCCTTCTGCCTTTCTGGCTTTTAAGTGGTATCAGAGATATTGCACAGACCAACCTGTAATTCTCGGAGTTGCAGAGGCTGCCACCTAAAACTATGTCAGGGTGTACGTGTTCTGACTCCTCCTAAAAAATTATCTAAGGCTTCTAAAGAACAAAATTAAATAAGAAAATCCCTAAAGTGGTGAGGGGAAAACTAAGATAGGAAAAACAGGGTGAAGCTACAGGTAAAGTTAGCACTCCAATGCATGCCATAGCTCCTTCACTTTGATAAAGATGGGTATCAAATCGATCCCTCAGCTACCAAGGAGCCATCACAAAATAAGAGATAGGTGGTTAAGTGATTCAGGTTTCCTGAGGTGAAAAACAAATCAGTTATTTGAGAGAACCACAGCTATTCCAGATACTGAAACCCAGGAGAAGTTTCTCCCCCAAGTCCTTATAAAGCAAATAGTGTGATATAATGAGCCATGTCCTCAACAACATCCCTACAATAAATAATGAGTTTCATGGGGTTAAGTGGCATAGTCTAATTATAGAAGGGCACAGCTTCTATTATAAAGTAACTAATATCTCATAGCAAAATGTTCAATACTTAAAAGCACATCTCATCTTCCCAAAGGTCAGGACAAAATGAATCTGTACTGGCCAAAGCAAATCCTTTCAGAATATAATTAAGTATAATTGAATCCCTTAATGAAAACTTCCTTTTACAGCATCATTCAACAGATTTACTGAATTAAACCATCTTTAAAAAACCAGACGTGATCCAGCAATCCCACTGCTGGGTGTATACCCAAATGGAAATCAGTCTACAGAAGAGAGATCTGCACTCCCATGTTTGTTGCAGCACTGTTGACAATAGGTAAGATTTGGAAGCAACCTAAGTGTCTATCAACAGATGAATAAAGACAATGTGGTACACAGATACAATGGAGTACTATTCAGCCATTAAAAAAGAATGAGATCCTGTCATTTGCAACAAAGTGGATGGAACTGGAGATTATTATGTTAAATAAGTGAGGCACAGAAAGGAAAACATTGCATGGTCTCTTATTTGTGGGAGCTAAAAATGGAAACAATTGAATCCATGGACATAAAGAAGGATGGTTACCAGAAGCTGGGAAGGGTAATGGGGGCCTGGGTGGAAAATGGGGAGAAGTGGGGCTGGTTAATGGGTATAAAAAATGAATAAAACCTACTACTTGAAAGCACAACAGGGTGACTATAGTCAATAAGTTAATGTACATTTTAAAATAACGAAAAGAGTGTAACTGGACTGTAACACAAAGGATAAATGTTTGAGGGGATAGATGCCCCATTCCCCATAATGTGATTAACATTGTATGTCTGAATCAAAACATCTCATGTACCCCATAAATATATACACCTACTATGTACTCACAGAAAAAGAATTTTAAAAAAAAAGAAGTGGGGATTCGGCAGTCCCATATGCTAAATGCTAAGGAGCATAGGCAGCAATGACATATACATATATACTGTTTGTTACATATATATATTTGATACATACTCATACATATCGTATGTCTAATTTTAAGTACCCAAGGTGAGTAGATAGACCGTTTTGAAAGTGGCTCCCAGAGGCTGGGCGCGGTGGCTCACGCCTGTAATACCGGCACTTTGGGAGGCCGAGGCGGGCGGATCACGAGGTCAGGAAATCGAGACCCTCCTGGCTAACACCGTGAAACCCCGTCTCTACTAAACATACAAAAAATTAGCCGGGCGTGGTGGCGGGCGCCTGTAGTCCCAGCTACTGAGGAGGCTGAGCCAGGAGAATGGCGTGAACCCGGGAGGCGGAGCTGACAGTGAGCAGAGATCGCACCACTGCACTCCCGCCTGGGCGACAGAGCGAGACTCCGTCTCAAAAAAAAAAAAAAAAAAAAAAAAAAAAGTGGGGGCTCCCAGAAACCATGATGGCGCCAACAACCTTTCAAGAGGCAGTTAGCAGTTGCTGCTACCAAAGGTGGGGACAGCGGCCATGCACTCCATGATCCCCCGTCCCACTAGTTCTCACCCCGACTTTGGGAACGTATGGGGTCAGGGACGCTAAACGTCCTACAGTTCAGTTCCCCACAAAGAACTGTCCTGAGCAAGCTGATGAAGGTCAACGGGTAAAATAGTCACAAACATTATTAGGGTTATTTAAAAGCGACAGCTTAATAATTCTCCCCAAATCCCTCCTATCACCAATACTGGTCCAACACTGGCAGAATTTAAACCCTGCCCCGCCCAACTGTAAACGTCCATGCGCCCACTACCACAAGGGTAACGCCTTAATCAAGAAACACGATGCCTTTCAGGATGCCAGCAGGGACTTCGGAGCCGTAGGTAACAGCACTCCCCCATCTCTCCCTGAAGAACCTCCGGTGTGTGGGCCCCCGCTGTGTCAGTGCTCGTTTTGCGCTAGGTCTGTTTGGGAGAGGGGAGTGAAATGTAGGAGGCTGGGCGTGCTCACTTCGCCTGGACTTGTTCAGGAGAGGCGGGCGACGGACCCACCGAGGCCCCAGATTCGGCAGCTGGCCGTCTAGTCGCCGCACTCCCCGTTGTGGGCCGGGGCCGCCCCACAGGTCCCCCCCAACTCTGAGGACCCTCCGCCTTCCCCGACACCTGAGGCTCCGACGACCTCTCCCATTTCGAGAGACTCCCTGAGGCATAACTGTCTCCGAGGCCGCAGGGTGCGCCTTTTCTCCAGAATCTCCCCACCTGCTTTCCGGCTGCGCTCTTAAGAGCTTCCTCGTTGCCCCCTTGCCGGCGGCTCCTGAGGTTTGATGCTTGCGAGCGTTTTTATAGCCCCGGAGGCATCAGGGCGTGCGTCACGAAGTCCCGCATCACAAAGCTCCGCACGCACGCAAGGAGGCGGGGCCACAGCGGCTGCAGCCAATGGGGAGCCGAAAGCGACAAAGGCCGTAATTTGGCCGGCGAGAGAGGCTTGTTTCCCCACTTCTGGCTACACCTGAGCGGATTTAGGTGATTTCCCAACAAATGGCCAGGAGTAGCTCAAAGCGACTGCCTCTCGGTCTTTGGTCGTTGGGCCTAAAATTAGAGCTCTTTGGAAAGAAAGAAAGAGATTTATGGCAGTGCTGTTATGTCTCTACCTCGCAATTCCCCACACTGCTCCTGGCCCCATAAACTATAGCTCTCTTCGGTCACCTTTAGGAATAATTTCTGCCACGTTGTAGACTCAGAGTGAATAATTGTATGCAAAACAGCACTTTTTCTTTTGTGAAACTCGCCTGTGGAATGGGAGTTTAGCATGAATCCCGAAACTTCCTGTTTCTCCACAGTTGAGATCAGACACCAACTATCCCTACAAAGCCCACAGTCAAAAACAAGTCAAGGAGTTACTGTGTGTAACTTCAGCTCAATTTTTCCAAACTAAAGGAATGCCGCTTCATTTAAAAACGCCCACTTTGCCAGGTGCGGTGGCTTACGCCTGTAATCCCAGCACTTTGGGAGGCCGAGGCGGGTGGATCACGAGGTCAGGAGTTCAAGACCAGCCTGGCCAAGATGGTGAAACCCTGTCTCTACTAAAAATACAAAAAATTAGCCGGGCATGGTGGCGGGCGCCTGTAATCCCAGCTCCTCTGGAGGCTGAGGCAGAGAATTGCTTGAACCTGGGAGGCGCAGGTTGCAGTAAACCCAGATTGCGCCACTGCACTCCAGCCTGGGCTACCCAGCGAGAATCCGTCTCAAAAAAACAAAACAAACAAAAAAAACGCCCACAGTTTGCTCTTTCACTCATTTAGGCTCAGGTATTTGGGCTGGGCTCCAAATAACACCATAATCATGATTATCAGAGTACAAGCAGCCTTCATTTTGATCCATCTTCAAATGTTTAAAAAGCAACTACTTTAAACCAAAGAGCATTGCCAGGGCGGATATCTGACCAAAAGCAAAACAAAACAAAACCAACCAACCCCCTTCCCCAACCCTGCCCCAAAAAACCCACAAAAAAACAAAAACAAAAAAAACCCTGTTTTTTAATTCAGAAAAAAATAGGGCTTCCAGAGCACTTTGCAATAAAAGGCAATGTTAAGGCCCCAGTCAGCATTATCTAGTGCCATTCATTAATCCACTTAATAATTAGTACTGAGTGCCAGGCAAACTCCCTCTTCTCGGGAAGATTACATACTTAAAAAGGGAGAAATAGCAAGACTCCGTCTCACAAAAAAAAAAAAAAAAGGGAGAAAGGCTTTTCGACTGAGTGTGTTGGTGGCTCTGCAGATATTTTTCATCCTTCGTCACTGACCTACAGCACCACTTTGGTAATGTAAATAAAAGTAAGATGAGGCCGTCATGATTTCTGATAGCTTGGTTTATAACACATGTAGCTGTCAGAGACATAATGAATGAGCTACTGAAAATCCTAAGTACAAACACTAAGACCTCATCTGTGGTGTCTTTTGGAATTGGAGACATTTATGGTTTTTAAACCTAACCTCGGTGGGTCATCTCAAACATCTATTCGGTGTAAGGTATTATGCGGAAATATCTGTAACTCAAACAACAAGATTTTACTCTCTTCCTTTCTTCAATGACTGTTTGGCTGAGTCATTCTGAAATGCAAATTGTTACAATGAAAACATCTAACCAAGAATTTTCAAACCACTGCCCATCGGCTGCTTTGATTTCTTGAACTCTTAATGATTTCATGTGGTTTCACAATCTTGGCCTTCTGTTCATCTCCCTTTCAGTCACCAGTATGTTATTTTTTGGTCAACAGTGATTTAAAACGCAAATCTACCTTCTTTTCTACTGCCCCTCTGCCATACCCGAAATCCTTCCATGGTTGTGGGTGTGGTCTCTACATACCTCTCATATTTCATCGATCACCATGTGATTCCCACTTGACGCTCCAGAGTCTTGAACACACATGAGGTTTGTCACCTCTGTGCTTTTGCTCATTAGGTCCAAGGCCTTGAATCCTGCTCCAGCAAGTGTTTTCACCTGACTGCATCCTGCGTATCCTTTATAACCCATCTCAGAAATCTACTTTAGGAAGCCAGTGGGTTAGCAGCATTCTCTCAGTGATCCCATGATGTATGCTTTATGACTTTATCCTTGCTATATAATTCTGCTTGTGTTTAACTCTTCTCCCAGATTTACTAAATCCTTAACAAAAGCTGAATAGGGCAATGTTTCTCTAATCCACATCACCTGCGTAAGAAATCGTCCCAGGAGCTTGTTAAAAATGCCTTCCCAAGCCCTACCTAGAACCTATCGAATCAGAATCTCTTCGTAAAACACGAAAATTGACAACCACTGGCCTCTAGGAGGAGGAATTAGGCATTACATAGAGGTCACCTGGGTTTCTTTTTTTTGTTTTTTTGGGTTTTTTTTGAGATGGAGTCTCGGTCTGTCCCCCAGGCTGGAGTGCAGTGGCGCAATCTCGGCTCACTGCAAGCTCCGCCTCCCAGATTCACGCCATTCTCCTGCCTCAGCCTCCCAAGTAGCTGGGACTACAGGCGCCCGCCACCATGCCCAGCTAATTTTTTTGTATTTTTAGTAGAGATGGGGTTTCACTGTGTTAGCCAGGGCGGTCTCGATCTCCTGACCTCGTGATCCGCCTGCCTCAGCCTCCCAAACTGTTGGGATTACAGGCGTGAGCCACCGCGCCCGGCTGAGGTCACCTGGGTTTCAAGTGTGTTGCTTCTATTTCATACCCAAGTCAACTAGGTGATAGAGCTCAGCCCCCTTGCTAGCTTTCACAAGAAAGCCAGTTAAATTGTGCTCTGCATACTTTACTGAAAAAGGAGCGTATCTGTTATGGACCAACTTTCTCTTGCTCCCCTTATCCTTTTCTCTTTCTGCATTTCCTCTTCTAGCTTCTAAAGAATCTGCCTCGACTATATATCTTCTTGGATGATCTTGATTTAACAATTTTCTTTCTACAAAATATACCATCCGCAGAAACCAAAACAGTACATCATGATTTTGTGAATGTGTATCTTCACAGTGTAAAACCATATTTGAATACTTGCCAGCATGATTTGCTTAAGGAAGAAATCCACTGGAAAAGTTTATACAGCAAAGGCGTGTGTGTGCATGTGTGCATGCACGCATATGTGCTCATTTTAAAAATCAGATATGACTTGTCCTTTCACTTTAGTTGGCAGAGACAGAAAAGTGCGAATTCGGTAAATAACTGACTTACACAATATGTGACAATAAATACTCTAATTTTCTGTGACATCTAAAAGTTATAATTCTTTACTCAGTAGAAGACAGTTGTCAGGTGCTAAAATAAAGATACCTAACCCAGTAAAGGTAAAATCTTAGTTATATTAACCAGCAAGGTACATATTACATTATTATTACTAGACCATGCCTCCAAGTGTGTCAAATTATAAAAATGTGTTCAGCATACATAAAATATACATTAGAGATTTCTCTCATCATAGGCACAATCTAATACAAAAATATATTTGACATTTATAAGTTAGAAGATCCATTGAGAGCCTCCAAAATAGGACAGGGGAAGGAGTGAGTGATGACAACTTAAAAAAAGAAGCACACATAGATGCAAATAGTTCCACTTATATGATTATTTTCTTCATCAGCAAAGGGTTAAGAGCAGGTTACACCAAACCAAGTTACCAAGCAGATCACAATCAGTTCACAGGTTGGATGAGTCACAGCACACAGGCCAGAAAATGTACTCAGACTTCAGTCAACCTAATGGGACGGTGTACTCACACTGTGGTTTTGTTGTTTGGAGTCTAGAAGCTCCATCTACCCACTCTCCATGGTCTACCACCATGTTAACACAGATTTACCACAGGGGCCATCTGTACCAAGCCTAGGATGGATAGACTCTTTAAAAAAAAAAAAAAAAAAAAGACTTGGCCAGTCACAGTGGTTCATGCCTGTAAGTAATCCCAGCACTTTGAGAGGCCAAGGTGGGTGGATCATGAGGTCAGGAGCTCAAGACCAGCCTGGCCAAGGTGGTGAAACCCTGTTTCTACTAAAACTACAAAAATCAGCCAGGCACGGTGGCAGGCACCTGTAATCCCAGCTACTTGGGAGACTCAGGCAGGAGAATCACTTGAACCCGGGCAACAGAGGTTGCAGTGAGTAGAGATCACACCACTGCACTCCAGCCTGGACAACAGAGTAAGACTCCATCTCAAAAAAATAATAATAATAAAAACGAAGATTAAAAATTTTTTAAAAGACCTATACTTTGAGTAGTAAAGAAAACCTACAGGATGGTTGGTGTTGCAAAACGCAAAACTGTCTGTCCAGTTAAGTGAGCTGAACACAAACTAATCTGAAGTCCTGAACTCTCTGTGGGAAAATAAAAGTAGTTTTTTAAGCAGGCAGAAATTTTTTGAAAAAGATTCAAAAGCACAGGACCTTATATAATCTTTGAATGTGGAATAATAGCTCAAACAACATTTTGAACTGAAAATTCAAGAATGAACTCTCAAACAAAAACGTCACAATTCAGAATGCTCCACGATCATGACAGAAAAGCTTGTCACCTATGCTGCATGTTAAGAAGAGAGCAAAATGGCAATAGCTGTATTTTAAAGATTCATAATGTTCTTCCCTTCAGTCTAGTTAAAACCAGATATCCAGGCTGGGCACGGTGGCTCACGCCTGTAATCCCAGCACTTTGGGAGGCTGAGGTGGGTGGATCATGAGGTCAGGAGATTGAGACCATCCTGGCTAACACGGTGAAACCCCGTCTCTACCAAAAATACAAAAAAAAAAAAAAAAAAATTAGCCGGGTGTGGTGGTGGGCGCCTGTAGTCCCAGCTACTTGGGAGGCTGAGGCAGGAGAATGGTGTGAACCCAGGAGGCAAAGGTTGCAGTGAGCCAAGATCGCACCACTGCACTCCAGCCTGGGTGACAGAGCGAGACTCCATCTCAAGAAAAACAAACAAACAAACAAAAACCCAGATATCCAATATTTTTGGAAACCAATTTTGCTCTTCAGAAAAAAGTTCCCTTCTCATTCACTGAATATAGGAGAGCAATCTCTTCTCTCTTACTATTATCTAAAACCCACACCAAATTCACATCAGGAAGAAAGTCAATGTGAATAAACATTTTGGAAACAGTCTACTGAAAAGTGGTCAGTAACAGAGATGAAGAAACATGAATATAGTTTAGCCAAAATCAGTGAGAAATAACTTCTTTCAAATAAATTATGGTTATTCCCTCAAAACAAGGTCAAATCAGATTAAATTTGCCAACATTTTACTTGCTTTTCTCATGTTTTATTTTGAAAATATTAAAATACTAATATGAGATCATGCTTCAGCCAAAAGAATTTGTAAATAAATGACACTCTAAAATGATATTCTTTAGCTCAATAAAAATGTCTTTAAAAATCTAACCTTAAACATTGAGCCAAATTATGGCAGAGATTCTTAAAAGTGACTGAGGTATTTAGATTCTTCAAAACCACAGGTTTGCAGTAGCGGGCATGGAGGTAAATTAAATGACAATAAAAATTAGCAATGAAGAATAAAAAAATAACTTTGAATTCCTTTTATAATATCTAAATAACCTGAGCTGGGGGGAAATGATTAAATCCTGGCACTGTGTAGCCCAGCAAATGTTCCACCAGCAAATATTTTGACGCCAAAATCTATGTTCATTCACGAATAACTTTTTCAAGTAATGTCTCAAAAGATTTCCAAAAGTTGGTAATTCGACAATTTTCACAAAGAAAGGTAAACTCCCAAAATGTAGATACTGTTTGTCTAATCTATAGACTAGGCTAATAGATTAGCAAAAGAGTTACGCTTTTAGTTGTAAAATTATCTTCTATTAATATTTGCTCTTACTTGGTTGGCTTTCAAAGGAAAAAGAGTGTCCATCGCTTTGAAACATTCTGTAGACAATCTGGAGATGAGTATTTCTGGTAACGTAACTTCAGCTGAAGATTTTGTTCTTTTAATAAGTAAAACACGGAATTCTGGCCTATTAACATTAATTATTTTTACAATAAAAGATCAGTCAGTTGGTGGTTAGGAGATCTGCTTTCTATTCATTGCTCTGCTGATAACAGGAATAATTAATTGCGATAAGTCAATTCACCTTTTTGTGCCTGAGTTTCACTGTCTGCAAAATGGGGTTAATAATATCTGTGCTATGTTATTCACCAGGGTATTCTGAGGATAAAGTAAAACACTAGAAAGCACTTTTATTTTTTCAAAACACAAATATAAATGCTATGTAATAATATTGTTAATAATTTTACAGGTACCTCGTAATGTTATCCATTCAGATATGTGCTTAAGGTAGGTGTTCCTACAGGATCTCGGGTTGGATGTTTCGTTTGATTTTATTTTAAAAATAATAAATCACAAAACTAAAACGTTTGAGCAAGGTCACTTAACCCTCTCCCCAGGTGCTTAGTTGTTATTCTTACCATCATCATCCTCCTCATCATTATTACTTTTTAGCTACATGTTTAAAAGAGGAGATCTTTAATATGTCAGCTTAACTGGGAAAATGTGTCCCTGGCACAGGTGGTTTTCAGAAGAAAAGCCGATCTTCACAAGAGCTTTGTCCTCTGCTTTTATTTTAAAGTGCGGACCCTGGGTGGGGAGGGACAGAGCGGGTGTTCCGGGTCTGTCACTGAGGAACCAATTCCCTCAGAGAGGCCAGAGCAGCATGGATGCGGACATGCAATCTGTTTTCAAAGTCGTAGCCAGAGAAATCCTCCTGTAAGATCAAAGAAAGATATGTACGCACTCTGTTAGCTAAGCTTGCACAGGGTACTGTGGTATAAAGCACACTCAGTTTTGTACTTCCCAAAATAAAATCTCTACACTCCCAGTAAAGGCTTCCCATGCACTTGATTTTCATATTACTCAAACCTCAAACTTCATATTCATTTTTAAAAACATCAATTGAATGTCAATAATGTTCTCTTTGGACAATTTTCCTCGTGTTATTCTTGAAAAGGTAGTCTTACGTTGTGCTCAATATAAGTTACTATTAGAAATTCTTATTTCAGGGACATAGTTATAAAAGCAGAAGTTATCTTCCCACCCAAACACTAAGAATGTTTCTAAAGCAGGATGAACAATTTCATCTGAGTTCCTTATGATCTTGTAATGTCCCTTAAAACTCAAGAGCTCATGGATTCAATTGGTTATCATTTTTCCTTTCCAGAAATATTACTAACCAGAACATCACTGCACAAACTTTCCAGAATTCAGACTCGGGTATACACTGTATGGGATAAGAAGGGCCACTGGAGAAAGGTAGATTCAGGATATTTACCTTTGCTTGAAGAAGTAGAGTTCTGCCTCTTCCTACAGTCTATAAGAAAAACACATTATCCCTTAAAATCTGTGTTTATATATACGCAGGCAGAAAATGGTATAATAGGAGGCTATGTTAATTAAAACAATTCACCATTGACACAGCAGAGTCAACTGTTCTTTCAAGTATAATGACTCCAACATCCTTTTTTGTTGTTGTTGAGATGGGAGTTTCATTCTGTCGTCCAGGCTGGAGGGCAGTGGCATGATCTCGGCTCACTGTAACCTCTACCTCCCATGTTCAAGCAATTCTTCTGCCTCAGCCTCCTGAGTAGCTGGGAATACAGGCACCTGCCACTATGCCCAGCTAATTTTTGTATTTTTAGTAGAGACAGGGTTTAGCTCTGTTGGCCAGGTTGGTCTCAAACCTCAAGCGATCCACCCACCTTGGCCTCCCAAAGTGCTGGGATTACAGGTGTGAGCCATTGTGCCCAACCCCAATATTTTTTAATATAAAATTGTTTATTTGTTTACATGAGGACATTCCTTGATATATAATTACTTAATTTTTCATAGTCTATAAAAGGCAACCTCTAAGATATAATATCTTAGGTTAACATCTTACTAAACAACCTTAAAATTAATGATTATCAAAAAGTTTTATCTGAGTCAGTAAGTTATATAGCTATAAACTTTATTTATTTATTTTTTGAGACAGGGTCTTGCTCTTTTGCTCAGGCTAGAGTGCAGTGGCACAATCATGGCTCACTACAACCTCAAACTTCAGAGATCCTCTCACCTCAGCCCCCAGGTTAAGTGGGACTACAGGCACATGCTACCATGCCTATGTTTTTTGCTTTTTTTTTGCAGACACGAGATTTCACTTTGTTGCCCAGGTTGGTTTTGAACTTCTGGGCTCAAGTGATACTCCCGCCTCAGCCTCCCAAACTGCTGGGATTACAGGCATGAGCCACTGAGCCTGGCTATATTTTATCTTTTAAAAACTGTATTTTTACTGTACCTTTTCTATATGTAGATACACAAATACTTACCATTGTGTTGCGGTTGCCTACAGTATTCAATACAGTAACATGCTATACACGAGTATAGCCCAGAAGCAACAGGCGATACACACAGCCTGGCTGTGCAGGTGATACCACCTGGGTTTGTGTACGTACTCTGAGATGTTTGCACCAAGAAGGAATCGCCTAACAACACATTTCTCAGAATGTCATTAAGAGATGTATGACTGTCGATTGAATTCTAGGCAAGAAATTACCTTATTAAAGATAGTAAGGTACCATTACTAACTTCTTGGACTCATTCTAAGTAAAATCCGGGAAAACAAAATGAAGAACACTGTGTTTGATCTGTTTGTTTTAAATGAAGGGTGCTTTGTGCTTGCTCATTTCTACATTTTTGTTGATGAACATTTTATATATATATATATGTATATATATGTGTGTGTGTATATATATATGTGTGTATACGTATGTGTGTGTGTGTACTGATGTATACACATACACAAGACCTTACCTCTGGTTTGTCTAATAGAAGACAGCCAAGTTCGTAACAGGCATACGGCTGAACATATAAGTTATTCTGACGACACAATTCATCTTTAACAGCTCGCTGGAAGTACTAAAAGGAATGCAAATGTTATTGGATGAATTCATTTTCCGACTTAGCATAGGGCTTATTACAATCTTCAAGAGGGGGCGGGAAGGGGGACTCATACTCTGTTTTCTAGATCAGATTTTTTCTTCTTTCCTCATCTTCATTCTTTCCTATCTACATCTTAGAAGTCCTCTACATGCTGCCTGATGTGCATTCCTCAGAATATATTGGACTGTCTCATTTGTGCTACTATTTTTCCAGGGGACATATTAGCCTCTATTGATTTTATCACTGAGAATACCTTTATCTGCATCTAAGAGTCTAAACATCCCATTTTAATATTTAAAACAGAAAACACACAAGGCAACTATGATCTCTTGACATGCGTCCTGACTGTATCTTGGTAGCACATAAGGATTTGATCTAAAATAAGCTATTTTGGGCTGTAATAACTATCATAAGCCCATGCTGAAAGATTAAACTTACAAGGGCATGATCTTCTAGGATTTAAAAGCCAAAAGTCTCCTATTACTGTACATTAATTCTTTTTTTTAATCTTTTTTTCTGAGATGGAGTCTCACTCTGTCGCCCAGGCTGGAGTGCAGCGGCGCAATCTTGGCTCACTGCAACCTCCGCCTCCTGGGTTCAAGCAATTCTCGTGCTTCAGCCTCCCAAGGAGTTGGGATTACAGGTGCACGCCACCACACCTGGCTAATTTTTGTATTTTCAGTAGAGACGGGGTTTCACCATGTTGGCCAGGCTGGTCTCAAACTCCTGACCTCAAGTGATCCGCCCACTTTGGCCTCCCAAAGTGCTGGGATTACAGGTGTGAGCCACTGCGCCCAGCCACTGTACACTGATTCTTTCAAAGAGTAGTCAAACTAACACTGATACATACTTCTTCAAAACCACCAATCAAACAAAAAAACAACTTGCTCGCCCCCCAGGGCTGCATCAATAATCTGCAGTTATAAAGAGAGAAAACTGAACGCACACTGACATGTCTGATCCTTTTCGTTCTTGTCTAACTATGAGGCTTCATTCCACTCCTTCAAAACTGTCTGCCTCCTCGTGTCCTCCTCTCTCCAGTGGAGACTGTCATCTTTGATAAATACTAGTGCCAGAAAAGGAGGCCATATATAAAGAAGCATTCTAAGAATCTGAAGTTAATGAAAAACTAGTATTAACCATCATCAACTTCTAGCATCTGAGAAGATGGCATTAATCAAATCAATTGGATAAAGTTTATAGTGGGAGGTTCGGTTTTGTTTAGTGCTTTTTCATTTTTCTTCTTCACAAGCCCATACGTAGGTGTTCGTGACTTACTTTCTTTAGCCCTGACAACATTAACAGTTTACCTGAACAGCATCTTCTGAGTTTCCTAGACATTTGTGTATGGCACCAAGAAGCAAATACTTTAATCCAACGACAGATGAATCATCCGCTTCATGGCAAGCTTTAAAAGAAGGGGAGTGAACAGAGCAGTAAGGAAATGCATTCACTTAATTTCTTCAGTACCGTGAAGAGTGAGGTGAACGTTTCAGTTCACGTTTCTGCCCTCTGAAACTCAGAAGGTGCCCATTCTTCATCCATTAGTGAGTAGCCTTTGTCAAAGAAAGGCAAAAATACCAAACTTCACAGAGCCAAGAAAACTCAAATTGCAACACATTATTACCTCGTGAAAAACGCCCATCTGAAAAGGCTACATCCTGTATGATTCTATCAACTATGAACTATATGACATTCTGAAAAAGGTAAAACTATGGAGACAGTAAAAATATCAGTGGTTGCCGGGGGTGAGGGGAGATGGAGGGGTGAGTAGGTAGAGCAGAAAGAATTTTTAGGGCAATGAAAGGACTGTGTGATATCATCACAGTAGACACATTATTATACAATGGTCCAAACCCTACTGTTTGTTTGTTCACTGAGTGAACCCTACTGTGAACTATGGGCTTTGGGTGATTATGACGTGTCAGTGCTGGTTCACAGACTGTAACAAATGCACCACACTGATGTTGGTAGTTGGGAAGGACAGGGGGAGGGAGGAGCTTGTGGGGACTCCGGACTTTCTGCTCAATTTTGCTATGAACCTAAAACTGCTCTAAAAAAAAGAAGTTCTGTTAATTTCTTAAAAATGACTTCACATTAAATTGCCATGCCACAGGCACCTTTCCATGTTTGTACGAGTTACTGTACTAGTCAGTGGGAGAGGAGCAGCACTGACCCCTTCACTTCAACAGCAAGCTGTGGAGGATTGACGCATAGGTTAGAGAATGTTATGGGAGCTTTCCAAGAAAAAGAGAAAGATGCAGAACGGAAACATGATGGGGCTGATGAGGAAGAAAGGAAGTAATACCATTATTTCCAAAGACTAATAAAGATACTGAGATTCAATAATATATATCTTACTATTTTATATATAAACATATATTTATATTTTCTATTATATATATGTATACAGAGAGAGAGAGAGAACTGAAGTTACAGAATAAGTAACTCAAAGGCGAGAGGAGGAGGTAAATGTGAGAATAGAAGATGATCTTGTAGAAGCAGGAGTCGCCCCAGAAAGCCAGGCTAGGAATACGCTCATACGAAAAAGAACTCAGGGACTCTTAAGGCAGCAACATTAAGGAAACCTTAATGGGCCGGGCGCGGTGGCTCAAGCCTGTAATCCCAGCACTTTGGGAGGCCGAGGTGGGTGGATCACGAGGTCAGGAGATCGAGACCATCCTGGCTAACATGGTGAAACCCCGTCTCTACTAAAAATACAAAAAACTAGCCGGGCGTGGTGGCGGGCGCCTGTAGTCTCAGCTACTCGGGAGGCTGAGGCGGGAGAATGGCGTGAACCCGGGGGGCGGAGCTTGCAGTGAGCCGAGATCACGCCACTGCACTCCAGCCTGGGAGACACAGCGAGACTCCGTCTCAAAAAAAAAAAAAAAAAAAAAAAAGGAAACCTTAATGCAGTTCATTCACTTGTTCATTCATTCATTCATTACACTAATTCATTCATTCAATATTTATTGAGCACCTACTATTTGCCAGGCAATTCTAGATGCTTAGAATACAATGACAAAACAAACAAAAAATTCCTTCTCAGAGAGAACAGCAAGTGCAAAGGCACAGGAGCCAGGTGTGTCTGAGAGCAGGGAGGAGGACCGTGCTGAGGAATGGGGAAGAGCAGGGAGGGACAATGGCCTCGGGGGTTTCAGACTGGGAGTACTGCCTGCCGCTGAATAGACTTGGGTTTTTGTTCTGAATGAGATGAGAGACCATAGAGGATTCTGGGAAGCAGAGTGACACAACATGATTAGGTTTTAATAAGATCACTCTGCCTGCTACGCCTAGAATACAAACATGTTTACAATGTAGCTGGGCATGGTGGCTGCACGTAATCCCCATACTTTGGAAGACCAAAGCGGGAGGATCACTTGAGCCCAGGAGTTGAAGACCAACCTGGGCAACATGGCAAGACCCCATCTCTACAATTTTTTTCTTTTTTTAATAGCTGGGTGTGGTGGCATGCCCCTGTAGTCCCAGCTACTCAGGAGGCTGAGGTTGGAGGATCGCTTGAGCCAGGGAGGCAGAGGTTACAGTGAGCCATGATCACACTACTGCACTCCAGCCTGGGCAACAGAGCATGACCCTGTCTCAAAAACACAAAACACAAACAACAACAAAAAACAATGCAGAGAAAGAATGCAGTGGAGAAGGGCAGGTGGGTGGGGAAAGGTTATGGATGAAACAACAAGGATATAGGATTCTCACTAGTTCTGCTGGTACAGGGAGCTATGGATGGGGACTCCGATAAGCTAAATGCACAAAAGTGGGAGGGCACGACGCAGAGTTTAATAAATGCTCATGATCCACATTGCCACTATTGTTTTTTTCTGGAACATAACTTTCTCTACAAAGATCTTCATTGTACTGTATGTGGTTGATCAGTTTGTACCATTATCGATTACCATTGAGGAATTATATAATCTAATTAATAGACCTCAGAACTGGGTTAAATTTAGCAAAGATACTAGAGAATTGTCTCATGCTCACTTCAGATACGGTCTGTCTTCCCTTCCAGGCACACATCTTTGTTGTTAGTTTTTTTCATTTTGATACCTGGAAAGGGGTTCAGAGAATATTTTGTCAAATCTCACTTAACTGGTAATTGTTCTTGTGAATGTTAATTACTGCCTACCTTATATTTGTATTTTATCTCTAAATATGTGATCCGGTACTTGCGTATTAAAAAATACTTAACATTCTTCATTGTTCCTTTGAGTTAGGCATTTAAAGATGTTCTATACTTGCTTCAATAGGAAGGGAGGGGTTTTGAATTATGCAACTCCTTTAAAAATAAATACAGTAGCCAGGTACAGCAGCACACGCCTGTAATCTCAGCTGCTCAGGAGACTGAGGTGGAAGGACCACTGGAGCCCAGGAGTTAGAGGCTGCAGTGAGTTATGAACACACCACTGCACCCAACCTGGGTGACCGTATGAGACCTGTCTCTAAAAATTAAAAAAAAAAAATTAAAAAGAACATAGGAGAATTTGACACATCCAAGAAAAATGTTTCCTTGCTAGTTCCTCCCTGGGAGGGTTATACATCTACTCAAATTACAGGGCCAGTGTACAAGACTTCTTAAGGAGTTTTGTTCCTTTGATCTCCAGAATAGCAACATTGGCAATTGGCAATGTTTGTTTTCACAATTGAGGAAGGGCCTTTTTTTTTTCTTTTCCTTTTTTTTTTTTTCTTAAAAGAAATAGGCAAAAGGGATTTGCAGGAAGTCTGATGATAAAAATATATGGCTCGATGGATCATGCTCTATTTGGTCAAAAACAAGAGTAACTGGAGAAAAATCTGAAAAATTTTCTACAGTGGCTTACAAACTATTTCTGGAATATTATGTCTAAACTGTCAATACTAAGTTTCTTGGGAAAACTCACCACATATATGAATAAGAACATATTTATTTTTTTTTCCTTTTTTCTTTTGTAGGCAGGATCTCACTCTTGTCATTCAGGCTGGAGTGGTGGAGCACGATCAAAGCTCACTGCAGCCTCGATATCCTGGGCTCAAGTGATCTTCCCACCTCAGTCTCCCAAGTAGCTGGGACTACAGGTGCACACCACCACACCCAGATAATTTTTGGTATTTTTAGTAGAGACAGGGTTTCACCATGTTGCCCAGGCTGGTCTCAAACTCTTGGCTCAAGTCATCTGCCTGCCTTGGCCTTCCAAAGTGCTGGGATAACAAGTGTGAGCCACCCCACCAGGCCACGCTTTAGTATATTTTGATTTATGTGAATCACACCTAAGGGAAACAAAGTACTTTCATGGGGGAAAATAAAATGTATGCTCCCAGCAACTCCCATGGCTACAGAATTAATAACATTTATAACAAAAGCATCACATAGTTTAAGGCAAGCATATCTGTCCACAGCAGTGCCGCCTCCTCCTCCCATCACCTAAGTGACAGGATTTTCTTCATCACGACACCCTCTAAGAAGGAGAGATGTGTCCTCTCCCTGAATCTGATGAGATAAATGCGAGATAACCGGGAAACTGAAGAATGCAGCACTGGCAGAAGAAGCCAATATGTCCAGTAGACAGTTTTGGGTTTTTAAACATTTTTTACCTTGACTCATCCTCTGCAGGTTGGGGAGGGAACAGTTTGGAAGAGCCTTCCACAAGTACAACACTTCAATGGACGCCAACACACAGAGTGCTTTGGTTGGGGTTTGCTTCCGAAATCGCTCTGCCTGTAAGGAGTTAGAATAAACAGGCAACATTTTTCAAAAACAAATTCAAATAAAAAATACACCTCGGACACTTTAAAAGCACACAGTTCATCATCAATGTGAATGACCTTCTCCTTCAAAGCTAAGACTAACAATTCCTCTCTCTATAAAAAATGTTGCTTTCAATTTTTGACATACAGGAAATTATGTCTTTCATTCATTAGTCAACTGAAGCTACTCTCAAGATGCAAGGCAGGGCCAGCCGTGGTAGCTCACGCCTGTAACCCCAGCACTTTGGGAGGCCAAGGCAGGCAGATCACCTGAGGTCAGGAGTTTCAGATCAGCCTGACCAACATGGAGAAACTCCGTCTCTACTGAAAATACAAAATTAGCTGGGTGTAGTGGTGTGCGCCTGTAATCCCAGCTACTCGGGAGGCTGAGGCAGGAGAAGTGCTTGAACCCGGGAGGCGGAGGTTGCGGTGAGCCAAGATTGCGCCGTTGCACTCCAGCCTGGGCAACAAGAGCAAAACTCCGTCTCAAAAAAAAAGATGCAAGGTATATTCTGAAAACTTGGGGATGAAACTAGATTTACGTGCATTTAGATCGATGGAATTTATAAAGCTTGGTGACAGCTAATAATTCAATGGGCTTACACACACCTAAGGAACTAAGACTAGATAGATGCCTTTTAGTCACAGTTCTCTTGTTTTTAGATTTTTCTACTGAGTGCCAGTGCTCTCAGCTGTACATTATAGTCTAATTTATACTCAAAAGCTTCATTAAATGTTCATTCGATAAAAACATATACAACTAAAATAACTGATAATTCAGGATATAAGACACTATGTAACTCAAGGTAATACAGCAAAATTGTATTCACAAAAGTACAGAATACATTAGGAACGCTGTCTCTACAGTCTTGGGCCTTTCTGCTGGCAACTGGGACACTGTGACACACACTTTTGCTTTTTATTACATCAAAATGCAATGTGTTCTCTATTCTCAACCCCAGACAGCCTGCATTTCTCACTAGGCCCTGCCAATTTGTATTCTTCCAAAACCAACTAATTCTTTAGACAGATCCTTTCTCTTAGTGTGTTCATTAGCTCTGAAGAATGTATAATGTCTCCATTCATTAAAATAATAAAAAAAAAAACTATACTCCAGTTACTCTTCAGATCATATATATCTTTCACCTTTTGCTAAAAATTTCCATGAAGGGGAACCATTTTGAGTCTTAACCCAATTGTTTGAGGCCCTGTACCTGCAGGGCTAATCGATTTTTTAAAAATCTGCTTTCATTATTTGCAGCAAGGCAAGAATCTTCTATTCAGAGAAGATGTACAATCATGGAGAGCATCCTCTCCATGGCAGTGAACTGCACTTGACATGGTAAGTAAATAGGCAGCCTTGAATATAATTTCCTAAAGCTTGCCAAGGCAGTGTTGGTTACAAATGCCTATCATAATACAACAGGCTCCAACATACCTTTTTCACCGAGAACTGTTCAATCTGATTGTTTTTCCTTTTGAAGAGTTTCTGAACTTCTTTAAAGACAATCTGCGCCCCGTCCACATCACCAGTGGCTCCCTGACAAACTGTAAGAGACCATAATGATATTTCTTAAATATAAGTCAGGGAAAATGCCATAAGGGATATCTAAAGTGATGATACTTGAAAAAAAAAGAAAGAAACCGGAGCAAATATGTTTAAAGACTATTCCACAATGGGCTGGACGTGGTGGCTCACGCCAGTAATCCCAGCACTTTGGGAGGCCAAGGTGGGTGGATCACCTGAGGTCAGGAATTCGAGACCAGCCTGGCCAACATGGCAAAACCCCGTCTCTGCTAAAAACACAAAAATTAGCCAGGCGTGGTGGCACATGCCTGTAATCTCAGCTACTTGGGAGTCTAAGGCAGGAGAATCGCTTGAACGTAGGAGGCGGAGGTTGCAATGAGCCAAGATGGCACCACTGCACTCCAGCCTGGGCGATAGAATGAGACTCTGTCTCAGAAAAACAAACAAACAAACAAACAAAAAGACTATTCCACAAAGGACTGCACCATCCTGCTGATCACTTCAACTATTTTCTAGGTGCCTGTGTTCCCAGAGCTTTTGGGGGGCTTGGGGAAAGCCATGGTCCTTGTCCTTTTGTTGGGGAGACAGTTTTTCACATAACAAAGTCCTTAGCTACTGTCACAGAGTACAACCTAGTTAGGGCTCGCATACTCAGAAAGTGGAATAAATAGGAACCTAGGAAAGAACAATGAAGAGCCCAGAGGATCATGAAAGCTTCATGGTGGAAGGAGGATTTCTCTGTCCTAGGAAGTCATCTATCTGCCCTGTCCATGTTCCCTGGCTGCCTACTACCTACAAGCCACCAACAAGAATGTGAAGAAGAAACACGTGTGCTTGAACCCTAAAGAAACTGACATTTCAATTGAAGAGATCACACACGCACCCAGGGTCCCACAGGCTGCAATGTATGTAGTGATAGCGGTAGTCAGGGTAAGGAGAACCAAAGTGGTTTCTAGAAGGCTCAGAAAGAGAAGGGATCATTTCTCTCTGGAGTGACCAGATGCTGTAAGGAGCTAGGAGAAGTCAAGCGGAGTCTTGAGGAATGAGTGAGATTTTGTTCATGTGCACACCTTCTTCTCACCTCATGCCCCAAAGATTTAATGATCTTCCCTTTGCTATGTCTTCTTGGTCCCTTATGTAAACTTTGCACTGGCTGCAGCCCCACTACCTGATTGAAACTCTAACACAACTCTGTCCTTTCCTCTCAACTCTGATGGTGCGGAATCCATTTCTATTCATTTTTGTTAGATCACATGTGGTTTTTCACTCCCCAGTTGGAATGTACTAAAGTTGATTTGCTAGTTGCCCCTTCCTTTTTTTTTTTTTTTTTTTTTTGGAGACGGAGTCTCACTCTGTTGCCCAGGCTGGAGGGCAGTGGCGTGATCTCGGCTCACTGCAAGCTCCGCCTCCCGAGTTCACGCCATTCTCCTGCCTCAGCCTCCCAAATAGCTGGGACTACAGGTGCCCGCCACCAGGCCCAGCTAATTTTTGTATTTTTAGTAGAGATGGGGTTTCACCATATTGGCCTCTTAACCTCATGATATGCCTGCCTTGGCCTCCCAAAGTGCTGAGATTACAGGCATGAGCCACTGTGCCTGGCCAGTTCCCCCTTCTTTACTTGAGCACCCCTAAAAGTAGGTTGGTCCCGTACTCGCATTTGGGCATGGTCAAGCAGTCACCTATCCCAGGCATGCACGTACCAGGACAGGCTACCATCGGCAGAGCCCAAGGGTTCAAGAATTGAGGCTCGGAGAGAGCCGAGGACAGGAAGACAATGGGAAAGACAGCAGGTTCCAACTGGGATTAAAAGTGATGAGGCTGAATATTCAAAGGAAGGGACAACTCCTTTCCCAGTCACTGGGGCATCCCTGATCCAGATGGAGGAGAGTGCACCAATCCAAAATGACCTTATCAATTGCAGCTGTAACATTTCCAAACCAGAATGAAGCTCAGTGGCTGTATTGTGCAACCAACTCCCTTATTTTTAGATCAGAGGATGCAAAGGTCTGGAAAAGCTGAGCAATGCCTACGGTCACACAGTAAATCAATGAAAAATTATATATTTCTGCTGTCCCTAGCTTGAGGTCTTCCTCAGATCATTGAGAACATTCTTATAGAGTCACATAATTAAAACCAGTCATAAACAGCAACAGTATCTGAACCACCCCAAAGGTCTATAACATCCATACCTCAGACCCTGAAGAACAAACACCACCTATTTCTCTTGCAGTAAAATTATAGATAGTTGGTTTTTTTTTTTTAGATGGAGTTTTGCTCTTGTTGCCCAGGCCGGAGTGCAATGCCACGATCTTGGCTCACTGCAACTTCTGCCTCCTGGGTTCAGGCAATTCTTCGGCCTCAGCCTTCTGAGTAGCTAGGATTACAGGCGTGCACCACCACACCTGGCTAATTTTTTATTTTTAGTAGCGACAGAGTTTCTCCATGTTGGTTGTTGGCCGGGCTGGTCTCAAACTCCCGACCTCAGGTGATCCACCCGCCTCGGTCTCCCAAAGTGCTGAGATTACAGGGGTGAGCCACGGTCCCCAGCTAGATAGTTGCTTTAAAAGATGCAGATGTTTAAAAGCATGGGAGTCTCTGGTTTATCCTAAAATATGAGGCCTAAACTGAGCTTAGGATGACTCACTCTTCCAATAAGACTAAGTGTACACAATCCTATATGTGATATTCTAATATTTATTGGTAACTTATAATTTTGATATAATGTCAAACTTACAGAAAAGTTGCAGGAATAGTAGAGGTATATGATCACGCAAATCTACTTCCAGGTATCTACCCAAAGGTACTGAAAGCAAGGACTGGAACAGATACCTGTAGACCAATGTTCCAGGTGAGTACTCCACACAATAGCTAAACGATGGAAACAACCCGAATGTCCGTCCATGAATGAACGGATGAACAATGTGCCATATACATACAATGGAATATTATTCAGCCTGAAAAAAGGAAGGAGATCCTGACACATGTTATAACACGGATGAACCCTGAAGACATTATGCTAAATGAAATAAGCCAGACACAAAAGGACAAATATATTTCACTTATGCACGAGGTAGGTAGAATACTTAAATTCATAGAGACGGGAAGTAGAAGCATGGTAACCAGGTCTTGGGGGAAAAGTGAATGGGGAGTTCCTGTTTACTGGGTAGAGCTTGGGATGATGAAGAAGTTCCAGAGATGGATGCTGGTGATGTTTGCAAAACAATCTGAGCGTTATCTGGAGTTACTGACACATACACCTAAAAAAGTTCAAATGGTAAATGATGCTACATATTTTATCACAATTTTTAAAAGTACAAAACTATTGACATAGTCGCACAAAACATTAATATGCTGGGGAGCTAAGCCCTGGTGGCAGTGTTCGGAGCCCCTGAGTGCCCATCCCCTCTAGCTCACCGCCAGCCCAAATGGCAGCTCCTGCATGACGGTATAATGGTGCTCCTTCCCTGCCTCATGTACTCTTTTTTTGTTTTTTTTTTTTTTTTTGAGACAGAGTCTCACTCTGTTGCCAGGCTGGAGTGCAGCGGAGCGATCTCAGCTCACCGCAACCTCTGCCTCCCTGGTTCAAGCGATTCGCCTGCCTCAGCCTCCCAAGCAGCTGGGACTACAGGTGCGTGCCACCACGCCTGGCTTATTTTTGTATTTTTAGTAGAGACAGGGTTTCACCGTGTTGGCCAGGATGGTCTTGATCTCTTGACCTTGTGATCTGCCCGCCTTGGCCTTGCCTCATGTACTCTTTCTAGTGGAGCTATTCACCCACATCTTATCCTCTCCACAAAATCCCAGTGCAGAAACAGAGATCAGAATCCTTCATGCTTATCCTCTCCTATGGCTGGTATGGTTCTGGGATTTCCAAATATTGGGGGGGAATAAATGTTCCTCTATACAGCCACACTGTACATTTATGTATCTGAAACTCAACAGAGATGGAAACAATAAATAGCTGTCCACCATCGACTGTGCAGCCTAATTACACCTAACGGCTGCTGAGTTGTGTGCAGGCCTCTGTTTTCTGGGCTATTCAATCTGGGTTCATCAACTCTTCAACATATTAAACACAGTCACTCAACAAATAGCTGCTACTTTCATCTGAGATGTCTTCAAATTCTATACAACAACCCTTTAAGTGTGAGGCACAGCATATTATCCAGGATATGAAAAATAAGCTTATTCAAACATCAGGGACAGAGCCATGAGATCACACCTGTCAACAGGGACTGCAATGAGGAATATGGACACAAGCGGGCTTTGCACTGATGCTAATGGACCGATGCAATTTTATAGGGAATTTAAGATATCCAGAATATACTTATTGGTCAATGTTAATCAATTCTATCTTATTTTAAATATATCAGTTAAGAGGGCAGAATGGAAGTGGAAGATGGTTCATTAAATCTGAACGTTAAGAATAAGAAGATATTGAAAATAATGATTGGATTAGTCTTGAATTTTAAGTAAAAGAACCACTGATGTGGCTGCATGAGGAGGGTTCATTACATACACCAGAAATGGCTTACATGAAGTTGCTTAAAGGCAGAAAATGTACAACCTCTCGGCTTTCTTCAATTCCACACCTCTACAATTCTTAATCACACGGCCCTTTAGGTATTGAAGGATGCAGACAACTACTTTGGCCACCAGGTGACAGCACATCTCTATCTCCTCATACAAGGGCAAAAAAACCCTTATTCAAAACAGAATACAGGTGTTAATAACGATATGCAGTGTAAATACCTTGCATCTGAAATATCACACTGTAAATACAATAAGGTTAGGAGGTAAAACAAGGTTGGAGCAGATGACTCTGACCTATGCAACTCTGTAACCAGGGCACTAACCAAACAAAAATATTAACACAGGTCAGGCTCTGTGGCTCATGCCTGTAATCCCAGTGCTTTGGGAGGCTGAGGCAGGAGGATTGCTTCAGGCCAGGAGTTAGAGATTGGCCTGGGCAACATAGCAAGACCTTGTTGCTACAATTTTTTTTTTTAATTGGCCGGGCATGGTGAGGCACGCCTGTAGTTCCAGCTACTGTGGAGGCTGAGGCAGGAGGATCACTTGAGCCTGGGAGGTTGAGGCTATAGTGAGCTATGATCAGACCACTGCACTTCATTCAACCTGGGAAGAAGAGCAAGACCCAGAATAAAAATTAAAAAATTAACACAACGAAAAAAAAGCCTGTTGAATTCTTAAAAATTCTTCAGAATCCCAATAAAAAACACAGCATATTAAGTAAAGGGATAGAGACAGGTTGAGGCAATTTAGGGCAAAATGTACAATAACCGGGAAGACCTCACAATATGCATTTCCAAGACAGAAGACAGGACCAAACCAGGCCCAGAGGGGAAGTGTGTGGTGAAGGCGCACCCTGGGCACTACTGAGTTTCTGGGTGCTCACCTGGGTCAGTGAACACAGTATTCTAGCACTATTTACTTGGTTGCACAAAACATTAACATGCTGGGGAAAGCTGTGGAAGGGCATACCTCTTGCTTCCTCCTGCCATCATTCCCCCATCTGTCCACGTGAGGCGAGCTAATTCACGACAGAGAGAGCACACCGAGGGACCATGGGCGACTCACCTGCAGTCAAGTAGGCATAATAGCACTGGGACCACCTGGACTCGTTTTTTAGCCTCTCAAAGGAATCAAATGCATCCTTGAAATTGAGCTCTATCATGCTGCACCAACCTATGGAAGAAATATTTTTAGCACATGACCCTAAAGTACTGAGCTTTATGACCCATATTTAAGCCACGAGTCTCTTGATACTGTGATCATTCTCTGTGCATGTTCTATGAAATGTGTAAAAAACCTTAACCTGAAAACCTAAGAAATTATTTTTCCCCTTAAATCCTTTCAGTGTAAAGTTTGAATTAGACAAGGCACTTAGGTTTGAGTCAGACAACCAATAAAATAGCACAGAAGACCATGGCATAAAGATTTCTAGAAAGACACTCCAATTTACATCCTAACAGTTGTGAGGTTAACCCAAGTACAGAAGTACTGCTCCAAGAGTACACACAGGTGCAATAAGAAACAGTGGAAGCAACACTATTCGATTATGTACTTAATGACTACTACTCATTCTTTTTTTTTTTTTTTTTTTTTTTTTTTTTGGAGACAGAGTCTTGCTCTGTCGCCCAGGTTGAAGTGCAATGGTGTGATCTCGGCTCACTGCTCCCTGGGTTCAAGCAATTCTCCTGCCTCAGCCTCCCAAGTAGCTGGGATTACAAGCACCTGTCACCATGCCCGGCTAATTTTTGTATTTTTAGTAGAGGTGAGGTTTCGCCATGTTGACCAGGCTGGTCTTGAACTCCCGACCTCAAGTATCTGCCTGCCTCAGCCTCCCAAAGTGCTGGGATTACAGGTGTGAGCCACCGTGCTCAGCCTACTCATTCTCAAAACCTTGTAAGATCTAGAGCACAAGCCAATGAGAAAATAGGCATTTCCCTACCTTCCCTCAGCACACTGGGAGCGAAAGGCCCACCTTCCTGGATCAAAACAGTTAGGCAGGCATTCTAGTAAGGAACTGCAGCAACTAAAATGTAAAGGATTTTATTCCCACTTTTCATCACAGTATCCCCCATCTCCTGAGCCCGTAATGTGTGCCAATGCTGTGGTAGGCACTTCACGTAATGCTCTCTAATCCTTATGACAACCTTGCAAAGGTGGCTAATAGTGTCCTTGTATTAGCAAGGACTAATCCTACGCCTGTAATCCTAGCACTTTGGGAGGCTGAGGTGGGAGGATCGCTTGAGCCCAAGAGATCTAGACCAGCCTGGGCAACATGGTGAAATCCCATCTCTATAAAAAATTAGCCAGGCGTGGTGGTGCATGCCTGTAATTCCAGCTACTTGGGAGACTGGGGTGGGAGGATCACCTGAGCCAGGGAGGTCTGGGCTGCAGTGAGCTGAGACTGTGCCACTGCACTCCAGCCTGGATGACAGAGTGAGACCCTGTCTTTAAAAAAAAAAAATAACTAAGGTATCAAGAGGTATGTTACCTGCTGAAGCCATACAGCTAAGAAGGAAGGAAGAACTGTGGATCAAAATCCAACACACTTTCCTTTAGATGATACTGCCTCCATAAAAAAATTCTGTTATCAGGTGCATCACTAAGTAATTGTATAAACTGAGACTTGCCATTTAAACTGTGGGAGGAAGAGTGGGTGAGATATACACTTCAGAAAATTCACTGTCAAATTCTATGGGATGTGATGTTGACATTGAGTAAAAATTTGGGCTCTTTTTTGAAACGGAGTCTTGCTCTGTCACCCAGGCTGGAGTGCAGTGGTGTGATCTCAGGTCACTGCAACCTCTGCCTCCTGGGTTCAAGCAATTCTCCTGCCTCAGCCTCCTGAGTAGCTGAGATTACAGGCACCCACCACACCTGGCTAATTTTTATATTTTTGGTAAAGACGGGGTTTTACCATGCTGACCTGGCTGGTCTCAAACTCCTGACTTTAATCGATCTGCCCCCCTCAGCCTCCCAAAGAGCTGGGATTACAGGCGTGAGCTACCGTGCCCGGTCTGGGCTGATTATTTTTATCCTAGCATAGATACCGGGGAAAGATTTGAATTAAATACAAAATAGAGATGGAAGGAAGCACTGACTCAGGAATAAGTCAGGAATAATTCAGGAATAAGTCAGAAATAACTCAGGAAAAAGTACTAACTCAAGCTTCTGAGCCTGAATCGGAAGCCCAAGTTACTACCACCTCCTGAGTTAACCTTCCTAAGGCCTGAGTTGGATGATTTCTAAGCTTCCTTCTGCTCTAACATCCTATCCTGTCATAGGCCTTGAAATGATGCACCAATAAAAGTCCATCAAAGCTAGAGTTTTTCATTGAAGTTCTTTGAAACACATTTCATTCTATATTATGGCTACTAAGCAGAGCCCCAGCAGAGTGTAGATGACACAGAAACACATTTTCCACTGGATTATACTTCATTTCCTCTTTTTAAACCACAACAGGCATTTAAAACGTAATATTGTTTATTGGGCAGTTCACAATCTTTTGGTTTTCAGTTTTCCTTAAAAGGATTCAGGAAGACAATTGTGTCCACAGCAGGCAAAGCAAGTGGCAGGCAGCACAGGGCCTGACCCCCCCAAACTGACAGGTGTCAGCTGCTTCCCCGAGCATTCTGTCTCCACTTCCCTGTCCCTCTGCAGAAAACTTTTTAAGTCTCAATTTCCCTTTGGAGTCTCGTCACTACCTCATCATTTCTCCTTTCTTTTTGTCTCTGTCATTCCTTTCTTACGTGCTACATTATGTGACCTTGTTGTATTAGCTAAGTGAAACTCTGAAAAGTCTGAGTCCCTTATTTAAAATTTTTTTTGTTTCAATTTCGAAGTTGTGTTTACTCTTCCCAGCACAATGGAGAAACTGTTACAGAGAAAGATTTTGCAATTACAAATGTAATAGGATCAGAGTTTCAGTGCAGTCAGCAAAGACCCATAGCAACAATTTTGGAGGAGAAGGGGGAAAATCTTAGGCAGATAAAGCCTTCCAGGTTTGTTTGTGACTGTCTCTCCAGTAAGGGAGAAGCAGAAGGTGGCAGCTAACATGTATGGAGGGCCTTCCGTGCCAGGTCCCCTGCATGAGGCTTCACACGTCATGTCATCTAAACCTGACAGCTGCTACAAGGGGAGGCACCTTAACTCCAATGGCAACTACGTGGCTAGGAAGGTTTGGGCAACTTGTCCAAGGTCTCAGAGCTAGTTGATGAAAAACATTGGGGCTTGAGTCCAACTATCTCCTGTCTCCTATTTTTCTTCTCAAGTGAACACTGGTGGGAAGGAGTAACAAAGAGCTTTGAATTCTAATGCACAGTCCAATAAGGTATTTCTGGTCATTTAATCAATTCATTTAACATCACCTATTATCCTAACATCAAAATGCTGTAAAGAAAAAGTGTTATAAAGAAGTAATGAGAATCAGAGAGAGAAGTATCATTGCATGTGCTATGGGAATAATTGAAGTCCTTCTTACTACAGAAGGCATCAAGCATTTTGCAGACACGCATCAAATGGCATGAAAGCTAAAACGCTGCATTAATACTACTTCCTAAAAAAGAGGCTGGACAGACATTTCATATTTACCAATTTCATAGAGACAGACATGTTGAATTTCTCTCTGATCTACTGCAAGTTCCAAAGCAGTGTGGAAAGACGTCAAGGCACTGTTGATTTGACACTAAGGAGGAAAGGAAAACAGAATTATCGGCTAAGATCTGTCGATAACATTACAATCATCATAATTCAAAAGCATCTTTTTCCTTCATAGTTATTTTAAACAGGTTAAGCAGTAGAGAAGACAGCGGTTTAAAGATTGCTAGGAAAATACTCCGATTTGCCCCCACACAGCTGTGAAATTAACCTAAGCACAGAGAACCTCTCCTTTCTCAGGTGGTAAGGGCTCAGCTGGCACCGCCTTCTCCTTCTGCATTCTCTCATACTTGCAGGATATGTTGGATTTTAATAGTTTGCTAATCTAGCTCCTTTTTACCACATAGGTGTGAAAAGGGAAGGGACTCTATTTCATCCCCCTGTGTGCACCCAGCCCTGGTCCAGAAGTCTCTCAATCACTACTGAGTGAATGCATGAAGCCACTCTCATTAGCCCGGTCCTCAGTGAGCCCTTCACCATACAGTTGACAGTTTGCTTCTATACCCTAGAATGCTGTTCTCCAATTGCTTCTGCTCATCAAGTCTCCTCTCCCAACACTTCAGAAATTCTCTGAGGATCCAGATTACATTTCCAACATTTGCATTCACATAACACTGCCTGGGACCCAGCAAACTCTCAAATGTCGGCTCTACTTACTCCCAGTTAAACACATTTCATTTTTTACTCCACTAAAGATCTCGTTCAGGGTCTGCCAACACGATGCCACAAGTACCCGAGAGGAGCAGCTCAAAAGCATCACCAGGATTTGAAGGGTTAGTTTCATCTTAGATAGGCATTGAGAAATGCTAAATGTCATGTATCATTAATAAATAAATCTTGAACACCCAGACGACCTGACAGCTTATTCTGAATGGTGCGTGCATTTTTTTCTTGCTCTGCTGGTGCCAGGGCTCCTCTCATCACTGCCCTACACTTGCAGGGAGGTGGACTTCCCTCCCCTGGGCTTCCAGGTGTGCCTCCTGCTGCTTCTCTATGCTTCCTCCCTCTCCAACACTCCCAACTGCCCCTTCTGTCCACAGCCAGCCAGGTGGGGCGGAAGGGTCCTGGAGGAGAAGCTGCAGGCTTCTCAGAGGACAGGTCCCCCACCCGCAGACCTGGGCTCCTTTCCTCGGCACGTCACTGCAGGAGGCCTCGGGGAAACAAGGGCACTGATGAGTCAGCAGGTGATCCTCAGGACAGCCTGTGACTCAGGAACACTGTAAGCCACATGACTCATTAACCAAGGCCCAGCTGGATCAATAACTGCTCATGCCCCAAAGTAACACTCTCCTCTGTTGTCAGGAAGGTTGAAACCGCAGCATTCAATCCATTATCACTGTTTATGAATGCTGACCAGGTAGCCACAGAAGACACGTACCACCGCATCCCTGATTCCTGTTCTCAGTAACTTAACGTCCACTTGGAGGAAACCTCACAGCAACGGGAATCGCCCACAGCTCGGAAGGCAGGCATTGACACTGACTGTTAGCACACAGCCCAAATACAAAACATCAGGGTTGAAAACAAGAAAAAGCAATCCTTTATGACGCAGGAATGTGTGCATGAGCGCGTGTGGAGGTATCTCGACACTCATGTCACACCCCACGTTTAATTTTTCCCTTTTGGGGTCAACAGTTCTTCTCCTGAATCAGATATGCACTCCATTTAGCATATTTATACAGAAACCACAGCATTACGGGTTCAGCTTTGCACACCTCTCTCACTTTGCTAAATTAATGACATAGTTCTCACATACAGAATGTTTCTAGATGGGGCATCACCACCGAGCCGTCCCCTGCTGTCCCCCACAGTACATGACAGTGCAATAGCACGCTGCCCTTCAGAGAACAGAAAATTAATCAGGAAACATTTACTGGGCAACCGCTATGTGCCAGGGACAGGCTCTAGAGATAAAAAGATGAGTCCAAACAAAGCTTTGAATCCCAGTAAAGGAAAAAGAAATCCAGGTAGTATTTCAATCAAATTATTTCTCTTAACCCTTTCAAACTCTCTGAGGTAGGCATGTATTAATTCCATTTGCAGATGAAGAAAGTAAAGTTCAAAGAAGTTAAGGAGCTTGGTCAAGGTCAACAAGGTAACAACTGACTAGTAATCAAAATTCTGCCTCAACTGCCTCTAAAGTGTGCTTTCT
Source organism: Macaca thibetana thibetana (assembly GCF_024542745.1). NCBI lineage: Eukaryota > Metazoa > Chordata > Mammalia > Primates > Cercopithecidae > Macaca > Macaca thibetana. Next base: position 56,488,452 of record NC_065595.1, read on the forward strand.
TCGGGGAGCGTGTACGCAGACATGGTTGGGGAGCGTGTACGCAGACGTGGTTGGGGAGCCTGTACGCAGACGTGGTTGGGGAGCGTGTACGCAGACGTGGTTGGGGAGTGTGTACGCAGACGTGGTTGGGGAGCCTGTACGCAGACGTGGTTGGGGAGCGTGTACGCAGACGTGGTTAACTCAAGGATCCTGAGATGTGAGAGACTATCCTGGATTAGCCAGGTTGGCCCTAAATACAATCACATGTATCCTTCAAAGTGACACACATAGGAGAGAAGGGGACACTGTCAACTGTGCAGGCAGAGCCTGGAGTGATGCTGCCACAAGTCAAGGAAGGCCAGCAGCCACCAGAGGCTGGAAGAGGCAAGGCAGGTTTCTCCCCGCAGCCTCCAGAAGGCGTGAAAGCACTGACTGAGGCCAGGTTGTGGAGCTCAATGGCATTACGCCGAGAGTAAGCAGAACTACAGAATTCATTCTAGTTCTATCCTGATCACTGAGTGAGGAATTATGACGAACAACCATTAGCACAGTTGAAATAGATTTTCCCTTATTTCTCATATATATATATATATATATATATATAATTTAAAGACAGGGTCTAGCTCTGCCTCCCAGGCTGGAGTGCAGTGGTGCATTCATGGCTCACTGCTGCCTCAATCTCCCAGGCTCAAGCAATACTCCCATCTCAACCTCCTAAGTAGCTGGGACTACGGGCATGCGCAGCTGTGTATGGCTAAAGTTTTTTTTAATTTATATTTTGTAGACCCGGGTCTCACTACATTGCCCAGGCTGGTCCCAAACTCCTGGGCTCAGGTGATCCTCCCACCTCGGCTTCCCAAAGTCCTGGGATTACAAGCATAAGCCACCATGCCCATTCTCACTAAAAAAAATTAAAAGAAAAAAATGATCTGTGAGATTTTTTTTTTTTTTTTTTTTTTTTGAGACAGAGTCTCGCTCTGTCGCCCAGGCTGCAGTCAGCGGCGTGATCTCGGCTCACTGCAACCTCCGCCTCCTAGGTTCAAGCGATTCTCCTGCCTCAGCCTCCCGAGTAGCTGGGACTACAGGCATGCACCACTGCGCCAGGCTAATTTTTATATTTTTACTAGAGATGGGGTTTCACCACATTGGCCAGGCTGGTCTCAAACACCTGACCTTGTGACCCGCCCACCTTGGCCTCACAAAGTGCTGGGATTACAGGTGTGAGCCCCCGTGCCCAGCCCATGGTGGATATCTTAATTTGTCATCATAAAAACTCTCACAGAGGCTGGGCGTGGTGGCTCACGAGGTCAGGAGATCGACACCAGCCTGGCTAACATGGTGAAACCCCATCTCTACTAAAAATACAAAAAATTAGCCGGGTGTGGTGGCACGTGTCTGTAGTCCCAGCTACTCAGGAGGCTGAGGCAGGAGAATCACTTGAACCTGAGAGGTGGAGGTTGCAGTGAGCCAAGATCGCGCCACTGCACTCCAGCCTGGGTGACAGAGCGAGACTTTGTCTCAAAAAAAAATAAGTCTTTCTCTAGTCCACCATGGACCAGAGAAAGAATTATCTTCAACTGGATACTTGATTCACAGTTCAATTTTAAAGAAATACAGATACTCTGACCTCAAAAGCATTTGCTTTAAAGTGGGCTGGTATAAAAAGCCACTAGGCCAGGACTGACTTAGTGCCATCTAGGCTTTTGTCTCATTAATTATACCTGGACACACTGTGTCACAAAAACCACTCCAAGCCTCAGTTTCCTCACTAGTAAAATGAGAAACAATATTGGCTAGCTGTATCTGCTTCCAGCAAAAGCCGGGAAGAACACAAAGCACAAACCTTTGCCAAATTAAGTAGGGCATATTTATTGACAAATTCACATCAGCATAATCTGCTGCCATGGCATTGTTACTAAAGATGGAGCATATTTTTCCAGTTATTCGAGCCTGTCCTCTTACCGGTATATTCCTAGATATTTTCTAGTTCTTCTAGCAACTCTAAAAGGTATTCATTGCCCCATTTTATTCTCTAAGTGAGTGTTGCTGGTATGTGGGAAAACTCTGGGTTTTGGCAAGTTGATTTTGTGTATGACACAATATCATCCTCTTAGGAGTTCTCTCTCATATATATATATTTAATTTCCTTGGATTTTCCATGGAGGCATTAAAATAATTTGCAAGTGACAGTACTGTCTCTTCTTCCAGAACAAATTTGTTTGTTAATTGGCTAGAAGCACCAGTTAAAATACTGAATTATAACAGCACGCTGCATTGCTGTCTTTAATGAGGCCACCATTAAATATGGTTTCACCATTAAATAGGGCTTGCTGCAAGTAGATGCCATTTTTTACTAAATAAGAAATTTCCTTCCCATGTATACCTTACTAACAGTTTTTTTTTTAAATTTGGACCGAGTAGTACATTTTATTAAATGCCATTGATAGGACCGTATGGTTTTATCAATTACATTTCCTTAATGCAGGGAATAACAGGAACACATTACCTGCGGCTGAACCACACTGCCTTTTTGGAATAAGTCCTACCAGGTCATAGTATAGCATTTTAAAATTACAATGTTGGATTTAATTTGCTATCATTTAAATTTTTTTTTTTTTTTAGACAGAGTCTTACTCTGTTGCGCAGACTTGAGCGCAGAGGCGTGATCTCGGCTCAGCTCACTGCAATCTCTGCCTCCTGGGTTCAAGTGATTCCCGTGCCTTACCTCCTGATTAGCTGGGATTACAGGTGTGCACCACCAGACCCTGCTAATTTTTTGGATTTTTACTAGAGACAGGGTTTCACCATGTTGGCCAGGCTGGTCTTGAACTCCCGACCTCAGGTGATCCGCCTGCTTCAGCCTGCCAAAGTGCTGGGATTACGGGCATGAGCCACTGCATCCGGCTTGTTTAGAATTTCGATATTGGGAATGCATGACCAAACATTTTTCATTCAGTGCTTTACTCTTTGGTTATCAGGATAATGCTAGACTTGCAGAACCAGCTGCAAATATTTTCATATTTCCTGTGCTCTGAACTGTATAAATAACTAGTTCACTTTCTAAAGCCATGTGTTTCAACTGAATAATTAAATGTTTAAATCGCCATAATTTAAAATTTTTTTCTTAATGGCCACACAGTGTAACAAAGAATATTAGACTTTAGACAATACTACCCAATTCTAGCACCAACTTTATAATCAACACAAGTTTGAACCTTAGGAAATAATTTGCTTTGTTTATATTCTCAGGGGTGTTGAAATTTTGTTTAATTTTTAAGTTTCTTTAATTATTATTATTATTATAAAAACAGGGTCTTGCTCTGTCACCCAGGCTGGAGTGCCTTGAACTTTTGGGCTCAAGCAATCCTCCCACCTCAGCCTCCTGAGTAGCTGGGACTATGTGTGCACACCACGAATCTGGCTAATTTTTAACTTTTTGTGGTTTTTTTTTTTTTTTTTTTTTTTTGTAGAGACGGGGGTCTTGCTATGTTTCTCAGGCTGTTCTCGAACTCCTGGCCTCAGGCAGTCCTCCTGTGTTGGCCTCTCAAAGCACCGGGATTACAGGCATGAGCCACAGCACCCAGCTGGGATGTTGAAATAAATTTCATTTAAGTATAATACTCTTAGGAAAGGTACCTTGTCTTTAAAAATAAGTGTCACCTGTTAATAGTGGTGGGAAATAATCCACAATATTGTTTTCCAACATTCTGAACACACACTCACAGTAAATGGCAATTAAGTCTCCTACCAATTGTTTCAGACTCACTAGGAGAAATGCCAGATTTTATCCAACAGGCATAATTAAGATCTGTTTAAGATCCTATCATAAATACACAAGAATGTACTCTTGCCTAATATCCAAACAAACACATGCATGTTCTGTGGCAAGAGAAGGGACAAAGAGAAATAAACCATGTACTATAAAAGGATGGAGCAACTACAGGTGACATTTTCCACACAATTAAAAAATTCAAGCTATTATTGATATTTCCATACTAATGTACTTTTAAAGCCCTATATAAAGATCTCAACATATAAACATGAAGATACAAAAAAGTCTGAATGATTCTCAGAGTCAACACATGAAGCCTGGGGTCTACTAATGTTCCCTATTGTTCTATTGAAAAATGCTCACCAGCAATACCTAACTGAGAGGACTTGCTGAACTCAGCTGCCCAGCAAAAGGTTCCATGTCTAGAGTTGCGAAAAGAGTAGAAATGGAAACAAGCCCTAGTTCTTTTGGGGATTTGGCCCAGACTATATTGCCAAAGGGATGTCAAGTTCCAGCCCTCCCCAAATCTGTAACACAAGATTCTGCTTCCCAAGCGAGCAGTTTCCTTTTGTGCCATCTCCAAATCATATTTAATGTTAAATGACAAAAAGCTCACACGCGCAAAGGTTTCAGTTCAGAGCCCTGTCTGCTGGTGTTAAGATAATGTTGGTGTCACTTCCATCTGTTGGGTTAAACATCGGACAAGAGGTGACTGTTGCAGGGACAAATCACAGAACACAATAGTCCCTTCTTCCCTAATTCTATAGCTTTGATGTGCATTTGCCTTTGAGAATGTTCAAATCTGTTAGATAAATAAGTTTGCAGTTTGTAAAACATAAGCACATTCTATTTTAAGACGTTTTAAGCAACTAGTAAGTAAAAAGCCTGTTAGAGCCTAAGCAACATGGTGAAACCCCATCTCTACAAAAACACAAAAAATTAGGTGGGTTTGGTGGCACATGCCTGTAGCCCCACCTTCTTGGGAGGCTGTGGTGGGAGGATCGCTTGAGCCCAGGAGGTCGAATCTGCAATGAGCCATGATTGCACCACTGCACTCCCACCTGGGTGGCAGAGGGAGACCCTGTCTCAAAAACAAAAGTTTGTTAGTGTATTAGTCTATTTTCATACTGCTTATAAAGAAATACCTGAGACTGGATAATTTATGAAAAAAGAGAAGTTTAATGGACTCACAGGTCCACATGGCTGGGGAGGCCTTGCATCAATGGCAGAAGGTGAAGGAGGAGCAAAGGCACATCTTACATGGTGGCAGGCAAGAGAAGTGCAGAGCAAAGGAGGGGAAAAGCTCCTTACAAAACCGTCAGCTCTCATGAGAACTCACTCACTATCATGAGAACAGGATGGGGGAAACTGCCTCCCTGATTCAATTATCTCCACCTGGCCCCTCCCATGACACATGGGGACTATGAGAACTACAATTCAAGATGAAATTTGGGTGCAGACACAGCCAAAACATATCAGTTAGAATAGCAAAATTCATGGGATATATTTAGAATAAAAGAAGCACTCAGCAAGTAGAGTGTGCATATGGATGTGTGTGTGTGTACGTGTGTGTGTTAATGAGAGAAGGATGAAAGGCTAAGAGATATTTAATATTCATGAGGCATTTGGGAACTAACTATGCATGAGATTAAATATACAAACAACACTAAATATTTAGCATACTAAATATACATGAAACTTAATATTCATGAGGTCTTAATTTGACCATCCACTGGTGACACCCATTCAGGCACCAGGTATCCTCTGCCCAGTAAAACACCAATAAAACTCATGGCTGGGTCAGGCGCAGTGGCCCACACCTGTAATCCCAGCACTTTGGGACACTGAGGCAGGCATATCACTTGAGGTCAGGAGATCAAGACCAGCCTGGCCAACATGGTGAAACCCCGTCTCTACTAAAAACACAAAAATCAGCCAGGCGTGGTGGCATGCACCTGTAATCACAGCTCCTCAGGAGGCTGAAGCAGGAGAATTGCTTGAACCCAGGAGGTGGAGGTTGCAGTGAGCCGAGATAGTGCCACTGCACTGGGCCACAGAACCAGACTCCATCTCAAAACAAAACAAAACAAAACAAAACAACCCATGGATGTCCATCAGTCTACTGCACTATGGCCAGGTGTACTCATCCCCATGGGTCTCTCTGATCAATTATGTGCCACAGCCAGGATGCCCTCCACCTGCAGGCCCCCTCTCTCAAACACAACGCTGGTCCTTCTAACCACATGTCAGTGAGGAAGAGGGATGTGCAGAGGAAGGGAGGGGAGGACACTGCACGTTGCACACCCCAGCACCCAGGTTGCACAGTCCTCCCACCCACCCAGCCTGCAGCCTCTCCTGAGAGCACTAACTGATGCTTTCTCTTTCCCCAGGCTATTCACTGAGCGATTTACATCAATTCAGTAAACTGCGTGATTCCAGCCCATTTTAATAGGGTGTGAGAATCTTTCTGTTCTGAGACCTCCGGAAGAACATGTAGGTGGTGTGCTTGGAGGTGACCAGGGCACCGATGGCATCTGCATAAAAAGGGAGTGAAACGTCCAGTTGCCCGTGGCGAGACACTAATTGGCACTGGTTGTCAACCATTAGGGACTGAATTGTGTCCCTCCAAATTCATGTTAAAGTCCTAAGCCCTACATCAGAATGTGACCTTATTTGGAAACAGGGTTGTTGAAGATGTGATGAGTTAGGTTTAGATGAGGTCACACTGGAGTAGGGTGGGTCCTCACGCACTCATCAAGGGGGAAAATGCAGACGCAGAGGCCAGCGCAAAGAGAGAACACCATGCAGAGGTGGAGGCAGAGACGGGGCGACGTTTCTACAGGCCAGGACATGGCAAAGCTTGCCAGCAAGCCCCAGAAGCCAGGAGAGACGAATGGAACAGGTTCTCCCTCACAGCCCTCAGAGGAGCTAATTCTGCTGACTCTAATTTTGGACATCTAGCCCAGAGCTGTGGGACAATACACTTTTGTTGTTTAAGTCCCCAGTTTGTGATACTTTGTTACGGCAGCCATAGGAAACCAAGACACCAACTGTCAGGGGTGTCCCTTCTTTGGGGATCCATTCACCTCCGTCCACCATCACCTATGTGGTGGCATGGAAGTGTCTTTCTCCGGTGTAAGGGCAAGGGTGAGCACCTGTCCAGCGAGGCAAGTCACAGTGCTCCCCACATCCCACTCAGAAGCCACCCCAGGAGTTCTCACAGGTGATGAAGGTGGGCCAGTGTGGTGCCTGCCTACAAGTGTGTGTGCGTGTGTATGTGTATGTGCAGGCGTGTGTGTGCATGCATAGGTATTTCATATATGCATGCCTATTTCCCTCTTAGGTTGGCAAATTATAACAGAAATTTGTATAAATACCCGATCACCAGCCATAAAGATTTTAGTAATTTTCCATATGTACCAACAGTTTGTAAAGGGTCAATTTCCCTATATCTTTTATTCACACTGAATGTTTTCAGTATTAGCCAACCATTTCTCCATGTTGTTTTAACTGGCATTTCCTGGATTTTTGCGAGGTTCACATGTTACTGGCCATGTGTATACCTTATTTCCTGACTACCCAGCTTAGGTGTTTTGGCATTCTTCTTTTTCTGTGCTTTTATTTATTATCCTTCCATTATGTCCTAATTTTGAAAGAACTCTTTCTACATTAAAGATGCTAACCTTTAGTAGGTTAGCATCCAGGGTTTCTTTTTTTTTCTTTTTTTGAACTTTATAATATTTTTACAATACAGAAGTTTATTTTTATGTCAATTCTATCAATCTTTTGATCAATTTATGATCAATTTTATCCATCTTTTTCTTAATATGCTTTGATTTTAGAGTTATGTTTAGAAAGTCCTTGATGGGGGAGATGGAGCTTTTACTACTACTGGGGATGTGGAATTCACGAAATTTGCATAATTAGGGAGCTGTTTCCACGTGCCATAAATATGGCTGCTCCCATTCTGACAAGAGTCCAGGAGCTATAGAAACATAACCATCACCACAGCACAACTGAGAGGAAAAGAACGAGAGACTGTACTTTGTATTCATTCATCACACACACATGCACAGTCACACACACCACACATACACACCCTGCTCTAAGCACTGGGCACTGGTCTAGGCATTTGAGATACAGCAGTGGCCCAAACCAAGTCTCTGTCCTCATGGATCTTATGTTCTCATTCTAACGGGGAGGGGCCGACAATAAACAAATAAGGAAACCCCTTGATGCAGTGTCCCGAGAGAAGTCTCTGGGTAGGGATGAGGTGGGTGGTCTCCCTGAGAGGTGACTCTGAACAAACTCAAGGAAGTGAGGTGCTGGTGAAAGCAGGTATCAGAGGTAAAAATGTCCTAGGCAGGGCCCAGAAAGCACAAAGGCCCCGAGGCAGCCCTGTGCCCTGGGCGTTTAAGGAAGGAAGGAAGCCAGTGGGGCAGGGGTGGAGTGGGGATGGCCATAGTGGGTGGGCGACGAGGCTGCAGAGGCAACAGACGGTCAGTTCATGCAGGCCCTGATGACCATTATAAGAACGTGGGATTTGGAGCTGGGTGCAGTGGCCCATACCTATAATCCAGCACTTTGGGAGGCCAAGGTGGGTGGCTCATTTGAGGTCAGGAGTTCAAGACCAGCCTGGCCAGCATGGTGAAACCCAGTGTCTACTAAAAATACAAAAATTAGCCAGGTGTGGTGACAAGTGCCTGTAATTCCAGCTACTCGAGAGGCTGAGGCAGGAGAATCGCCTGAACCTAGAAGGTGGAGGTTGCAAGGAGCTGAGATGACACCACTGCACTCCAGTCTAGGTGACAGAACGAGACTCCACCTCAAAAAAAAAAAAAAAAAAAAAAAGTGATTTTGGGATTTCGCACTGAATGGGAAGGGAAGTTATTTAAGGGTTTTGTACAGAGACATGATGTAATGTAACCTAAATTTTACTAATGAAGTTACTTTGACAGATATGTTAGAACACACTGCAGGGCAAGAAGAGCAAAAGCAGGGAGTCAGGATGATGTGACCGTCCAGGAGAAAAACAGCGTTGGCTGAGACTGGGGCAGGAGGAGGGGCAGGTGGGAAGGGCAGAAAGAAGTGGCCTCTGAAATTCCTAATTCATTCATAAAACTCCATATAGTATAAGAAAGTGACTCTGAATGTGAACATCACATGTGAAAGAGATACATACAGCAGACAAAAGCTGATGCTGACCTTGAAATATATGCCCTATAGGAGACAAGGCAGGGGAGTTCAGTGAGTTTCCAAGAACCAGACCACCTGCGAGCTGTTTGTTACTGCTGGCTATGCAGACCAATGGCAGATAAGTAAATTACACACAGATTTTCATACCACAAGGATGTTCCGCATGTCTCCATTTGTCCTTTCATGGTTTGTATAAATAATTTCCAACAAGAACACCTCCAGTGCCTACTGTGAATGACTGTTTAGAAGACACAGATCCCCACCTGATAATTATAGTCAATAGTCAGGTATTGAGCAAATGTAAATAGTATATATTTCTGGAACGCAAGATGTCTATCTGTACCTTGACGTACTCTTGAACTTCACCACATTCTCAAATGAATATGACTTATTTAGACAGAATGAGGCAGCTGGAAATTAACATTCTGATGTGGAGCAAGGAGAGGCTAAGTAAAGCGCCTTTTTTTCTTTTTCTTTTTTTTTCCCAGACAGGGTCTCACTCTGTTGCTCAGGCTGGAGTGCAGTGACGCGATCACGGCTCACTGCAACCTCTGCCTCCTAGACTCCAGGGATCCTCCCACCTCAGCCCCCCGAGTAGGTGGCACTATGTGCACACAACACCTGGTTAACTTTTGTATTTTTTGTAGAGACAGGGTTTTGCCATGTTGCCCAGGCTGGTCTCGAACTCCTCCCACCCGGCCCTCCCAAAGTGGTGGGATTACAGGCGTGAGCCACCACACTGGCCTAGGTAAAGAGCCTTTCAGCAAAGCTGCTTTAATAAGCTTATCCTGGTCTCATCATCCTAATCAGAGGGGCCAAAACATGTGGGGTGCTCTTAACCCTGTGCCTGGTAAGAGGGCAAACCTTCCTCCTTGGCCAGGAGTACAATCTCCAGGCCTCACTGAAGGCCACATAGCCTTTGAGGTGGAGCCCAAACGGGAACCTGCTCAGTCTGACTCCAGAGCCAGCACTGTGGACCTCCCCGTTCCACGGCCTCCTCAACCTAAGGACGGGCCCCACCTCTCCAGTCGTCTTCACCCACAGCAACCACCCATTCACTTGGCGCTTTCTTTTTCTTGCTTTTTAGTATATGCACAACGCTTTCTTCATAATTGAATTGCATGTTTCTTGTGGGCAGGGAATTTTCATCCCCAGAAGGCCTTTCACATCATAGCCAATAAATACTTGATTATGTACAAATAATGGATAGAGTAGTTATGTTTTCAGCATCTCCACATGAATGAATAGCAATCCCCTTGAAAAATGAGTTATGCAACTGAATCCACCACTGATGGTAGAGGAAATGAAAAACGCACCAGTTACAAAATTTCCTTGGTCTCTCAACAGTTATGACAGGATTTTGACATTTGTGATGGAAAGGACTTCATAGTGGGATTTACAATTCAGACACGATTCTGTCCAGATAGGAAAGGAGCACCTGATGAACGAACCCTGTGCTTAGTGCTTTACCCTTCCCAGGCTGCACTATTGAAGGCTGACACCGTCTTCTAACGGGAAGTACTGCCTTCATTTTTACAGATGAGGATACAGGCTCAGAAAGCTGGGGTGGGCCAGTAAGTTGAAGACCCCATTTTGAGATGAGCCTGGTGCTCTCTCCACTATACCAAAATGCCTTTTAAAATGATGGGGAAAATGTATGTGAAACAGAGCAGTAAGTTGAAAAGAAATGTGCTTATGTTAAAGATGTTATCAAAGAATTAAAAATAACAGTGAAGAAGATAATGCAAAGAATTAACTCAGAAAAACAAATAATAGAAATACAGAATACACTAGTCTACAAACACAGCCACACAACTCCAATGGAGACAGCATTTCAAGACAGATAAACCTAGAAAGCTGAGAAGATCTAATATGCATCAAGACTGGTATAAGAATATTTCCTAGACCTGAATGACACTCTCTGTAAAGGGTGTTCAATGGGGAAGAGGCTATGTGGATTTTTTTTTTTTTTGACAGAGTCTCTCTCTGTCGCCAGGCTGGAGTGCAGTGGCACCATCTCAACTCACTGCAACTTCTGCTTACTGGGTTCAAGGGATTCTCCTGCCTCAGCTTCCTGAGTTTTAGTAGAGACGGGGTTTCACCATATTGGCCAGGATAGTCTCGATCTCTTGACCTAGTGATATGCCTGCCTTGGCCTCCCAAAGTGCTGGGATTACAGGCATGAGCCACAGTGCTCAGCCAATTTTTTAAAATGAAGAATTAAAGCCAAGTTGTAAAAAGCAGAAATAATCCCAGGGAGTTAGTTTTGAAGATTTTATTGAGATATATAGTGAGTTTTGAAGCTTTATTGAGATATAATTCACAAACCAGAAAATGCATCCTTTTCAAGTATAAAATTAAGTGGCTTTTAAAATATATTCACAGAACTACAACATTTGAAAGCTGGAAGAGATCTCACAAATTACCTAGCCGACTGCTTCCCAAAGTACGTTCTACTGAAGCTTTTAGTCTCACAGGCTACAGTATAAACAGGAATTTTCCTGGTCAGAAAAACTGGTTAAACATGGCATTAACTGCATACTCTGATCTTCCCCTTGGAGAATCACAGTGCAAAACTAAAGCCTGGGAGAAGTCCCAGGATATTCCAATTAACCAGACACAGAACCTCTTTTCACGGGACATGTACTAACAGACCATCAATCAGTGAGCTGGGGCCAGTGCTTCAGAAAACCCTGACTTATTCCAACCACCTAACATCCAGGTGAATAAAAAGAACACCAGAGAAGGCCCACTGGCTTGAGGTCTCTGAGCTCCTTCAGACTGCCTGATGTGAAAGCAACATTGGGAAATAATTGTTGCTGTTTATGGCAGAGCCAAAACTAGAAACCAGATTCACAGACTTCTAGTCCGATGTTCTCTCTACAATGCCACACACTAAAAGCTGAAGCTGGGAAGCCTTATGTCAATAAATCCCCTCCACTCTGGCCGCAGCCCTAAGGACAGTCACACTGCAGTGCTACTGTCCTTCCAGCCAACGACTCGGCACTCACTCCAAGCCTTGTGCTGCACACGCCTCCGGGGTCACCTCACTGAACCCTAACAGCTAAACTGCGCCAAGGTACTACTGGGGTCCCCATCTCACTGAGGAGGGAAGCAAGGCTTAAAGAGGTGAAGGATCTTGTCCGAGGTCACTCAGCAAGAGTGGAGGGGCCAGGATTCATCCCAGCAGTGGCCTCCAGGGGTAAGCTCTAAACCCCGGGTTTCTGCCAGGCAGAGGACAAAGGCCACAGACTCAGAGTAGGCCTCCTGTGAAGTTTACTAAAGGACGTAAGATGAATTATAATCATAATCAGATAATTAAGACACATCACAATGAACATTTAATAAAATCTTCAGCCTCCCTAAACACTCTCAAGTAAAACAGATAAAGAAATTTAGGCCAAATTTCCATTTAGGGAATAAGATCAAATCCCTAATCCCACAACACCAATATCAAACTATTCGAATACAACAAATGTGTTATGATAAACTATTAAGAAAAACTATAAAACAAGCTAAGTTAAGGGAAACTAGAAACAATGGAAATTTAAAAATGAGTTGATAAAAAAATCAATCTCTCTCTCTCTCAAAACCAATATGATAATCCAAAAGCTTAATCATAAAATTAAGAAAACACAAATTAGTCTAATAAAATAATACCACGTTTTTACAGATCTGAAACTAGTGTTCAGTTATATGTTTGGAAAGAAAACTATAACATAAAACTAATTATGGATATAAGTAAATATATAGTAACATTATAGAAAGAAATAGGGGAAGTTATTAAAAAACTGATTTCAAAAGGGAATTTCATAACAGTAAGTTACATGAGAATTCCTTCCAACGTTTAATGGCAGTTTAATTACTGTAAGTGATTTGTTTCTCCAAAATGTAAGAAAGAGATGGTTTTAGTCAAATCATTAAAAACAAATCAGGTTTATTCCTAAAGCCTAGTAAAAACAAGTCCCAGAAATATTTATATTCACATTTAAATATGTATACATATTAATTGCTAAGTTACATATATAAGTTATATATTATATATAACATTGTTATGGATTGAATGCTTCTGCCTCACAAAACTGATACATGAAATCTTAACCCTCACTGGAACTGTATTAGGAGGTGGGAGTTTTGTGAGGTAATCAGGTCATGAGGGTGAAGCCCTCATGAATGCCATTTGTGACCTCATAAAAGAGACCCCTGAGAGCTCTCTAGCCCCTTTCCACCATCTGAGGACACAGTAAGAAGCCATCATCTATGAACCAGGACATGGTCCTCACTAGACACCCAATCTTCTGGCACTGTGATCTCATACCTGCCAGCCTCCAGAACTGTGAGAAATAAGTGTTCTTTTAGTCACCCAATCTATGGTACTCCTTTATAGTAGCCCAAACTAAGACCTATATATATATACACACACACACACACACATTTCTGTAACTTAGCAAATAAAAGCAGTGGGATATACTAGAAAAAACACTGGATTAAAAAAAGAAAGCAGCACTTTGGGAGGCCGAGATCGGCAGATCATGAGGTCAGGAGATCGAGACCATCCTGGCTAACACGGTGAAACCCTGTCTCTACTAAAAATACAAAAATTAGCCAGGCGCGGTGGCAGGCGCCTGTAGTCCTAGCTACTCGGGAGGCTGAGGCAGGAGAATGGTGTGAACCCGGGAGGCGGAGCTTGCAGTGAGTGGAGATGGCGCCACTGCACTCCAGCCTGGGCGACAGAGCAAGACTCCGTCTCAAAAAAAAAAAAAAGTACAGGCTGGGTGTAGTGACTCATGCCTGTAATCCCAGCACTTTGGGAGGCCAAGGCAGGAGGATCACTTGAGATCAGGAGTTGAAGATCAGCCTGGCCAACATGGTGAAACCCCATCTCTACTAAGAATACAAAAATTAGCCAGGTGTGCTGTTGGGTTACTCAGCTGTAATGCCAGCTACTCAGGAGGCTGAGGCAGGAGAATTGCGTGAACCAGGAGGCAGAGTTTGCAAAGAGCCAAGATTGCACCACTGCACTCCAGCCTGGGTGACAAAGCGAAACTCCATCTAAAAAGAGAAGAAAAAGAGATGAAGAGAAAAGAAAAAAGAAAGGGAGGGAGGAAGGAAAAGAAAGCAAAAAAGCAAGAGACAGACAGATGGAAAGGGGAGGGGAGAGGAAGTGAGAGGGGAGGGGAGGGGAGGGGAGGAGAGGGGAGAAAAGGAAAGGAAAGGGGAGAAAAGAAAGGAAGGAAGGAGGGAAGGAAAGAAGAGAGAGAGAAAGAAGGGAGGGAAGGAGGGAAAGGAAGGAAAGGAAAGAAAGAAAGCCTGAATTCTAGGTCTTCCTTAATCCTAAAATAACCATGCACACTTTCACAAAGTACTTACTCATCTGGACCCCTGCTTGCTATATATAAGAAAGGACAGACATATGCAAAAATTTTATAGTCAAAATGGGAGAAATAAAAGGTAACATGACTAAATGAAGATATATCCTCAGTGACTAAGAGATATTATAAACATAGTAAAATTTAAATTTCCCCATAATACAGAGAACCTGAGAAACTGAGAGTTATGCATGTATGTAAGAGAACAAGTGGATAAAAAATAATATAACATATATTTTAAAGGCAATAATGATGTTGTTTTATTTAAGGCATACGCAGGGTCTTCAAAATGGTCATATATGATATTATATATTATAATATCATATATTGTATTATATTATAATGTGCATTATAATAAAACTATGCATGAATTTCAAATTTTTTTACCCCAAAATAAGCCCATACTAACTTGTTATAACATGTCTGAGCAGGATCTACTTTGAGGCACTAAGAAGTATAAGACATCAATTTGAAAAGAGTCCCTATCAGACCAACATAAATTCTGCATTTAAATGGAAGCAAGAACAAACATAAAACTTATGGTGAGGCTTGGGTGAAAGAATGGTGAAATCACTGACACTTTACAAAAAGTTTATGGGAATAATTCCCCCAACTTTTTGAAGTCCCCTTATCACAATTATCAAAGCTATATAATATTCATTTAAAAATAAAAAGTATAAAGATAAAATATAAAAAGTAAAAAAAAATATTTTATCTATTTCAAGAATTTGATTCAATGACAGGAAGAGAAAATACCCTCGAATCAAAAGTGCATCCCTGATTTACAGAAGGGATCAGAATCAGCAGTTTGCAAACGGATAACTAAGTTTATGAAGGGGCCAAGATGATGTTGAAGATGAAGCCCAAAGTGGCAGGCCATCTACATAGATTTGCAAAGAAAATATTAATCTTGTTCATGCCCTAATTGAAGGGGACTACATAAATAATAGCCAACACCACAGACATCTCAATTGGTTCGGCTTACACCATTCTGACCAAAAAAGCTGAGCAAACTTTCATTTGATGGGTGCCAAAACCACTGCACCCAGATCAGCTGCAGACATGGGCACAGTTGGTTTTCAATCGAAATTGTAAACAAGTGGGATCAAGATCCTTAAGCGTCTCTTCAAGGAATCGTAATAGGAGATGAAACATGGATTTACCACTACAATCCTGCAGACCAAGCACAATCTAAGCAATGGCTACAAAGAGGTGGGAGTGGCCTAGTCACAGCAAAGAAAGCAAGAGCAAAGGGGATGGCAACAGTTTTTTTGGGATGCTCAAGGCATTTTGCTTGTTGATTTTCTGGGCATGGGGACAAAGAACGATAACATCTGCTATTTATGAGATTGTTTTAAGGAAGTTAGCCAAAGATTTAGCAGCAAAACACCCAGGAAAGCTTCACCAGAGAGTCCTCCACTGTGACAATGTTCCTGCCCATTCCTCTCATCAAACAAGGCCAATTTTGTGAGAGTTTCCTTGGGAATCATTAGGCATTCACCTTACGGTCCTGATTTGGCTCCCTCTGACTTCTTTTTGTTTTCTAATTTTAAAGGGCACCGATTTTTCTTCAGTTAATTATGTAAAAAAGACCGCACTGTAAAAAAGACTGCACTGACATGGTTAAATTCCCAGGACCCATAGTTCTTTAAGGATAGACTAAATGGTTGGTACCATCACTTACAAAAGAGTCTGGAACTTGATAGAGCTTATGTTAATAAAGTTTGTGGTTTATAATTTTATCTTTTAATTCTACTTGTCAATGTACTTTTTTAAGCCCCCTTATCACAATTATCAAAGCTATATAATATTCATTTAAAAATAAAAAGTATAAAGATAAAACACAAAAAGTAAAAAAAAAAGATTTTATCTATTTTAAGAATTTGATTCAATGACAGGAAGAGAAAATATCCTCGAATCAAAAGCACATCCCTGATTTACAGAAGGGATCAGAATAAAACCGTATGTATATCTCACATGCAAAGAGGCATGAAAATACAGTAAGATAGTTTTTAAATATCCATTTACAATTTAAAAACAGAATAGTCTATAAATCTTATTTTGGGACGGAAGATAAATTTCATTTCTGGAGAAGTGAGTCTATCATTATAACAACAATGTGTACAGGTCTGAATGTTCGAAGTTCCCACGATTAAAGGCAACATTAGTTCTCACAATGAAAGTAATATAATAGATGGAAAATATAATTAACTTCACTAATATTTATATTAAACATTTAGAATTTGGACAAATATATAAGAAATACAGGCATACCTCATTTTATTGCACTTCACAGATACTGCCTTTTTTCTTCAACAAATAGAAGGTGTGTGGCAACCCTGCATCGAGTAAGTCCATTGGCATCATTTTTCCAACAGTATGAGCTCACTTTGTGTCTCTGTGTCACGTTTTGGTAATTCTCCCAATACTTCAAATTCTTCATGACTGCTATATCTGTTATGGTGATCTATGATCAGTGACCTTTGATGTTACTATTTTAATTGTTTTGGAGCACCACAAACCGTGCTCACGTAAGACAACAAACTTAATTGATAAATGTTGTGTGTGATCTGGCTGCTCCACTAACCAGCCATTCCCCCTTCTCTCTCCCTCTCCTTGGGCCCCCCATTCCATGAGATACATTAATTGAGGTTGATTAATAACCCTACAATGGCCTCTAAGTGTTTAAGTGAAAGAAAGAATTGCAAGTCTCTCACTTTAAATCAAAAGCTAGAAATCATTAAGCTTAATGAGGAAGCCATGTTGAAAGCTGAGAAAGGCTAGAAGTTAGGTGCCTTATGCCAGTTAGCCAAGTTGTGAATGCAAAGGAAAAGTTTTTTGTTTGTTTATTTGTTTGTTTTTGAGGCAGAGTTTCACTCTTGTCGCCCAGGCTGGAGTGCAATGGTGCGATCTTGGCTGACTGCAACCTCTGCCTCCCAGGTTCAATCAATTCTCCTGCCTCAGCCTCCCAAGTAGCTGGGGTTACAGGTATGTGCCACCACGCCCAGCTAATTTTTGTATTTTTAGTAGAGATGGGATTTCACCATGTTAGCCAGGCTGGTCTTGAACTCCTGATCTCAGGTGATCTGCTGGCCTCAGCCTCCCAAAGAGCTGGGATTACAAGCGTGAGCCACTGCACCCAGCCGAAAACTTCGTGAAAGACATTAAAAGTGCTATTCCAGGGAACACACGAATGATAAGAAAGCAAACCAGCCTTATTGCTGATACGAATAAAGTTTTAGTGGTCTGGATAGAAGATCAAACCAGCCACAACATTCCTTTAAACCAAAGCCTCATCCAGAGCAAGATCCCAGCTCTCTTCAATTCTTTGAAGGCTGACAGAGGTGAGGAAGCTGCAGAAGAAAAGCCCAAGATTAGCCGAGGTTGGTTCATGAGGTTTAAGGAAAGAAGCCATCTCCATAACGTAAAAGCGCAAGGTGAAGCAGCAAGTGCTGATGGAAAAGCCACAGCAAGAAAACCAGAAGATCTAGCTAAGATCACTGATGAAGGCGGCTATACTAAACAACCAATTTTCAGTGAAGACAAAAGAGCCTTCTATTGGAAGAAGATGCCATCTAGAATTTTCATAGCTTGAGAAGTCAATGCTTGGCTTCAAAGCTTCAAAGGACAGGGTAGCTCTCTTCCGAGGGGCGAATTCAGCTGGTGACATTAGGTTGAAGACAATGCTCACTTAACATTTGGAAAATCAGAGGGCCCTTCACAATTAGGCTAAATCTACTCTTCCTCTTCCTGTGCTCTATATATGGAAAAAGAAAGCCTGAACGACAGCACATCTGTTTACAACATGGTTTACTGAGTATTTTAAGCACACTGTCGGGACATACTTCTCAGAAGAAAAAAAAAAAAGAGATTCTTTTCAAAGCGTTACTGCTTATTGACAATGTACCTGGTCACCCAAGAGCTCTAATGGAAATGTACAATGAGATTTACTGTTGCTTTCATGTCTGTTAACACAACATCCATTCTGCAGCTCATGGAACAAGGAGTAATTCTGACTTTCAAGTCTTATTATTTAAGAAATACATTTGATAAGGCTATAGCTGCCACAGACATGGCTTCCTCTGATGGTTCTGAGCAAAGTAAATTGAAAACCCTCTGGAAAAGATTTACCACTGTAAATGCCATTAAGAACATGGATTCATAGAAGGAGGTCAAAATAACATTAATGGGAGTTTGGAAGAACTTAATTCCAACCCTCCTAGATGTCTTTGAGAGGTTCAAGACTTCAGTGGAGGAAGGAACAGCCAATGTGGTAGAAAGAGCAAGAAAACTAGAATCAGAAGTGGAGCCTGAAGATGGGACTGACTTGCAATCGCAGGACAAAACATGAAGAGATGGGAGGGGCTTATGAGGAGTGAGCGCAGAAAATGGTTTCTTGTGATGGAATCTCCTCCTGCTGAAGATGCTGTGAACCCTGCTGAAATGACAACAGAAGACTTAAAACATCACATAGGCTTAGTTGATAAGGTAGATGTAAGGTTTGAAAGGATTGATTTAATTCTGAAAGAAGTCCTACTGTGGGTAAAATGCTATCAAACAGCATCACATTCTACAGAGAAATCATTTGAGAAAGGAAGAGTCAATCGGCGGGTAAACTTCACTGTTGCCTTACTTCAAGAAATTGCCACAGCCACCCCCACCTTCAGCAACCACCACCCTGATCAGCCAGTAGCCATCAACATCTAGGCAACACCCTCCACCAGCCAAAACATTACGACTTGCTGAAGGCTCAGATGATTGATAGCATTTTTTAGCAATAAAGTTTTTTTTTTTTTAATTAAGGTATACACGTATTTTTAGACATAATGCTATTGCACACTTAAGAGACTACAGTACAATGTAAACTTAACTTTTATATGCACTGGGAAACCCAAAAATTCATGGGACTCACTTTATTGTGATATTTGCTTTAGTGCAGTGGTCTAGAACCAAACCCGCAGTGTCTCTGATGTATGCCTGTGTATCTTAGTTGAAAGTCATCAAACTTGGTTTAATCAACAACTTACATCTGAAGAAAAAGAGATTGTATAAAATCATACAGAAAATGCACACTCTCAATACTTTTTTTTTTTTTTTTTTTGAGATGGAGTCTCGCTCTGTCGCCCAGGCTGGAGTGCCGGGGTGCGATCTCGGCTCACTGCAAGCCCCGCCTCCCGGGTTCACGCCATTCTCCTGCCTCAGCCTGTCGGGTAGCTGGGACTACAGGCGCCCGCCGCCACCACGCCCGGCTAATTTTTTGTATTTTTAGTAGAAACGGGGTTTCACTGTGTTAGCCAGGATAGTCTCGATCTCCTGACCTCGTGATCTGCCTGCCTAGGCCTCCCAAAGTGCTGGGATTACAAGCGTGAGCCACCGCACCTGGCCAATACTTTTATAAAACATCTTTATTGAGATAAAATTCAAATACCATAAAATTCACCCACTTAAAGTGTACAATTTAATAAGCCTTTAGACTATTCATAGAGTAATATTATAGTTATGCAACTACTACTTCAATCTAAGTTTAAAAAATATATATTTTTGAAACAGGGTCTCGGGTCTTCACGGCTCGCTACAGGCTCAACATCCTGGGCTCAGATGATCCTCCCACCTCAGCCTTCCAAATAGCTGGGACTACAGGTGTGCGTCCAGCTAATTTTTTGTAGAAATGGGGTTTCACCACAATGCCAGGCTTGTCTCAAACTTTTGGGCTCAACTGGTCCACCCACCTCAGCCTCCCAAAGTGCTGACGTTACAGGTGTGAGCCACTGTGCTCGGCCTAAAATATTTTCATCCCCCCAAAAGAAACTATGTACCATGTAGCCATCAGCAGTCACTCCCTACCATTCCTTCACCAACCTCCACACTGAAGCAAGCAATAATCTATTTTCTGCCTTTGTAGATGTACCCGTCCTAAAGATGTCATATAAATGGAATCATACAGCATAAGGTCTTCGTTACTGGTTTTTTTCACATAACATGTTTTCAAGGTTCATCCATGCTGTGGTATGTATCTGTACTTAATTCCTTTCTATTGCTGAGTAATATTACACTGTATGAATATATCACATATTGTTTATCCATCATCAGTTGATAGACATCTGAGCTGTTGCCACTTTTTGGCTATTATGGATAATAATATGGAGTGGGGTTTTTATTTCTCTTGTGTATATTCCTAGGAGTGAAATTGCTGTTTCATATAGTTTGACATTTTGAGGAACTGTTGAACTGGGTCCAGAGCAGTCGCACCATTTCACATTCCCACTGGCAATGAATGAGGGTTCCAATCACTCTGCACCCTGCCCACACTTGTTATTGGCTGTCTCATCTACTGTAGTTAGCTTGGTGGGTGTGAAACAGTATCTTACTTGGTTTTGATTTGTTTCCTTAGTGATTTATGATACTGCCTATCTTCCTTGGAGAAATGTTTCTTCAGATCCACTGTCCATTTTTAAATTGGCTTGTCTTTTTATTATTGAGTTGTAACAGTTCTTTACATATTCAGTCCCTTAACAGATGTATAACTTGCAAATATTTTCTCCCATTCTGTGGGTTGTCTTTTCACTTTCTTGATTGTATTTTTATAGCACAAATATTTCATTTTGATGTAGTTCAATTTATTTATTTTTTTGTTGCTGTGCTTTTAGTGTCATGTCTAGGAAACCAAGGCCTAACCCAAGGGTTCTATAGTTTTAGATCTTACATTTAGGTCTATGATCCACTTTGAGTTAATTTTCATGTATAGTATAAGGGTCCAACTTCATTGTTTTGCATTTGTGAACACTCAGTCGTCCCAGCACATGGTCTGGCTTTGTCACCCAGGCTGGAGTGCAGTGGCATGATCTCGGATTACTGCAACCTCCACCTCCCAGGCTCAAGCCATCCTACCACCTCAGCCTCCCGAGTAGCTGGAACTACAGATGTGCACTACCATGCCTGGCTAATTTTTATATTTTTTATAGAGACGGGGTTTCACCATGTTGCCCAGGATGGTCTCAAACTCGTGAGCTCAAGCAATCTGCCTGCCCTGGCCTCCCAAAGTGCTGGGATTATAGGCATTGAGCTACATGCCTGGCTGAAAAGACTATTCTTTGCCCACTGATGTGTCTTGATGTCCTTGTCAAAAGTAAATTGATCATAAGGCTAGGCGTGGTGGCTTATACCTGTAATCCCAGCACTTTGGGAGGCTGAGGTGGACAGAGCACCTGAGGTCAGGAGTTTGAAAACAGCCTGGCCAACGTGGTGAAACCCTGCCTCCGCCAAAAATACAAAAATTAGCCAGGTATGGTGGCGCACACCTGTAGTCTCAGCTACTTGGGAGGCTGAGGCATGAGAATCACTTGAACCTACGAGGTGGAGGTTGCAGTAAGCCAAGATCACACCACTGCACTCCAGCCTGGGTGACAGAGCAAGACTCTGTCTCAAAAAAAAAAAAAAAAAAAAAAGTAAATTAATCATAAATGTAATTCTCCCTGATCCATATGTCTATTTTATGCTCGTACCACACTGTCTTGATTACTTTGTAGTAAGTTTTGAGAGTAGGAAGTGGAGTCTTCTTTTTCCACTTTCCATTTTTTCCTTCTTTTTCAATATTATTTTGGCTATTTTGGGTCCCTTGAGTTTAGGATCAGTTTGTTAATTTCTGGAAAAATATATATATATACACACACACACACACACACATATATATATATATATGCTGTGATTGTGACAGACCCTGCATTCAATCTGTAGCTCAATTAGGAAAGTATTGTCATCTTAACGATACTGAGACTTCTGATACAAAACATGGGGTATCTTTTCAGTAGTATTTTAAAAAATGTTAAACTACTTTAATTTGTATCATTATGGAAATAAAAATAAGCAAACGAAACTACAGGGTAGAGTACTGATTGCTGATACCATGCACAAAATAATGAATAATTATATTCTGGCCCCCTATTTCTTGAGAATGTCTCATCATGTAAGAGCTACACAGAGCTGTTCATAGTCCTTGCTTTTAACAATGCTACCACTGGAGCTATAATCTAATAAGGAACTAAAAACGTATATACTGAAATATTTATTGCAGTACTTGCTATCACACTGAAATACTGGGGAACAACAGTCAAATATCCCAGCCACAATTTCCCAACGACAGGAAAACAGCAGATTATTAACACAAGGGAAATCTAAGTAGTCTGCCTGCCTATCAATTATTTATTTAAAAAACTATGTTAATACTTGTAAACATCAGATTTGTAAACAAAACGCAGAAAGTCTCATATGTATAAAGATTACAAAATAATTTTAAGTAAAATAGCTTAGAATGTAATTATCACTAGGTTACTTTTATGACAATTGCTTAACATCTTAAAATAATTATGTATGTGTTTTGAAATGAGAGGATCTCCTTGTCACCTGTAGCAAGCAGAAGGACACCCTACAGCAACCCACTTACTGACATGGAATTCAGCACTAATGCTGCTGAGTGGCAGAATCGGTTTAGCAATATTGCTATAAAGGTCACCTAGCAATGGATTATGCTTTTGCCTCCTACCCTTAGGACTAGCTAGGCAAGGGAAAGCTCATCCTCTTAGGCACACATAATAAGCTTAGGGATATAAATCAGTATTAACCTTCTACTTGCTTTTCAACCCAACAGATAGGTAGGGTTAAAAGGACAGCAAGTGTATTGGGGTTACTAACATCTTCTCATTTCCGTAAACAGTCATTAAGCCACACAATATGGATTTATCTCACTGGAAAGTGAGATACAAATACATCCTCCATCTCCTCTACACCAAATTAAATCAATCTCTCATTTTGTATACTTCTAAGAATAAACAGAAACCTTCTTTTTTGGTGCCTGAGCATTAACAGAGTCACGTAGGATGGAGGAAGAGAAGACTACAATTAACAGAACTTCAGGGAATTATTTCTCTTCCTGCATTGCCTTTTCCCTGATCCTATAAATAAAAACATTACATCATGCTGACAAGGCATGCTGTTCCAAATACAAGAGGCGGGCTTGCCCTTCAACAGATGCAAAGAAATACAGCCACCAAACAGCTCTGATAATGTCAACATACCCCAGAGACAGGGGACAGCACAGGCCCTTCTGCACTGGCCCTATTCTCCATGATCCCCCTGGGTCTCCCTGTTCCTTCCTCTATCTGATAAATAAATCACCGGAGAGGTCAACATCTACTCTCCTGTCCCTGTCACAATGATGAACTGATGGGCTAAAGAATCACAGAGACCTCCCACTTATTCTGGGGGTCACTGATGGAAAATGGAACTTTATCTTAATAAACATACAGAAAGAAAGCACTAAAGCCCACTTTAAAAAGGCACCTCTCACAGTTGATGGCACCCAAAGTCATGGACGGAGGTAAGGTCCAGAGACAGAACACAGGCACGCCGGGGACAGAAGTGTAAAGGAAGTCTTTCACGCAGAGCTTCACAGGGAATTGAAAATGAGGGGGAAGAACCTCCACCCTCTTAAAAGGAACTGGCAAACCAGAGCGACACGAATATGGCGACGTAAAGGTCAAGCATCAAAGCCGTCTCCACAGACACCGAGAGGGTTTGCAAAGCGCATCCTATCATTGTCCCTTTTGCAGCAGGAATGGAGCGAGGGAAGGGGAGGACACAACAGAGTGGTGGATGGGCAGAGAGGGCTGTGTCTCTTCAGAAAAAACAAACAAGGCAGCTTCAAATAGGAGAAAGATTATATAATGAGGCTCCCAGAGCAGGACCATAGCTACCTGATGACTTCAACGTGGCAGGATACCCTAGTCTATACTGAAATCCGAACTGTTCCATTCTTGACTCGCTACAGACGATGTCGCCAATACATCTGGAGCTCACTTGGAGCCAAGAGGTGCAGATGAGGTGAAGACACCAATGTGATTTTTACCTATGTCTGTGTGTATGTTAACATCTATTTGCATGTATATGTATGTGACAAATATACACCCATACAAATATAAAAGATAAAGTTCATTTAATGTATTTACTTTTTTACTTCAATTAAATTTAATTCAGTTCTTTAAAATCCCATCTTTGAAATAAAAATGTGACTCTTAAGAAACGAAACTGATTGTTTAGCCAGCACACTGGAATTTAAACAGCTGATGTGGACCCCTCCTTAGGAGATCATCTTCTTATTTCAATTATCAAGACATTTTTGCAACTTCTTCTTTGGAACTGACTTCAGAAACACATTTAGGTGCCACAAGAAAAGTAAATAGTCCTTGATAACCAATGTCATTTCTTAAAAAATAAATGACATAGAGCAATAGATTTTTCTACAAGTAGCCTCATCTATTCATTCGGCAAACATACATTGAGGGCCAGACCTGTGCTAGGCTCAGATTTCGATTTCCAAAAACCAAACCTAAGGTTTTAAAATGTCAGCATGCCGGATATTCACAATGTATGGCCTCAAGCTCAGGAGATAGTTTCAAAATAAAGGTCAGGAGTTCGAGACCAGCCTAGCCAACATGGTGAAACCCCGTCTCTACCAATAATACAAAAATTAGCCAGGCATGGTGGTGCACGCCTGTAATCCCAGCTACTCGGGAGGCTAAGGCAGGAGAATCACTTGAACCTAGGAGGCGGAGGTTGCAGTGAGCCAAGATTGCGCCACTGTACTCCAGCCTGGGTGACAGAGCAAGACTCTGTCTCAAAAAAAAAAAAAAAAAAAAAAAACCGTTCTCAAAATATTTGCATAGGAACTTTGTTAGAATATGTTCATTAACTTTATAGAAAACTACTTTCATTTATTTGAATATCTGAACACTCATTTAGAGGTAAATAATATTAAAAATTAGTTACATTACTAGTCACACCATGTAAGGTATGTGTGTTACATTACTAGTCACACCATGTAAGGTTTATTTACAGAAAACCAAATCCTTACATGCCACATACAAAGTAGATTGTTAAAGCTGAAAGAGAAAAAAGTTGTGTAAATCTGTATTGCTTAAAGAAGAAAGGGCAGAGAGAACTGAAAATAGTTTATGAAAATATAGACTTGTCCCTAATATTGTAAAAATAATCAAGAAAAATACTCATTAATTGCTTGTATCTTAATGGATATAACACTACCATAGGTTTAACTGAATGAAAATTAAGTGAATATTAATGGAAAATACAGAAAATCAAAATTATAACTACCAATTCACACTTGAAAATTGAGATTCCTAAATAACCCACTGGTCAGCCTCCTAAATGTTGTTTGCATTGTGGAAATTCAGGGATAAGTAAACAGCTGTATAGTACCTACATCTCCTATAGCTACACCCATACCCACTTTTGCCAATCACAGGCCTTGCTTTATTGACAGCTCTCAACACCAAACAAGTTCTTTTTCCCCAAAAGAAAAATAAAATGAAAATTTGATACCTGACTTCCCAGGCTTAAGCACTCAGTAGGAATAATAACCACCATCACACCATTACTTAGACAGCGTTTGCCACATGCTGGTACTGTATTCACACATTCATTCCCCTCAGCAATGCAGTAAGTCACATGAGAGGAGTCAAGAAAGACAGGATCAGTTGTAAGGACAACATGAGTGGGCAGAGAAGGTTCGAGGCGCGGTACTATAGACATGCAGCGGGGAGAAGCGGAGGCAACGAAACAAGGGAATTATTTCTGCAGTTTGGCAAAGAGGATCCTGTGCTCACCAGCTGGGGTGTAAACGGACCTCACGACCACGGTGTAGCACTTCACTGTAACATCAACTGAGGCCATAACAGAAAACAGCGAAGTCACCACAACAAGGTTTATGCAAGTGGCATGACAGAAGCAGATCTGTGGAAGAAATCCTCCCATATTCACTCTACGGAGTCCCAAACAGTGAAGGGCAAAGTACGTAAAAAGCAAACAAAACTAAAAGAAAAAGTGGGCACTGAACAGGATTGGAAAATAATGAGTACAGAAGAATGAACACTTACAGGCACAGATTGAGCTGGTCACCCTGCATGTTAGCAAGCTTACGTAAAAGCAGCTGTTCAAATAATTTCACAGATTCTGAGTCACTGAAGAAACAAAGATGGTGTTATATGATGCGCCTGCCCTAAATTAGAGCCCCTAGACCATGTTCTGTGAGTACGTGTTGATAAAAAGAGCTCAGGGGGCCCTATTCCTAACCTAAATGCTCGCTGCAAAGAAAAAAAATTCTTTGTAAGCAAATTCATTGGAAGGAGTCATGTATGTTTCATAAACTGAGTCAGGGCCTTCGAGACCTTACAAAAAGCCTTTTGCAAGAGCTATATCACAGCCTCCCTGGGCAGAGTTCCTCATCTGCAAATGAAGGATGACACTGTCATTTCTGACACCTTCCTACACATACCTGGGAAGATCAATGAAACACTGCTGTCCGGGCACCTTGAGGTTAATAACAACCATATTTCACGTTAGCCTTAAAATCTTTTCATCCTCTGGGCCTTTGGGAAGAGCCAAAGAGAAACACTCATCATATTTTGTCTGGCCCTAAAGCTACAGCTCACAAAGTAACAGTAGTCACAGATCTTGTGTGTTTTTTCTTAAAACTAAATACCAGTTAAGTAAGCAAGTCGCATAACTGTGAAGGAGTTCTAGCATCTACCTTCTGCACTCTGATCACAATTATCTACCCCCAAAAGACTACATATCTACTAAGAGCTATAATGTGGACTATGTACCTCCAAAAACCACATTTACAGGAATCCTTTGATGAAGCTGTGGCTTCCTTATTTCTAGAACCATCTTGACAACAAGGAACGACTGCTTATTTTCAGTTCACTCAATCCTTTATAGGAATTAGTGGTGGCACAAACTAAAACCATGTCAAAGTAAGATTTTTGGAAAAAAAAAAGTTATTGGCTTAACCAAAAGGTAAGCAATTTTGTTTTAAAATGAAAAATTAACTCAAATGGCAAGCATAACAAAATATAAATTCTGGTTTTCACATTTCTGTTTAACAACTTCAAAACCCAATTTAGAACATTCGTTCATCAGCAGAATAAAGGGACAGAATCCTAACAAATGCCCAAAGCTAAGGTGCCTCACTGCCCTGCTGCACAGTTTTAAACTTTAGGCTTCTAGATGGATCACTGAAGAGATGACTGATGTAAATCTTTGAATTCTACACTTTACTCATCAATGCACCAATTAGAAACAGTAGCCGTCACCATGAATTTACTGTCCCCTTGTAATAAACATCTGTTAAACACTAAACCCAGCAAATCTCTGTTAAACACTAAACCCTGTATCATTGTGTTGAAAGCTACTCAGAACTTATGTCTGCCCTTTAAGAAATCTAAATCTAAGAAAGCACTCATCCTGAGGCCAGGCACAGTGGCTCACACCTATAATCTCAGCACTTTGGGAGGCCAAGGATGGAGGATCTCTTGAGCCCAGGAGTTTGAGACCAGACTGCCCAACATCGGGAGACTCCATCTCTAAAAATAAAAATTCAAAAATTAGCCAGGCATGGTGTCGCACACCAGTACTCCCAGCTACTTTGAAGGCTGAGGTCGGAGGATCGTTTGAGCCTGGAAGGTTGAGGCTGAGGCTGCAGTGAGCTATGACTGTGCCACTGCACTCCAGTCTGGGCAACCGAGTGAGACCCCATTTCAAAAAGGAAAAGGTAAAAAAAGAGTGAGAGAAAAAAGGGAGAAACACAACCCAAGGCTCACGAGCCTTAATGCAAAGAAAAACAATTTCAAGATAATGAGAAGAAAAACAATTTGGAGACAAGTTTAAATAATTCAGATGTTGGTGGGATTTCTGTACTATATCTCAATTTTATTTTATTTTATATATTTATTTCTGAGACGGAGTCTTGCTCTGTCACCCAGGCTGGAGTGCAGTGGCGCAATCTCGGCTCACTACAACTTCTGCCTCCCAGGTTCAAGTGATTCTTGTGTCTCAGCCTCCCAAGTAGCTGGGATTACAGGCATGCACCACCATGTCCAGCTAGTTTATTGTAATTTTAGTAGAGACAGGGTTTCACCATGTTGGCCAGGCTGGTCTCGAACTCCTGACCTCAGGTGATACACCTGCCTCAGCCTCCCAAAGTGCTGGGATTACAGGCGTAAGCCACCGTGCCCAGCTTATACCTCAATTTTCAACTGCTAGTATAATCTCTAAAACACATCTTCCATATATAAAGCGCTTAGAAAATTGCTCTGCAAGGTCTTCAGATTTAAGGAGTCACTTTATGAAGGAGAAAAATGACTGGGAAAGTAATATACACTCCATTGCCTGCATCCCCACCCCAAAAATAACAAATCATTCCTGTGCCCATGAAAGCTTTTCTAGGCAAAAATCTTCAAAAGGACTCATGGGGGCTGATTTCTCAGAGTGCCTGGTTAACCTCAAACTGATTCACTTATCAGTTAAAATCTCAAACTGATTCACTGATAACTATTGGTAAGAATGTAGACGGAGCAGCTACTCTAACAGCTATCTTATTTCAAAGGTATGATTCATTTCTTATATTTTCATTTTTCCACAAATCCTCATAACCTCAAACAAGCAGATAAAAAGACATGCAGTGGCTCACGCCTGTAATCCCAGCACTTCGGGAGGCCGAGGCGGGCGGATCACAAGGTCAGGAGATCGAGACCATCCTGGTTAACTCGGTGAAACCCCGTCTCTACTAAAATTAGCCGGGCATGGTGACGGGTGCCTGTAGTCCCAGCTACTCGGGAGGCTGAGGCAGGAGAATGGCATAAACCCGGGAGGAGGAACTTGCTGTGAGCCGAGATCGCGCCACTGCACTCTAGCCTGGGCGACAGAGCGAGACTCCGGCTCAAAAAAAAGACATGCAAAGGAGAAGCAGACTCCTCCAAAGGCCAGGGCATTTCTGGTTCTGGAGTGAGACAACCCGGGCCCACTCACTGGGAAAGCACAGGAAGTTACTTGAAGCCCTCTCCGATTCTTGTTTATTTCTTCTATAACATGCAGATGACAATTTTATACCTCTGTCACAGGGTTGTTCTGAGGATGAAATGGAAGAGCATGTGTAAAGCTCTTGACACAGTACTGAGCCAAATTAAGCATATGAAAATATGATAAAAGCTCCTAATATTTCAAAGCTCATGTTGCCCTGATATTTAAGGCAGTAACTTTTGTATAAGTCAATTGTTAGCCAAGATCAAAGTTTAGAAAGAGATTACTAGTAACTCAGAGAGGGAAAAAAATTGTATTTTGTGTTTTTCAACTAGCGATTAAATAATGCTCACATGCCTTAAGCTGGAAGTGCACCAATCTTGTGTCATTAGCAATGAGGAATCTTACCCCTACTTCGCCCACATCTTCCGAACAGAAGGTAACTGACTAACATCCTGGGTTCCTGGAAGAGTCTTCCCTAGCAATGATGCAAAGAAAGGCAAAAGAACAAAATGCTCCCGGGCCCTGTGACATTCTGGCTCATTTTGATACCAGTCCTCAAGTGAGAATCAGAGATTTGATCATCGGAGGCTTTATTTTAAAAAGATGAGGAAGGTACAGTACCTCTAGTCGTTGTATCCGTCCCTTGAAAAACATAAAGAGGGAAGAATTTGGATAAGCAGCTTCTTTTTTAAGGAGAATTTCCTTGGCTTCATCCAGGCCTGCCTTGTTATCACTGCCATCCAAGGCAAAAAACGGGCGGACTACAGTATGATACCAGAGCAGAGCTAATCTAGAGCAAGAGGGAGAGAAACGTTGAGCACATAACTTTTCTTATACCGTTTCCATTTTTCAAAAAACCAGTATGTGTTCTTCCAATACTACTCTTTCCAAAAAGCTTACTATGCAGTCTCTGAAGAAGTAAAATCAGAGACTTTCCCCATTTTAATGTTAATATTTGGAAAACTGCAACTTCAGCACAATATATAAATCACAAGACACCCTTCCCTCAGGGGAGAATAAAGTAACAGGAGCATTCAGTGTTTTTGAGCCTTCTAGATGGATCGCTGAAGAGATGGCTGACATAAATCTCTGAATTCTACACTTTACTCATCCATGTACCAATTAGAAAAGGTAACTGGTCACCATGAATTTACTGTTCCCTTGCAATAAAGGCTTTATTTATTTATTTATTTATTTTGGCAAAAGGAAAATGTTTTCTCTTGTGTTCACAAAACTTAGGGTATAAACCCAGAATCTAACTTTAAATATCATGTACAAATAAATAGATCAAAAGGAAAAAGAAAATTTTTTAAAAAGAATAAATTTAAATACAGAAACCACAGACACAAATTATGCTAAACTGGGTTAAAATCGGTGAGAGGATAAGACAAAGGGCTCTTTCTCTGCCCTTTGAAGATGCTCAATTTAAAAAACAAGCAAATTAATAAACTACTTCAGATCCCTTGCCCCAAACTCATTACTTAAAACAAAAATGGCCATGTTAAACTAGGTAAACAAAACAGTCATTGGGATTTGATTTAATAAACAGACAAAAATGTTTAACCAATATGTCAAATATTTTTATGTAAATGCATACTTATGGTGTGCTTATAAAATTTGGTTCTCTAATGGATCTCATACTAATTACATTATTAATTCTATTCATTTCTTTATCAGAGACAAGCATAAAATATTAAGATATAAACAGACAAATGATCACAAGTTAACAAACCTGTTAATTCACATTAATAAAGGACAACTGTGTAATTTAATGAGTTTAGGGAGGTATATTTTTTTTAATGAAAAATTAAAGATATTTTAAATAGCTATCAGTTGATTAAAAGTTAACATCCAAATTTCTCAATACTGATACAAGTAAGGTCCTCTGGGATATCAACATTTTGGGGGAAAATGTTGACAAGTGCTGTAATGTTAGACAAAGAATATCCGGAATCTTGTTAAATTACTCAAGTTACAAATGGTAGATATTTGCCAGACTAAAATAAACAAACAAAAATCACATCACTTTTAACTGATGTAGAAATTGGTGAATTCTTGTTCTAGATAGTGATATCAGCTTCCTCATGCTCTCCTGCTTAAATAATTATTATTTAAGTTTAAACCAAGGAACATAACATGACTCAGTTTAGTGGAAGAGCACAAAATATCCATGTCACGTATAAGAAACCACCTTGAATCATCAAGGAAAATATCCCAATGTGAGGATTCTGTATAAGAATAAAAATTTCAGAACCACAGAAACAGCTTATCAAATTTGTACCTCCTAAGTCCAAAAATCAGAATCATGAATCTCACAGACTGTGGTCAAAGTCACAAAAACTGCTTCTAAAATCATTTGAGGTTTTAAAATACATGACTTGTGAGACTCGTGAATAACGCCTTGTTCTCTAACTAAAGTCAGCTTAGAACCACCACCATGACCACAGAACACAGTCCTTGGTGTTGCACTGAAAGACGTAAGACACAGCATCCTGTCAACCAACCAAACATTTTACCTGAAGTTTCCTTTAAAGTCTTTGATTGTCGTTTACTTACTTTCAAGACTATATTATCTACCAAAGCATTGCAATACAGCTACTCACGTAGCTAAAGGGGCCTTCATGTCCTTACTTTCGCTTGCATACATCAGTGAAGAAAGCCCCTGTAGGCGGTCTCCAGGAAAACCCAGCAGGTTGATGATTTTGAGCAGGTTTGGGGGCACCATGGATATGCAAAGGTGAAAAAGGCCATATCCAAAGCTAACAGCACCTTTCAGTCTGTTTAGAGACTCCTCAGACACCCCTTCAGCCACAATGTGATTATCATTTGCAGCATCAGAAGTCAAGGACTCTTCAGTTAGCTTCTTCTGATACAGCTCCTGAAGGGCATTGATGTCCAGATAGCATTTATTGTAAATCTTCCAGGCTTTCCTAAGGATCCACCCACCTTTGATATAAGCTAAAAAGAGAAAGGGAGAAAACATTCAAAAACATTCAAAATAATTTTTCTATTTCTAGAGTAAAGGATACTGAACAGTAACCTGAAAATCAAGCCAAAAATTTAAAAAACATAAAAAGTATTATCGATTGCACCCAGTTTTCTTACAGTGCTTACTTAAACGTCTTATTTCTCATCACTCTCCCCTCACTACACTGGATGATGATTGGTAAGCACGTGTTTTTCTGCTCATTGTTCTATGAAGCCCTTCATGCAGTACCTAGAGCATGGTATGTAATATACATTGAATGAATGAATGTTATCACCTGAATCCAACATCTTTTCATGTGTTCTGTGACACCCTCCATTGCATTTCTGAATTACTATACTGCTTTCCTGATAAACTTTTTTATAATCCTTGCATTTGTATACCCTGTGTTACAGTCCTCCTTAAAAGCAAGTTCTTGGTCTTGGTCAGGTGACAATTAAATTTCTAGCCGAGGTTGGGCACGGTGGCTCATGCCTATAATCTCAGCCCTTTGGGAGGCCGAGGTGGGCAGATTACTTAAGTCCAGGAGTTTGAGACCAGGCTGAGCAACATGGAGAAAACTCATCTCTATAAAAAATACAAAATTTAGCCAGGCGTGGTAGTGCACACCTGTAGTCCCAGCTACCTGGGAGGATGAGGTGGGAGGATTCCCTGAGCCCTAGAGGTCAAGGCTGCAGTGAGCCACAACTGTGCCACAACCATGCCAGCCTGGGCAACAGAGTGAGATCCTGTCTCAAAAAAAAAAGAAAGAAAAAAATGTATACCCAAGCACCAAGCATTGCATCTTGCCAAAAATAGAATAAAATAAAACAAAATAAGATAAAATAAAACAAGCAGGCAAAAAAGATTAATATTTACTGGGTAAACAAATAGTTCCAGTTTATTATCAAAAAAGTCATTCATGTTAAATGCAAAATGTAAAGACCTCTAAATTCACATATATCTGAGGCCTACTGTGTGGCTTAACCACACCTTATCAGAATGGCTTTATTTGGTTTATGAAATTGGGGTTTATCCACTGCCCCAACCACAGTGAAGTAGCAATAAAAAAGTTACTGCACAGCAGAAGGTACAAATCTCTTATCTTTAAACCTCCCTCCCCCACTGGCCCTTGTCAGGACCCTGCTGTTGTCCACTCCTCCTAGGAATATTTTTGCTTTCAGATGAGTAGGAAGGGTTGCGGGAGGTCAATTTACGTGGGACTATCTGAGTGTATCATCATCGCATTTTTGAGGAAAGGATTTTCTGTAGGGAATTTTCCGTAAAATACAGTTCTCTCATAACTATGAGAGAGCTTATCCACTTGGCAATGTTACTAATACGATACCAACTCCGACCCTCATGCACAAATGGACAACATGAACTGTCAGACTTTCAGGCCCTTCAGAACAGTAGGAAAAGAGGTTTTCAGAAAGGCATTTCTAAATTTCAGAAAATATATGCAATAAAATAAAATCTGATTTACAACCACCCAATCCCGGAATTGAGAGTGATCTAAGAATAGATGTGTGGAAAAGAGTTGATGCAGCCGGCCTGACTGCTATCATTCAATAGAACTGCTAACAAGGTTGGCCCTTGGATGGAATGGGAGCTTGGATTCTGGGAAAGTTCTTACCATTTCCAAGACTGATAAGAGTGGCTCACTGTGTGCACCTAAACTGTCTGCACAAATAATATGACATACATTGAACACGGATTTTTCTTCTGGGAGTCTGGAATTTGTCTATGTGCAAGGTAGGGGTGCCTACATGATCAACCCCCAATAAAAACTCTGGAACTAAGTCTAATGAGATTCCCTGGTTGGTGACATTTCATTTGTGTTGTCATAACTCGTTGCTGGGGCAAATCAGCACACCCTGTGTGCCTCTCCAGAGAGCAAAGCCTTGGAAGCTTGTGCCTGGTCTCCCCTGGACTCCACTGCCCCATGTGCTTTTTCCCTTCGCTGATTTTCCTTTGTATCTAAGGAACACAAACGAACTACAAAACATAATCTAAGTCCTCCAAATATCTACAATAAAATTAGGAAAAAAAACCCAATACAAATGACAAAATGAGCATGCAACATAATTTTGCTGTAAGAAGTCACAGCTGAGAGTATGACTGTAAGATGAGTCTTGCATGGAAGTTATCAAACCTGGGGGTGGTCTGGGGGACTCCCAATCCATGGTATTAAGCTATTATTTTACTTAAATGCATCAACTTTCTGACAAATGGTGAACATATCACCCATGGGATCACATTTAAAAACAACTATCCTACAACTTCTGGGTGATTAATGTCCTATAGTCTACCTCCACTAAAAAGAATGCTGTAAGATAGAATGAACAAGTAAAACAAATTGATCTACAAAGTTTTCTTAGTAACTTTAAAATAATAAAAGTAATACATTTAAAACAATTTCTCTTCATTCGTTCTACTTCAGAATATTTACTGTACAAACACCACATTTCAAGCACTGTTCTAGGTGAATTGAAGTAAAATAAGACAGAGATCCTTCCTTTAAGAGGCTCAGCGACGTTTTCCCCTCCTAAATGGAAGCACTGTGGGAAAAGAAAGCCTGAAGAAAACCCTGAAGCTTCTTTTATACTGACAAAGTGGATTTTTAAGTGTCTGGATTGATCCAGCATGCCCAGAAACAAGAAAGATCATGCTCAGTTACAATCCAAAAAGCCAAAGATTTAACAGAAAAGCAGAAAAAAAAAAAATAGAAACTAGAATGTATATTATTGAGAACACAGAGGCAACTCGAATCTAATTCAAAACAAATAATCACAGGTTGCATAGTTTAAACAAATCTGTAAAAACCGAAAAATATCGACCGGCTACTGTTTATATTATGTGCCTGGCACTGTGCTTGCCATCCGAGGAACAGCAAAGAACTATAAAACATAGTCCAATCCTGCCTAATGCCCACAATAAAATTAGAAAAGAAAATAAACACAAAGGAAAAAATAAGCATGCAACTTAACATATATATTTAAATGCTCTACTGGGTCATATATAGAAAGAGTGAAAACAAATAATGCTGAGATTATGAGTGAATTGTTCTTTTTTATCTCCTTTTTTTTGTCACTAGTTTTCCATGTAGTAAACACATAAATAAATTAGAGAGTACAAAATAGTTATTGCAGGATTTTGGAAGAACACTTTACTCCTACCCATTCTTCACTGGAAATTTGGAGGGGTCAAATTAACTCCATTTTATCCTGTATTTTCCAGGCTTCCTCAGCTTTATTAAAGGAAGTGAAGCTTGCACTAAGGGAAAGGGAATGCCCCAGGAGAAAGAAGCAGGAACGCCGGTAGGAAGGAGCAGATGGGCGAGCGGCTTGGAGTCAGAGTGAAGCAGGGGACACCCCGGGACAAAAGGGTGCAAGCCCAACAGAAGAGTGAACACCTGCTCCCAGAGAAACGGCATCTCTCAATGTGACGTCGAAGGGACCAGGATTACAGACATGAATGCTAACAATTCTGACCTCAGGTGAGGAACTATAGAAATGGATGGTAGAATGGAAACAAATATTAAGAATCCATCTACTCCTGAGTGTGTGGAACTAAATCAATAAAACGTTAACAGAAACCTCCGTGGTGAAAACCCCACTCTTCTAGAATAAGAATATAATGAGTTCAATCTGTCTTTAATTTTGTGCCTAAGATAGGTGCCAATGTCTGAAAGCATATGTTAAAGTCTATGGTAAGAAGCTGTAAGGTCCTTAATTTGAGCCAAGGAAATGGAACCCAACCTTTTCAGCTGAGTCAAAGATGATAAACTGAAGTATGTCAAAACAAACTTAATGCCCACGTTGAGAGAGGCTTTGCTTTTACTACATTCTACATCCAACTTGGCACTGAAACAGGTTCTCGGGACTTGCTCTACTCTCCATCCCACACTCTGTAAAGCAAAAATTCCAGCCACAGCCAGGCCAAGCAGGAGGAGGCAGAGGCTGGGGGAGGATGCGGCAGAGAGAACAGCACACTCTGCACCGTGGTTCCTACAGGGGCCGCTCCAGCAGCTCCACACAAGGACACAGCAGCTGAGTGCATGTCTTCCCAACAAGCAGAGAACACGCTATTGAAGAGCCGTGCACCCTGCACAGCCTTTCATCTGGCTGCTCTGAAAGGTCAAGTATAAATCATTCAGCTGTCGTTATCTCTGTGTCTGTGGAAGGAGGTGGAGACAGCAGAAAACCACAGACCCGGCCGGGCACAGTGGCTCATGCCTGTAATGCCAGCACTTTGGGAGGATGAGGCGGGTGGACCACTTGAGGTCAGGAGTTCAAAACCAGCCTGGCCAACATGGTGAAACTCTGCCTCTACTAAAAAACACAAAAAAATTAGCCAGGCATAGTGGCAGGTGCCTGTAGTTCCAGCTACTTGGGAGGCTGAGGCCGGAGAATAGCATGAACCCAGGAGGTAGAGGTTGTAGTGACCCAAGATTGTGCCACTGCACTCTAGCCTGGGCAACAGACAATTTGTCCCACCTTATGAGGACCAGGCAACAACTAGCTGAGAGACAGAGGAGGCAAGAGGAAACCCTGCCCTATACGGGGGTAGAAGTCTTCCCTGGCAAAGGGCAAGAGCTGCTTGCAAAATGGGAGTATCAAGTTACACTAAATTGATCTTGGTTAAATTTTGTAATTTTTCATGGGAACTGTATCTGGTGCAAGCATCTACTAAAGCCTGTCTGTTCAACTGTCCTGGAAGGAGACTGGTTAACCCGTGATGGAAGGTAATTCAGGTTTGCCTCTCTTGTGACCCAAATAATAGACCTTTTTTTTTTCTTGAGACAAGGTCTCAGTTGGATTGCCCAGGCTACAGTGCAGTGGCACTATCTCACCTCACTGCAGCCTTGACCTCCCAAGTTCAGGTGATTCTTCCACCTCAGCCTCCCGAGTAGCTGGGACTACAGGCACACGCCACCGAGCCTGGCTGATTTTTTGTTTTTTCAGTAGAGATAGGGTTTTGCCATGTTGCCCAGGCTGGTCTCAAACTCCTAGACTCAAACAATCCACCCACTTCAGCCTCCCAAAGTGCTAGGAGCCACCGTGCACAGGTGTGAGCCACCGTGCCTGGCCCAAGACTTTGAAGGACAAAAGATGATTTAGTTTTCACCAGTCAGCCCACTGCCTTGTTATCTGTAACCTTCACCAACAGACCTTTTTTTTTTTTTTTAAATTATACTTTAAGTTCTAGGGTACATGTGCACAACGTGCAGGTTTGTTACATATGTATACATGTGCCATGTTGGTGTGCTGCATCCATTAATTCATCATTTACATCAGGTATTTCTCCTAATGCTATCCCTCCCCCCTCCCCCCATTCCACAACAGGCCCCAGTGTGTGATGTTCCCCTTCCTGTGTCCAAGGGTTCTCACTGTTCAATTCCCACCTGTGAGGACATGCGGTGTTTAGTTTTCTGTCCTTGCAACAGTTTGCTCAGAATGATGGTTTCCAGCTTCATCCGTGTCCCTACAAAGGACATGAACTCATCCCTCTTTATGGCTGCATAGTATTCCATGGTGTAAATGTGCCACATATTCTTAATCCAGTCTATCACTGATGGCCATTTGGGTTGGTTCCAAGTCTTTGCTATTGTGAATAGTGCTGCAATAAACATACGTGTGCATGTGTCTTTATAGCAGCATGATTTATAATCCTTTGGGTATATACTCAGTAATGGGATCACTGGGTCAAATGGTATTTCTAGTTCTAGATCCTTGAGGAATCGCCACACTGTCTTTCACAATGGTTGAACTAGTTTACACTCCTACCAATAGTGTAAAAGTGTTCCTATTTCTCCACATCCTCTCCAGTACCTGTTGTTTCCTGACTTTTTAATGATCGCCATTCTAACTGGTGTGAGATGATATCTCACTGTGGTTTTGATCTGCATTTCTCTGATGGCCTGTGATGATGAGCATTTTTTCATATGTCACCAACAGACTTCCAATAGGCTCACTTCTCCAATCCCAATATCTTCCTGAATGGCATTACCTTTCCTCCATTTCCTCCCTTTAATTTTGCCTGAGGTTGCAAATTTTTGAATTTTTGCAATCAGATCTTGGCAATGGACTTGAACAGTAGGATATAAATAACTCCCACACACTTAGCATTCCAATAATGGAACACTAGGTATAAATGGATTTTCATATCTACCCACCATGTTCTAGGCAAAAACATCCTACCAGGGTCTAAGGACACAGAGAAGGAAACAGACCTTCATTCTTTATAACCCTCCTCAGGGATAAGGGATACTTGATCTTCCCAAAGATTCAGAATCACTTGTTCCCTGTGCAACCTCTATGACTAACTTATGTGCCTATGACTGAAGTATCCTCCTGAATTAGAATTTATTTACTTACTTATTTTTTCCTCCTGCCAAACCATGAGTTCCCCCAGGGCATGAGGTGCATCTCATTCATCTCTAGACTACCAGCACCTATCATCTCACAGCATGTGGGCACACAGGAAATGCTCAACATATGTGGAGAAGAGGTAAAACAGCAGGTAGACTGCACAGTCCCTGCCCTCAAGGAGCATGTAGCCTAACGCTTTAGGCAGACATGTAAATATATATGAGTATTGCTATGCGATACATGCAGTAAATGGTGATGTACAGGATGTAAGTAATAGCACAACAAAGGCCAGATTGGCTGGGCATGGTGGCTCACACCTGTAATCCCCACACTTTGAGAGGACAGGGTGGAAGGATCGCTTGAACCCAGGAATTCAAGACCTGCCTGGGCAGCATAGTGAGACCCCTATTTCTACAAAAACATTTTTAAAAATTAGCCAGGTGTGGTGGTACGTGCCTGTAGTCCCAGCTACTCAAGAGGCTGAGGCAAGAGGATCACTTGAACCTAGGAGCTCAAGGCTGCAGTGAGCGATGATCTCCAGCCTAGGTGACAGAGCCAGGATTGACATGAGGAGGGAATGCCGTACAAAGGAGGAAGGCCTGGGCTCTACTTGATTAAGCATAAGAGAAAGATAAAGGGGGTAGGGGTGTTCCACACCGACAGGGTAAGGTGAATAAAAGCTCAAGGCAGCAGGGGGTATTCAGGGAAGTGTGAGAACCTCGGCTCAGCTAGATGAGGTAGTGGAAGGGCAGGGGGCTGGGAAAGAGTCTTATACGCTCTGCACAAAAGGAATTCAGGCCTTGCCTTGCAGGTGAGGCAGGACAGCTAAGTGTTTAAAGCATGGGTTTAAGCGGTTCTGGAAAGATGCTCTAGCAGCAACAGAGAGTGTGGCCCAGAGGGGAGCAAGAGGCAGTGTGGCTACTATTCTAGCCCAGGGCACAGGGAGCACCTGAGGGAGAAGGCCCCAAGAAACCCAGGTTTCTGGGCCACTTGGCAGGTGGTAGCACAATGGGAGCACATGGACAGCACCAGGATTTCAGTTAGGAAACGAGAAAACCATGGTTCAGGCCCTGGTTCTGTTATCATCAACAAGCTGCATAAATCATTCAACCACAACTGTCTCACCTGTCAAAGCAGGAAAACAATCTCATCTAAGGAAAACTGGAGTATACATGTCGTCAAGCATACAAAGGTGAGAAAGACATGGGCCCTCTCTTCAAATCCAAAAGGAAATAAAGGAAACTTACAATAAAACAAGGTGGCAAGTGCCATAAAATATGTTTTAAAAATAATTTCTTTTTATCACAAAAGTAATATATTCTTGCTGCAATAAAAGACCCTTGGATAATAGAGTGAATTTAAAAGATATAAAATAGTATGGGAAATTAAAGAGATGACGGAGTAATTCATTATAAGGAAGTTTAAATGAGATAAACACAAGTTCTTTTAAAAGTAAGAAGCATTGACTGGGCATGGTGGCTCATGCCTGCAATCCCAGCACTTTGGGAGGCCAAGGTGGGTGTCACTTAAGAGCAGGAGTTCGAGACCAGCCTGGCTATATGGTGAAACCCCGTCTCTACTAAAAATACAAAAAATTAGCCAGGAGTGGTGGCATGCACCTGTAATCCTAGCTACTTGGGAGGCTGAGGTACAAGAATTGCTTGAACCTGGGAGGCAGAGGTTGTGCAGTGAGCCGAGATTTTGTCACTGCACTCCAGCCTGCATGACAGAGCGAGAAACTGTCTTTTTTTTTTTTTTTTTTTTTTTTTAAAGTATGAACCATTAAAAAGTTCACATTGGCTCATCTCTACCAGAGCTCTGGCCTGTGTGTGTGCCCCTGGCCCCTCAGTGCTGCCCTGCTCCAGGGGTGGGGAGGGCCATCCATTAACAAACATCTCCAACAAGGAGCTTTGTGAGTTTTTTTTCCCCCCAAGAAAATTATCTATGTAAAATGTTTTCTAAGAAATTCAGATCCCTGGCCGCGCGCGGTGGCTCAAGCCTGTAATCCCAGCACTTTGGGAGGCCGAGACGGGCGGATCACGAGGTCAGGAGATCCATGGTAAAATGAAACCCCGTTTACTAAAAAATACTAAAAAACTAGCCGGCCGAACGCCTACCCAGCTACTCGGGAGATCCCCGGGAACTGAATCCGGCCACTGCACTCCAGCCTGGGTGACAGCGCGAGACTCCGTCTCAAAAAAAAAAAATAAAAAATAAAAAATAAAGAAATACAGATCCCAACAATGAAGTAAACAAATTATTTGTAGCTTAATAACCCACTGGGTGTCTGAAAGGCAAATAGAGCACACTGTTGGTTGTTTTTGTTTGAAACAAATACTGAGCTATTCACAAAGCAATAACCACTACATAAGTTTATGACAACCCAAGGCTTTCATGCCTATGAGAATTTCACTTCAATGTCAATATCATATTCAATAAATCACAGGACTTCAGGAAGAACCAAGAATGCTGTCAAATACTATGATAAACAGGATTAAGTAACAATAATATCAAACTATTAGAATAGGCAAAGGCTGTGAATATAATTTGTGAAAGAAATATAGTTTATGGATAAAATGCAAAAGCATGTTCAACCTCACTAATATCCCCCAAAAATGCACACCAATCTAAATGTCCATGAGGAACTGATGAAATGCATTAGGGCATATTCATATGACAAACTAACACACTATTATTTAAAATTATGTTCTGAAACTGAGTCATAGGGAAA
The DNA here is from genome assembly GCF_024542745.1 of Macaca thibetana thibetana. Taxonomy (NCBI): domain Eukaryota; kingdom Metazoa; phylum Chordata; class Mammalia; order Primates; family Cercopithecidae; genus Macaca; species Macaca thibetana. The sequence continues at coordinate 56,529,709 of NC_065595.1, forward strand.
ATATCCAAAGTATAATTGAAAAAGAGAAAATAAGATACAAAATACTATAGATTCAATTTTGCATAAAAGATAAATATAAAGCAGATTGTTATTAACAAAAAGAGATTTTCTCTAAGTGTTGAAATTGGAGATGATGACTTGCTTTCTATCTTTCCAAAATTTTCCATACTAATATTTAGTAATTTTACAATCAGAATAATCTTAAATATAAATACTATTATCTAATAATTCTCAGCTTCACGAGGGCAGGGACTAGGTCTGTGTTTGCTTATCTAAGTGCTTAGCACACCGCATGTGCTCTATAATTATTTGTTGACTAGATCAATGATTGAACAAATGAAAGACAGATATACTCATTTAAAAAGTTCTGGCTGGACGCGGCAGCTCATTCCTGTAATCCTAGCACTTTGGGAGGCCGAGGCGGGCAGATCACGAGGTCAGAGTTCAAGACCAGGCTGACCAACATAGTGAAACCCCATCTCTACTGAAAATACAAAAAATTAGCCAGGCGTGGTGGCAGGCACCTGTAATCCCAGCTACTCCAGAGGCTGAGGCAGGAGAATTGCTTGAACCTGGGAGGCAGAGGTTGCAGTGAACCGAGATCGTGCCACTGCACTCCAGCCCAGGCAACAGTGCGAGACTCCATTTCAAAAAAAAAAAAAAAGTTCTGATACACTCTCACACTTTAACTTTTATTACATTTGCTTTATTCTCCTCTCTCAACAGGTATTTTCTTTTCTTTCCTTTTCTAAGTCTTGCTCTGTCACCCAGGCTGGAGTGCAGTGGAGTGATCTCAGGTCACTGCAACCCCCACCTCCCATGTTCAAGTGATTCTCCTGCCTCAGCCTCCCAAGTAGCTGGGATTACAGGCGCCTGCCACCACACGCAGCCAATTTTTGTATTTTATTAGTGATGGGGTTTCACCATGTTGGCCAGGCTGGTCTCGAACTCCTGATTTGAGTGATCCGCCTGCCTCAGCCTCCTAATGTACTGGGATTACAGGTGTGAGCCAAGGCACCTGGCCAGATATTTTCTTAATGGTTAAAATTAGCTCCTTACAAGAGTCTTTGAGTGTCAGGAAAAGGGAGTAAAAAATCACAGAGCTCTTGTCTTGACCAATGAGGTCCAGATAAGCTCCGGTACTCTTTTGTATCTGAGTCAGCAGTGCACTCCAAATGGGGGATTTGACATTACTGTATTATAGAAAATTCACATGAGCTAGGAGTTCTTGACCATATAAGTAAGGTATTATTAGAAGAGTCCTTAGAAGAGGGTTAAGGAGAAAAAGAAGTATTGAACCAAAGCAAACAGTGAATGTACATCATAGAACATATTTTAAAAGAAAGATCAATATTTAGAAGTCCAAATTTCAGAGGTCAAAATAAAAGTTAAATTCCACTTTTGACTTCAGCCAAACAGAAGCAAAGCATCCCTGGTACGAGACAGAGACAAAGATGGAAACAGCAAGAGAAATAAGAAAAAGGGGGAAAAACTGGCTTCTGATAGGCTAGAAAGAAAAGAGTATGTTATAATTTAAAAGAAATAGATCCTTCATTTAAGGTTTAGGAGAAAATATCTTTCTGACAGTGAATTTGAATTGATTTCCTTTTAGAATTTTCAGTTTTTTCAAGTAAGTTCTATCTACCAAAATGGCAAGTTTCTGCTGTCAATATCAGAGACCACCATAACCACATAATTAAAATAATTAGGTCAATTTTAGACTCAGTCATAGGACAAGCTTTAGAGGCTCACTTGAATCTATTTCACTCAAGAAATTAAAGCTAAACCTAGAAAGCGTTTGTTCTGGACAGACTAATTAAGAAATTAGTTTATATCCCTCACTAGTTTGTTAAAATGCAGGTAATTCCACTATATTAGCAAATCTTTAATGATCTTTAACGATCTCCTAATATACGTGAAACCATTGAAGGCACTCAGGCCTTAATAACAACTTCCTGAAAACCGTAAATTTAAGCCAGTTACATTTCACTTTAAAGGTTATGATCACAACCTGATTCCCACAAAGAAAAAGTATTATACATCTACATACATATAAAAGGCACTAGCAATTGCTGTAAGTATGACAGAATTCCCTTGAGACAAGAGGATGAGACAGACTCTGGCACAAAAACTGCTCCACTAAACACACATTAAATACTTGTGGTTTCAATTTCCCCAGTAATAAATCAGTATCATGCTCCAAAGAGGCGCCACGTTTTCAAAGACTGAAATACAAGGCATTCTTTAAAAAGCGTATTACTAATTGTGTGCACTGAATAGTGAAAATCATTAAGAATAACGCTTCAGCATACCTGACAATTCTTGTTTTACAAATGAAAGCACAGCCAGGTACACCTGACAGTCAGCTATGATTATCTGCCTCTGAAGCCGATCAACCATAGAGGGGGCGGATTTTCGGACATCAACCTGTTTGGCAGAAAGAAAGTCCACACTGATAAATCACACACAACAATGTTAGTCCCCCAAAACAGTATTAGGTTATTGTACAAAATAATTTTACACAGGAATTGTGAAACCTGGCACTCAAAGCCAAGAACAAATTTATCCTATGAGCCTGGCAGCTCCAAATTCCCATTAGTCTAACTTTGTTTTGTTTGAGCCCTGTAACTCAAAGACAAAAATATTCTAAGTGATACAAACTGAGTTCATGGGGAATACGAAAAGCAACAAAAATCTTCAGAGTTTCACCTTTTTTAAAAAAAAAAAACGTAAAGTCGTTCTTATTCAAAATAAAAATCATTAAAAGTACAATATATTCCTTAAGTAGATAACCTGAAAAGTCAACTTTGCAGCCACCTGTCTTCAGGTAGGATAACATCAGGGGCATTCTTTTCAGGCATGCAACTGAGATGTAAAGATCAGAAACTGACTACATTTCCATTAAGGAGAAAATATTCTGGAATTAAAAATTAGCTTTGAATAAATCACAAACAGTACTTGAAATATGTCATATAAATACAAATATGCAAAAAGTCAAGTCACTTTTTATAAAATATTGGTCTTTATCATAACGTTTCTAAAATGAAGAACAGAACAGTCCAGAATAGAACACTCTGCATTCTTAGTACAAAGTAAACTTGAATAAGTTAAATAGCTTTCATATGCTATCACAATGACAGAAGAAATAATAGGATTTTTGCAAATATGTTAACAGTATACACAGTAGATACACCAGAATGATCTGTTTCCTTTTTTTTCTAGATTTTAGCATAATCCATCGTGGTCACTGTTCCAAATCTAGCCCCAGCACTCACTATTCTGTTCACTTGGGAAAATGTCAAGATGCTCTGTTTCCTCGTTTGTAATAGCATCTATTGTGCAGGATTGTTGGGAGGGCTAATGAGATACTGAATGTGAAAATGCTTTTTAAACTGCAAGGACTCATTACAAATGTTAATTATTAACACAGGTGCCAGACATGGTACTAGATACTGATGGCAGACATGTAAGCTTTCATTCTACTGAGGAAAATAGACCACATTACTGTGTACTGTGGAAAGCTCTCTGAAGGGTAAGGACAGGGAACTACGGGAACCTGTAGGAGACACACGTAACAGGGCAGGGGGCCTCAAGCAAGAGTCCTTGGGGAAAACGACACCTAGAAAGAACTAAAGAGGAGTAGGAACCAGGAAACGAGGGAGGAGAATGTTCCAGGCAGAGGAAACGTAAATGCCAAGTCAGCCACATTAAGGAGTCTGTACTTTATTATAACAGCAATGGCTGGTGAGGGGGGCCACTGAAAACCAAGCAAGCAAGAAATTTGCATTTTAGTGACTATATTATGGACAATGAATTAGAGCAGCAGTCCCCAACCTTTTTGGCAGCAGGGACCAGCTGCATGGAAGACAATTTTTCCATGGACTGGGTTAGGGGGTTGGGAGGAGATGAGTTAATGGTTTTAGGATGAAACTGTTCCACCTCAGATCATCAGGCATTAGTTAGATTCTCATAAGCAGTGTGCACCCTAGATCCCTTGCATAGACAGTTCATGCTCCTATGACAATCTAATGACGCTGTTGATCTGACAGCAAGCAAAATTCAGGTGGCAATGCTCACTCGCCCTTCAGCTCACCTCCTGCCCTGTGGTCTGGTTCCTAACAGGCCACAGACCAGTACAGGTCCATGGCCCAGAGGTTGGGGACCCCTACATTAAAGAACCGTGAGACTGGAGGCAGAAATACCCATGTGTCTTAGACAGGTGGGATAGTGTCTGACCTACAGAGATGGCAGTAAGGATGGAGAGCAGTCAATGAATTCAAGAGGTATTTAAGAAAAACAGTCAACAGCACTTGGTCATTGATTAGACATTATAAAACATTGGTCTTTATCATAATGTTTCTAAAATGAAGAATAGAACACTCCAGAATAGAACATTCTGCATTCTTAGTACAAAATAAACTTGAATAAAATAAGTTAAATACCTTTATATGCTATCACAATGACAGAAGAAATAATAGGATTTTTGCAAATATGTCAACAGTATACACACAGACACACCAGAATGATCTGTTTCCCTTTTTCTGGATTTTAGCATAATCCATCGTGGTCACTGTTGTTCCAAATCTAGCCCCAGCACTCACTATTCTATTCACTTGGGAAAATGTCAAGATGTTTCTGTTTCCTCGTTTGTAACAACATCTGCTGTGCAGGATGTGTCAGGCTGGAGAGAGAGGAAGCTAGGAAAATTCTGGCCCTCTGGAGCATCAGGAGGTGGGACCCTTGGCCCATCAGTGGCTTTCTCATGGTGGACACCATAAACAAGAGCAGAGGTGAAGCAGTCTCCTATGATGCTTCATAGGCAGGGCACGGGCATGCAGGAGCAGAAGACAGGTGGCTTCTGATGACTATATCCAACAGACTGATCTGTCAGTGACGTATGCAAGACCCTTGGGCACTCCGGGTAACATCAGAGTTAGGAGGATGCCTCTCCATAGCCTAGCACTTTTGCACTGGAATGGTGAGGGGAAAGTCAGGAAAACTGGATTCTGATGGTATTATGACTATTTGCAACCAAAGGCTGGTGAGGCCTGGGGAAAATCAGGTAAACAGCTGAATTCCAGAATTATACCAAAATGCAATTCTATTATTCATCAACTGTCATCGTATCCTACTTGAATTACATATAGGAAAACCTCATTAAAACAGCCCTTGCCACACGGCCCATTATGGAAGAAGATGACTCTAAGATATCAAAAGAACATACACTGAATAGCTCTGGAGGACTGAAAGCAGCTTTTGTTTTTATAAGAGATACATTTTATATGACCAAAAACCATAAGAAACATTGTGGTTTTTCAGTCATATTCTAAATACAAAACCAAGCAAACAGCTTTTGTTCTAAATGAACAAAAGTGATATTCTAAATCAGTGGCACACAGTCCACAACCTAAAGCCGCAGTACTTACATTCTTCTTAATTTTATTCTTGATTGTTTCAATTACTCCAGCCTCTTCACTTTCACACAGTTTTTCTGTGGTTTTTAAGTCATCACATGCCAACTGCATTTTTTCTTCCTCAAATGTCATCATGGCATTCTTCCAAGAAAGAAAGAAAGAAAGAAAGAAAGAAAGAATGAATGAATGAATGAATGAATGAATGAATCAGTATCAGAAAATTTAAGCCTATTACAAAACTCCAAATAAAAAAACACTTAAGTTATTTATTGCAAGCAAAAGAATCACAATGTTATGGCATAATCTATTCATTTAAAGAAACTATAATCTCAACATGAAATAAGATTATACCTCTATCACATCATCATGAAAAAAATATGGTAATAAATGTCCTTGCCATTACTGTTCTACAATTTTTGTTGTTGCAGTTATTAAACATGGTAACAAAAATTCTCTATAATTTCTGATTGGTCTGCTCAATTCAGTTTTTACAATGGTGTCTAATTCAAAAGTTCATTCCACCCACATATGGATCCCTGGCTCCGCCAAGAACTGCACAGAAATGCTAATGAAACAACAGCTTGTAGGTACTCTTAGAAAATCTTCAGACTTTCCAGGGACTGCAATTCCAGTAGATTCACTTATAAGGAATCCATTTTATATTGTCTATGTTTAAAAATTCCATGACAGCTTGTTACCAGGCACCTGATCCTAGTGGACTTTTTCAGGCCACATTTAACGAGGTAGGGGAAATCTAGTGAATGTCTGCTGAACACCTGTGACTTTACACAGTAGAACTGAGGTTTCTGAGATGAATGGGCTTACAGGGGCAGAGACAGACTTGCTGCAGGATACCTGGTTCTTGGAAGGACCTGATGAACCTACTGTCTCCAGCTCCTCATTTCCTATCAAATTCTACCAGCTCCATCTTGGCCTTTCAGGCTTCCTCAGTATGGCTCTAACCTACTTTTCCATTCTAGCCAAACCTCAGCCCAGACCTCCCTGCCACACTCTTCTTCCCAACCCTCCTCTTAAGCTGCTGAAATCTCAACCCTGCTGTGGCCTTGCTTCTCCTCCTCCTCCACCACCAGACTCAGCCAAGACCCTTTGGTTAGATCTCATTTGCAGCCCTTATAATCACTTGGGTTCTAATGTTACAACCGCCACCCAGTACCATGTTCCTTAGGGTTGGGAATAATGTATTCGTTCAAACAATAGCCCTTAACATTTTTGTTGCATTAACTGGCAATAAGAGGAAATAAATACCTTGAATAAAAACTTCTCACTGGCAGCTGGCGTGGTACCTGTGGTAGAGCACTGCCAGGCTGTGACACGCCCATTTGCTGACATCTTTCTAAATCTTGGATCTAAATGCTTTCTCTTTTTCAGTCTCTATCACGACTTTTTTTTTCTTGCTGTTACACAATTCTTTAAGTCTTTTAAAAAAATTACGTGTTTGAAAATAATTTGTGTGATGTTATTACTGTTTCTGGAAAATGGAAGTATCCCATTTTCCACATTGCCCAATGTACTTTAAAACCTAACTGCAACCTACTTCCTCAATTCCCAAATACTCATATTTGGAAATGTAATACTAACAGACAAATTTTAGCTCTGCTCATTTAACTTGTCCTCTAGTCCACATTTACTCAATAATTTTAGAGCAAACCTTTATTACCCAAACCCAGACCTTTTTTCTACCTCGAATACAATTTTAATTATTAAAGTTCTTTCCATTACATTTTTATTCTAAAAAGGACTTTGGTTAAAATATAGTACCCTATAAATAAGATGTAAGCATTGTATTTTTAAAATTAGGGAAGACAGATTATTTCATAGGCATTTGGTAACAGGCAAAAACTTGACTTCAGTTTTAGACTCTAAAAGACTTTCTACAATAGTATATCTATATAACTGGTAGCCACTAACAGACATTACTTTATATAATTGTTTCTTTCACGCCAGTAGGTCTTAAGATATCAACTTACCAAAAAACTGACAAAGCTGGCTCCAAAACTCATTAGTGGGCTATGATTTCTGTTAAAAAAAAAAAAACACACACACACACACAATAAAATTATTTTCATTGTAAAATTTTATTTTAAAAGCATTTGACATATCACGATTATCATATAATCCTCCTAATTGGATAAAAGAAGTTAAGGTCATCAAGCAGATTAAATTACCCTAATAAAGAAGGTAAAGAGGCAAGGTGGTTTACAGCTCTATCTGCCAGGATAGAATTTGCCTCTGATTCTTCAAATTAAGGCAAACAAAAAGTCAAATTAGAACAGACATTGCCTTAGTACACTTTTTAACTATGGCTGTTAAAGAGTTGACACAATAAATATAAAGATGGTAGAAACAGGCCAGGCGCAGTGGCTCACGCCTGTAATCCCAGCACTTTGGGAGGCTGAGGCAGGCAGATTACCTCAGGTCAGGAGTTGCAGACAGGCCTAGCCAACATGGCAAAACCTCATCTCTACTAAAAATACAAAAGTTAGCAGCAAGTGGTGGCAGGTGTCTATAATCCCAGCTATTCAGGAGCCCGAGGCAGGGAGAATTGTGTGAACCCGGGAGGTGGAGGTCACACTGAGCCAAGATCGCACCATTGCACTCCAGGCTGGGCGAGAGTGAGACTCTGTCTCAAAAAAAAAAAAAAAAGATAGAAACAAACTGACAACTACAAAACCTTGGCCAAAGAAAGATGGTTATTATTCATTTTAAAAATAATCTTCTACCGTTACCAGTTAGATCATTTTTAAAATGCAAAACTTGTTACAAATGTTCAACACAGAAAATCAGTATAGTTTCTAGAGTAGATCAAAGGGTCTCTTCACTGAGTCAGACTTCACAAAGTCACTCATCAAATCCGAGAACCTTAGGAATGCCTCCCTAAGAGTCAGCCATTCCCCCTTGTAATCATCTGATTTTGTTGTAAGCCAAAAATGAAAGCAAATCAATATCAATTTAAAGAATAAAAGAATATAAATGTTCTGCTTCAAAATCCAAAATAGTACAAAATCCAGATCTCTATAAATTCCACTAAAAGGAAAAGCTAGTTGTAACTACCTGCTTAAATGAAAACCATTTTATTGATTTTTTATTATGCAAATACTATATGGTCACTATAAAAAGGCATGAAACAATGTATTCTATCTCTGACTATAAATACAGAATATATGCAAAGTGAGAGTATGTGTGTGTCTACGGGAAAGAGAAGGTGCACGCTTACATGTGTCTGAATGTGTGTGTACACACATATGCCTAATGGATATCTTGTACATACATTTTGGCAGGCAAGGTCAAATATATTCTTGGGATAAAATGCTAGCAGCAGCATTACTGAGTTAAAGGGTATGCATATTCATTTTTCTCCTGGTGCACTGTGTGTGTGTCAGAGAAAGACAGTATGTGTGCCATCCAGGACTCTATTTAACACTAACCTTCTGCTACCATTTTCTTTTTCATCTACTTAGTACCTACCTAAATTCTATAGTTAATAATAGTCCGCTTATCCCATTTAATAGATTACTTAAGCCAACATGAAAAAAAAAATGGGAAGGTCAATTCCCTTGTGAGGAATCCCTAACCAGCGCTCACACCCATGAACCTAGATCAAACCGCAGACTTTTGTAGCATCTGTCATCCCCACAATCTGCCTCAAAATACATGTTAGTTTTTCTCATCCCATAGCACTATTTGGGCATAACAGTATGTATAGTAGGGCATACCCTACCCTACTATACATATCATATCCACCTTACACACATAGCAGGTGTTCCGCAAATCCGAGTCGGTGAATTCCGAGAACAGAATTCTTTCAGGAACAGACGCATCTCAATCAAGTGCTGTGTACTGCGACTTTTCCCTCCTTTTCCCTGCTTACATATTAGCCACTTTGCCATTTGAAAAATGAAGGAAGCTGAAACTAGGGCCTACTGTTGCCACATCTGCTTCTTATTCTTGGCTAAAATTAGGTTTCTGAGAGCTGTGGCAATTAATTATTCATGGTACCTAACCTGGCCCTTTTGACTTCACATACCATCTTATCATTTAAGTGGGGGAAAAAAACCATAGCAACAGCCCAAGGTTAAACCCCCACAGCACCGGGTGCATCAGGCACGTGACAACACACTCGGGGCGGGCGGTTGTCCTCTCAGGCTGCACATCACTCGCTGTTAGAAGAGCTCGATCTAACATGGTTCACTTGGTCCTTGGTTTTTTTGTCGTTTCTTTTTAAGACAGAGTCTTGTTCTGTCGCCCCGACTGGAGTGCAATGGCACAATCTTGGCTCACTGCAACCTCTGCCTCCTGGGTTCCAGTCATTCTCCTGCCTCAGCCTCCCAAGCAGCTGGGATTAGAGGCAGGTGCCACCACGCCTGGCTAATTAATTGTATTTTTAATAGAGATGGAGTTTCACTATACTGACCAGGCTGGTCTCAAACTCCTGACCTCAAGTGATCCACCCTCCTCGGCCTCCCAAAGTGCTAGGATTACAGGCATGAGCCACCACACCCAGTCCACTTTTTTTTTTCTTAAACTTCACATATTTCAAGTGATCCTAAGTTAACTTACTGCATCCTAATCAATTGTGGACCATGCATGTGTCTCTACACAAAATGCATTCATTTTGGAGATATGGAAATGTTCCCAAAGAGTACGAAGGTCATTAGTTCAAAACTGGAGCTGTGGAGCGGGAGGAAGAGGCTCCCAGCTCATTTCAATACTGCTCATATTTGGAACCAACAGACAAAGACCAAACAAGAGGGGAGTGGGAGTGCTATGTGAAGGCTGCATATAAAGGTAAGCATTAGAACCCAAATACAAACCTTTCTAAATACCAGAAGATATACAAAAACTGGGGCGAGTGAAATAAACCATAGTGAAAAACCTACTTAAAAAAAAAAAAAAGACGACTAAATATTTGCTGATATTGAAAAAACAATGGTAGGATAATCTATAACATTTTTTTCAAAATTGATACCTATAAGGTGAGGGAGGGGAATAGGGAAGAAGAAACAAGGATGCAAATGAAGTTCCCTTTTATACATCTTGTTTTGTAGATTTCATTTTGGAACCATGTAAAAGTTATTCACAATAATATTGGATGCTAATAATGCAACCCCTAAAGTCAAAAGAAAGTGACTTAAATATCCCTAAAAGCAAATCCAGTTGGTAACATAACACCAGAGCAGAACTAGTCCAAGAGACTTTACAACACAGTAATCTGACAGTATATCCCTATTGTGAAATAGCCTTAAAAACTGACCCCAAAAGGTGGCCAAAAGAAAAATCTTAACCTGCTTTCAGTAATCATATTCTTACTGGACTGGACAAGTGGGTACTGTTATTCTAAGGCTGCTGGGTCGTAGTATGTGAGAAAGCAATCAGTTAAGTATATCAGCATTTGTTGGGACCCAGGACTCTGTGCATAGGAAAAAGGATGAAATAAACTTTTAAGTCCTATAGTCCAGAATACAAACTGGAAGAATAAAAGCAAACTCATTGAGTTTTTTATCTTTAAAAGAATACGGCCGGGTGCGGTGGCTCACGCCTGCAATCCTAGCACTTTGGGAGTCTGCGGCAGGTGGATCACCTGAGGTCAGGAGTTCAAGACCAGCCTGGCTAACGTGGTGAAACCCTGTCTCGACTAAAAATACAAAAATTAGCCAGGCGTGCCTGTAATCCCAGCTATCTGGGAGGCTGAGGCAGGAGAATCTCTGGAATCTGAGAGGCAGAGGCTGCAGTGAGCCAAGATGGCGCCACTGCACTTCAGCCTGGGAGAGCTGAAGACAGAGCGAGACTCCGTCTCAAAAAAAAAAAAATGCAAATCAAAACCACCATAAGATACCATCTCACAACAGTTGGAATGTTTATTATTAAAAAGTCAAAAAACAACAGATGCTGGCAAGGTTGTGGAGAAAAAGGAACACTCTTACACTGTTGGTGGGAGTGTAAATTAGCTCAACCATTGTGGTGGAAGACAGTGTGGCGATTCCTGAAAGACCTAGAGGCAGAAATACTATTTGATATGGTTTGGCTGTGTCCCCACCCAAATCTCACCTTGATCGTAGCTCCCATAATTCCCAAGTGTTGTGGGAGGGACCCAGTGGGAGACAATTGAATCATGGCAGGGATGGTAGTGAGTAAGCCTCATCAGATCTGATCGTTGTATAAGGCATTCCCCCTTTCACCTGGCTCTCATTCTCTGTTTGCCTGCTGCCATGCAAGACATGACTTTGCTCCTCCCTTGCCTTCTGCCACGATTGTGAGGCCTCCCCAGCCATGTGGAATTGTGAGTTAATTAAACTTCTTTTCTTTATAAATTACCCAGTCTAGCCGGGCGCGGTGGCTCACGCCTGTAATCCCAGCACTTTGGGAGGCCGAGGCAGGCGGATCACAAGGTCAGGAGATCGAGACCACGGTGAAACCCCGTCTCTACTAAAAATACAAAAAATTAGCAGGGCGCGGTTGAGGGCGCCGGTAGTCCCAGCTACTCGGGAGGCTGAGCCAGGAGAATGGCGGGAACCCGGGAGGCGGAGCTTGCAGTGAGCCGAGATCGCCCCACTGCACTCCAGCCTGGGCGACAGAGTGAGACTCTGTCTCTAAATAAATAAATAAATAGATAGATAACCCAGTCTCAGTCTCGGGTATATCTTTATCAGCAGCATGAAAACAAACTAATATACCATTCAACCCAAGAATCCCACTACTGGGTATATACCCAAAGAACTATAAATCGTTCTATTTTAAAGATACATGCACGTGTATATTCACTGCAGCACTATTCACAATAGCAAAGACAAAGACTTGGAATCAACTGAAATGCCCATCAATGATAGACTGAATAAAGAAAATGTGGTACATGTACACCATTGAATACTATGCAACCATAAAAAGGAACGAGATCATGTCCTTTGCAGGGACACAGATAGAGCTGGAAGCCATTATCCTTAGCAAACTAATGCAGAAACAGAAAACCAAACACCAAATGTTCTGATCTGTAAGTGGGAGCTAAGTGATGAGAATATATGGACACATAGAGGGGAACAACAGACACTGAGGCCTACTTGAGGCTGTATAGTATTCCACAGTATATGTACCACATTTTCTTTTTTTTTTTTTTTGAGACAGAGTCTCACTCTGTCCCCCAGGCTGGAGTGCAGTGGCCCGATGGAGGGTGGGAAGAGGGAGGGGATTGGAAAAAATGAAAAATTAGTACTAGGTTTAATACCTGGGTGATGAAATAATCTGTACAACAAATCCCCATGGCATAAGTTTACCTATATAACAAACCTGCACATGTACCTCTGAACTTAAAAGTTTAAAAAATTAAACAAATTTATATGGAAAAGTAAATGATTTAGAATCGCCAAATCAAATCTGAAGAACAGCAACAAAGCTAGATGCTTACTTTACCAGACATCAAGACAATTAAAATTAAGAATTTCTGTTCAGTCATAAGCGATTGGAAAAAGCAAACCACAGACGGGGAGAAGATATCTGCAATACACATATCCAACTAAGAGCTCATCTTCAGGATACATTAAAACCTTCCATGAATCAGTAAAAAAAAAAAAAAAAAAAAAAAGACTGAAAGCTTACTAAAAAGATTGCCAAAATCTTACAATAGACACTTCACAAATGAGGGTATCCAAAAGTCAATAAACATATTTAAAATGCTGAAAATCATTAGTTATCAGGGAAATACAAATTAAAACCAAAATGAGATACCACTATACTACTCAGGTTGTCAGGAAGGACTGACACTTTCAAGTGTTAGTGAGATGTGGAACAACTAGTATTCTCCTACGTCGCTTATCAGTGTCTACTAAATCTAAACATATGCCTACCCTAGTAACTTGTTTTATTAATTATGAACTTGATAATTTTATTATTTGTTCTAATGAATTTTTTTTTTTTTTTTTTTTTTTTTGAGACAGAGTCTCGCTCTGACACCCAGGCTGCAGGGCAGTGGTCGGCTCACTGCAGCCTCCGCTTCCTGGGTTCAAGTGATTCTTGTGTCTCAGCCTCCTGAGTAGCTAGCACCTCAGGTTCATGCCACCACACCTGGCTAATTTTTGTATTTTTAGTAGAGATGGAGTTTCACCATGTCGACCATGCTGGTCTCGAACTCCAGACTTCAAGTGATCCACCTGCCTCTGCCTCCCAAAGTGCTGGGACTACAGGCGTGAGCTATCGCATCTAGCCTCTAATGGATTTAACAGTGGTTTAATTTTATGCACATATAGTTGTCATTAATTTTTTTAATTTTAGGTTGTGGTACATGTAAAGGTTTGCTATACAGGTAAACCGTGTCACAGGTGTTTAGTGTACAAATGATTTCATCACCCAGGTAATAAGCACAGTACACAATAGGTAGTTTTTCTATCCTCACCCTCTTCCTACCCTCCACCCTCAAGCAGGCCCCGCTATCTGTTGGTCACTTCTTTGTGTTCAGGTGTACTCAGTGTTTAGCTCCCACTTACATGTGAGGACATGGAGTATTTGATTTTCTGTTCCTGCATTGGTTTGCTTATGCTAATGGCCTCCAGTTCCATCCATGTTCCTGCAAAGGACATGATCTCATTCTTTTTTATGGCTGCATAGTATTGCACAGTATATGTACCACCTTTTTTTTTTTTTTTTTTTTTTTTTGAGATGGAGTCTCGCTCTGTCCCCCAGGCTGCAGTGCAGTGGCCCAATCTCAGCTCACTGCAAGCTCTGCCTCCTGGGTTCACGCCATTCTCCTTCCTCAGCCTCCCGAGTAACTGGGACAACAGGTGCCCACCACCACGCCCGGCTAATTTTTTGTATTTTTAGTAGAGACAGGGTTTCACCATGTTAGCCAGGATGGTCTCCATCTCCTGACCTCATGACCCACCCGCCTTGGCCTCCCAAACTACTGGGATTACAGGCGTGAGCCATGGCGCCCAGCTATATGTACCACATTTTATTTATCCAGTCTCCAACTGATGGATATTTAGGTTGATTCTATGTCTTTGCTATTGTGAATAGTGCTGCAATGAACATACGCATGCATGTGCCTTTATGGCAGAACAATTTATATTCATTAGGGTATATACCCAATCATGGGATTACTGGGTAAACCAGTAATTTTCACAACAGAAATTAATGATTATGCTCCCCGAAAAGACACATATACCATGTTAATAGCAGTGTTATTCATACTAGCCTCAAAGTAGAAATAACTCAAGCATCCATCACGGTAGAACAGATGTAGTATTGCAGCATATTCACTCAATGCAATAACATGAATTAATCTCATAAGCAATAACGTTGAGTGAAAGAAGCTAGATACAAAAGAGTATATCCTAGATGAGTCTATGTATATGAAATCCAAAACCACTATTCTGACTTCTGATGATGACAGACGTCTGGACAGTGGCTTCCTCTGGAGAAATATCAATTTGAGAAGGAGCCCAAAGGAGGGCACTGGAGTGTTGGAAATGTCTGAGAACTTTACCTGGATAGTAGTTACACTGGTGTTTACATTGTAAAAGTTCTTCACTGTACTAAGTTTTTCCTTATGACAAAGAGAAAAATATTAAAAAGAAAAACAATCAGATAAATGATCATTGATGATTATTGGATTATATTAATAAATTAGTATTCATTTTTTGGTGTGCAATGGTACTGTGGCTATATTTTAAAGGAGTTTCTACTCTTTAGAGGGATATATGAAAGTAATTACAGATAAAATGATATGTTGACTGGGATTTGTTTCAAAATAATTTGGGGCAAAGAGATTAAAAGGGAACAGAAGATAGACAAAGCAAGACTGTTCCTGACTTGATAATTATTGAAGCTGAGTGACAAGAACATCAGAATTCATTAAATTATTCTACGTACTTTTGAAGATGTATAAAATTTTCCAAAATAAAAAGTTAAAAAACAAGGCCAGGCATGATGGCTCACACCTATACTCCCAGCACTTTGGGAGGCTGAGACAGGAGGATTGCTTGAGACTAGGAGTTGCAAATCAGCTTGGGCAACATTGTGAGACCCTGTCTCTAAAAAACAATTTCAAAAACAGACATACGTTTTACAAAACACAAGGTATCTTTTGGAATCCTTTCATGAGAGGGCCTCTTATGTTCACCGCATTTGCTTTTTAAAAATGAACCATCAGTAATAAAACGACTCTAAAATTTTCTCTCTGTATGAGTCACCCAAAGGTAGAAAACCTGTCGTGAATGAAAGGAAGTAATTGATCCTCATTCTGATATTCGCCAACATTGCCTTGGACTTTTTTTTAAGGTTTCTCAAAGATATTAAAAATTGGATAGATGAAGATTTTATTTCCTGAAATGCAGTGGAAGAGAATGTATATATTTGATTCTCAAAGGAACATTTCTCACGTAAGTGGGCATCATTACTGTAAAACAGTCCCTAACTGAATGTGTTTCTTTAAATGCAATTTTCCTGCCCAAAGTAGTGAATAGCAGGAATTTTTTGTCTTTCATTTTTCTGAAAATGTTCTAAACTTACTTAATGTTTAGTTCTTAGAATTTTCCAGAATGACTTTTCTCCCCTTCAAATGTGTGGGGGGTTTGGACTCTTGGGGATTATAAATGAAGCACAGGGCCACCTGAATCTAATCAGCCTGCAGCTGTCATCCACATCTTTCACTGCAGCCCTGAGACCTGAGATCTGAGGGCTGAAGAAAAAATTGCATGTACTCACCCCTGCTGCTCTTAATGGAAGCTCTGCTTTCTGGGACCATGCTGTTTAAAAATCACAGTCCCAGGGGGAGCACTGGAGTTAACTTTGTACAATTAGCAAAAAGGGCAACACTCAATGCTTCTCTAAGGCCTTAGACCTTGCCTTCAGAAACACAATTTTTGCCAAAAGGACAAGTGATATCCCCTGCTCTGCTTGTTATCATCAAAAATGGGCTTTAAGAAGACAAAACTGGTTTGATATTTCATCTTTCCTTCTGAAAGAAGAGTAAAACAATGCCAAGAAAACTACATGCATGAAGCCGTTTGTTCCAACATTATCCAGAATAGAGAAAAATTGGGTTTTAATGGACCATTGGAAAAAAGCTTTATGCCACTGCATTTGGCAACAATTTCTTGGATATGACACCAAAAGCGCAGGTAATGAAAGTATATAAATTGAACTACATCAAAATTTAAAACTTCTGTGCCTTCCAGAACATAATCGGCAGAGTGAAAAGGCAACCAACCTATGGAACTGGAGAAAATATTTGCAAATCATATATATGATATGGGGTTAATATCCAGAATATATAAAGAGCTCCTACAACTCAGCAACAACAAAAAACAAACAACCTAATTAAAAACTGGCCAAAGAACTTGAATAGACATTTCTCCAAAGAAGATGAACAAATGGCTATATAAGCCCATGAACAGAAGCTGAACATCACTAATCACTAGGGAAATGCAAATCAAGGCCACAGTGAGACACCACCTCACACCCACTAGGATAGCTACTATCACAAATGAAACAAAATAAGCGTTAGAAAGGATGTGGAGAAACTGGAACCTTTGCATACGGTTGGTGGGAGTGTAAGGTGGTGCAGCCACTATGGAAAACTATAGGCAGTTTCTCAAAAACTAGAATTACCATACGATCGAGCAATTCCACTTCTAGGCATATACACAAAAGAATTGAAAGCAGGGACTCAAACAGATACTTGTGCACCCACGTTCATACCAGCATTATTCACAACAGCCAAAAGGCAGAAGCAACTCAAGTGATGAATGGATAAACAAAATGTGATATACAAACAATGGAATATTATTCAGCCTTAAAAAAAAGAAAATTCTGATACATGTGACGAAATGGATGAACTTTGTGGACATAATCCTAAGTGAAATAAGCCAGTCACAAAAAGATTAATACTGTATGATTCCACTTCTATGAAGTACCTGTCACAGTCAAATTCATAGAGACAGAAAGCACAATAGCGGTTGTCAGAGGCTGGAGGTGGGGAAAGGAATGGGGAGCTATTGTTTAATGGGTACAGAGTTGGAGTTTTGCAAGATGAGAAAGAGTTCTGCAGATTGGTTGCAAAACAATGTATATGTACTTAACATGACTGAACTGTAAACTTGAAAAATGGGTAAGATGACATATTCTGTTACGTATATTTTACCACAATTTAAAAATTAATTGAAAAAACTTTCTACAATAGAATGACTCAGAAATAACCAGATGGAATATCATCAAGACCTAAAAATGTTTTTCGATAGAATTTAATGTGAAAACAAAAGTTCTGCATACATTTTTCAACACATACAGACAAAAAATGAAAAAAATATTGTGAGGGGCAAGAAGATCAAGGGGGTCTTCTTCAGTGCAAAGCGTGTGTACAGCGGGGAGGTTTAACAGTCACGACTGAAACTGCTCTAATCATCATCTCCGTTTTCAAGTTGTCACCACAGACACTTTCTGCATTTACACTCCTTTTAGAGAAAAAAATACATCATTTAAGTCGATTTACTTGTTCTACATCCCTGTGGTTCGGTTGTGGCTTTGACACAATTTTCTCATTAGAATATATCATCCAGTCAACCAAACAGAATAATGGGGCGATTCAACACAAGACCGCCAGATCCCGCTTATGTGAGAACGAGTGATTCACCGAGTGGCAAGCTGAGGCCTCACAGTGCCCAGCTGTGGCCCAGAGCACCCTGAGCACAAGGCTGGCAGTGAACTGAACCCATAAGAAGTAGAGAACAGTCCTCAGTTAGATGAGGTCACTCCCCAAGACAGTCTTTTGCATTTTTTCCCAAAAACAAATGCAAGTGATTTGAGGATCACGATTTTATAATAAGGAATCTGATAATCTGATGAGGGCTGAGTTAAAAACTAAAAATATGTGCTTTGAACACGTAAAAGTCAGCACTAAATAAAGCCTTGAAATGTCCCAATTTCACAGGAGACTGATGGTCTGAACGTAGCCCCCACATAGTCTGTACTGTTCTTGTGGTTCCTGGGCTATCGGCTCATTTTTACTGTTCTATATCTCAAGTTCTCTAACTTGAATACACTGTGGCAACAATCAATAGATAAGATTAATTTAGTACTTCTGCAATGAGCTATATTTTCCAAATTCGTTGAACTTACTTTGTAACACCATTCAGACATGAGAAACTATTATGGGAGCAACTTGGAGGCCTCAACCTTAATTGAAAGATGTTGCAGCAATCACAGAGAAAGGAGTATCTGTTCAGCCAGTGCCACAGAACATAAAAGCTTTTATATCACTCACCACCTAAAGAGAAAGACTTGTCTCTACTTATATTATGACAGGAAGAAAGAACAGTGACGTCTTCAGCACCTTATTCACGTGGCATTCATTCAACGGTTTATTAAACAGAGCATCTTCCATATGCAGAAAAGGGAAAGGTCTCTTGCAAGTGATAAGTGGAAAACTCTACATCAAAGGTCTAAGAAGAAAAGCAACCTATTCCCTCAGACGGTGGCCAAGGAAAATAAAAGGGGAAATGGTTTATTTGAAGGGTTTTTCTTGACACTATTCATATTGTTATTAAGAATATTTTTCAAAAGGAAAACATCTGATTTATTCTGAAAGCATCTTACTTTAAAAGTCCTCTCAATGCTTCCTTTATATATTACAGATAGCACCTTTAGAGGTCTCATATATGATTCGACAGCATCCGTGGAATGTCTCTTTTTGAATCCTGCTACAAATCAGATTATAAAACAAAATTCATTACTGTGGTATTCCTAAAAAGTTAAATCACTTCCACAGTAATACCATTGGCTCTATCTCATTCATGAGGTCTCCTCCTCCCAACAGACCTGAGAGACAGGTACAGTTACCCAGGTCCAACTCCATGCCCTGCACACTCCACTGCTCCACATCTTCTAAGGATCCATGATAAATTTCCAGTTCCCAGTGGTTTCCATAGTACACAGCTGACACTGAGCCTGCTTCTGGAAGGATTAAAATGTCACCTCCATCCAAGCCAAATAACTAGGAAGGTGATTAAGAAATCAGGCCAAACAAAAACAATAAAATTCAGGATCATAGTCTAATAAATAATTTTTCGTTTTCCAGTTTGTTCCTTGGCTCCACCAAAGTTATCTAAGAGAAAACTGTAAATTTTCTTTAAAAAAAAAGCAATAAATTTTTTCTTAAAGCAAGACATTTAATTTTAAAATCACCCATCTAAGTCATGACTGGATAATGTTCTTCGGTTTAAAATAAATAAAAAGTGACCTTTTCTATACTTAGGGCTTTAGGAAAAATTCTAATGAATTTAGTTTTGTTCCACTCACTCATTCAAAACATGTCTGCTGAACACCGAGTACACAGCCGACCCAGTGCTATGTGCTGGGGATGCAAAGATGACCAAGAATACGCCTACTCTTCAGAGAGCACACAGTCCAGTTTGGCAACTAGAAAGTCCAAATGGCCCTTCTAATAAGCAGCGATGCAAAGTGAGTAAATGGTGTTACTCTGACTCACATCAACATCCCGTCACCATATTTTTTGTGGACAAATGAGGGCCCCTTAACACCATATTTGATGAAATCTGAAAAAGGCTACTTGCCATCTTTGATCTTCCCTTCTCTAGTATTCTTTCTAAAGATATATGAATATGTCTCCAATCACTCTCTATATTTTAATTCTCTGCAGAGCACTTATTACTATTTGATATTTGTATCATTATTTATTTGAATAAATGGAAGTCCCCAAGAGTGGGGACCCCATCTCTGTTACATGCTGCTGTCCTGACCACCTACAACAAATCTGGAGTTTAACAGGTCCCCAATACACGCTTGTTTAGTGAACCAGCCAAGTCTTACAAAATTCATACTTCCCGTTTCATCTGATGAACTGTCCTCCACAGCGTCAAAAAATGACTAGATATAAGACCTTCATCACCTGAACCTGTAAAACTGCTTTTACTAACAAAAGTAAATGTGCTTATTTCCTTTACCAGAAGATAGCTGTGGGGAAATTCATGGAAAGACTTTATTTGCTTTTCAGACATGACTCAAACCATGACCTTTGGGGACCTTTTAATCTGAAGGATGGCATGCCTCTAAAACACTGATCAACCCAGCCATTTAGTTTATGAGTGTTTGATTTACAAACGTTTGGAATAGGTCCAGTCTTGTGTTCAGACTTGTTTTGAGCATGTGCCCACCCTTTTGGGGAATATGGGAGTCTGTAGCCACCACCAGCTCACCCCAGACATCCTTGCAGGTCAGGGGCACCTCAGGCCTGGAGGGGTACCAGTCCCCAGAGAGCATGGCCCCTGTGTGCACAGGATATTTGCACTTACAGCCACTGCGGTTTCTGTTTATTTTTGTTAACTGCTTGTGATATGGCCTTACATCTTATCAGCAAAAAGACTTTGTAATTCACTGGCTGGTGTGGAGAAGCCGTGAAATTCACCAAGATCAGAGAAGCTGTAAGCCCGTAGCAGGCAGGGGATGGGAAGACTTTTGGGGTCAGTCGACTCTGGGTTTCCTCCCCACTGAAGGGAAGAATAACCAGGAGGCTGGACAGTCCATTCCCACAGCCTGAGGTAGTAATTATCTACAGGTAGATCATTATTGAGCCGCTCTCTAAGAGGTACCATAAAAACAATAATAACCATTACTTCCTATGGACTATTGACCATACTTGACCCTTACTTGACCCTTACTTCCTATGGACTATTGCTCTGACTGATGCGTTTCTAGCACACACGTACATGAAGAATGCATCCGGAGTATGGCAAAATATACTCAATCACAGAAGTAATTTAAAATACAGACAAGTTCAACAAGATGACAAAAACAGAATTTCACCTTTTTTCTTTTTTTTTGAGACGGAGTTTTGCTCTTGTTGCACAGGCTAGAGTGCACTGGCATGATCTCAGCTCACTGCAACTTTCGTGTCCCGGGTTCAAGCAATTCTCCTGCCTCAACCTCCTGAGTAGCTGGGATTACAGGCACCTGCCACCACACCCAGCTAATTGTGTATTTTTAGTAGAGACAGGGTTTCACCATGTTGGTCAGGCTGGTCTTGAACTCCTGACCTCAGGTGATCCACCCTCCTCAGCCTCCCAAAGGGCTGGGATTACAGGCATGAGCCACTGTGCCTGGCCCAAGATTTTGTTTTTTGGTTTTTTTTTTTTTTTGAGACAGGGTCTTGCTTTGTCACCCAGACTGGAGTGCAGCTCACTACAGCCTTGATCTCCCAGGCTCAAGCCGTCCTCTTACCTCCCAAATAGTTGGGACTATAGGCATGGGCCACCATGCTTGGCTAATTTTTGTATTTTTAGTAGAGACAGGATTCCGCCATGTTGTCCAAGCTGGCCTTGAACTCCTGACCTCAAGTGATCCAGCTGCTTTGGCCTCCCAAAGTGTTGGAATTACAGGCATGAGCCACTGCACCAGGCCACATTTCACTTTTTAGCCTCTCTCAGGTGTCTAGCAAAGGAAAAGCAAGCAATGCAGGGGTGTCCCTTAGAACGTAGGAGTTTTAAGCAGGACAAATTATGGGAACAATAAGAAAGGAGAAATGGTGAACAGGACAGGGGATACAAGTGTCTGACCAGGCATCGGCGACTGGGGGCTGGCAGCCACCACCCTCTCAGAGCCCCAAATGGTGTCCAGAACCCAGCCAGCCAGGCCTGGGAAGAAGGAGGGGAGAAAAGAGAGAGAAAGCAAAATGAAGGCCAAGGAAAATGGTCGGACCCTGAGTCCCCCATCTTTTAATTGCCAAATGCTTTCTTGAGTTAGGAATATCCAGTCTAATTAATATGACAGATTATTTAGAAAGGGGATATTTAAGAGAGAAAGTAGTAACATAAAAATTAAGTTTGTCTCCAGATAAGAATAGGGAAAACAGGAAATGTTTCCATTTTTATTTCCTTTCCCAATATTACTTTAATACTATAAATTTCCAAAAGAAACTAAAAATTTTGGGGCTTGAGTGTGAGGGTTCCCGCCTGGGCCACTGACCTCCTGCCTCTCTCCTCAATGGTTCCTGCTCAGCCTCTAGCCTAGGTCCAAAGGGTGCTGGTTCCAGACCACCCTTCCTGGTCCCTCGGGTTGGGCTGGATCCCTCCTCTGGGTTCTCAAGATCCTCAGCCTTCACTCTTCAGAACACAACTCACACCCACACAGTGCCCACCTGGCACAGCATTCAGCACCCAGAATGCCCTCGATGGGTACTTAATGAATAAGTGAATGAGAGAATGAGTGAGTGAGTGAACAGCCTGAGAAGCAAACGAACAGAAGGCTATCTATGCTGAGCTATTTAAGGTGGCTATGAGATAGGTGACATTGTTTCCATTTCTTTCCATGTTATAGAGCTGATTTACTGAGTGAAAAAACTCACTAAAATAGTGCCTGGCATATAGTAGGTACAATGTAACTATTTATTGAATGAGTTAATAAATAATGAATTGGTCTAAATAAACAAAAATCTTTTCCTTGCCTACGAAGTTACTCCTGAAAAC
The DNA here is from genome assembly GCF_024542745.1 of Macaca thibetana thibetana. Classification (NCBI taxonomy): domain Eukaryota; kingdom Metazoa; phylum Chordata; class Mammalia; order Primates; family Cercopithecidae; genus Macaca; species Macaca thibetana. The sequence continues at coordinate 56,552,606 of NC_065595.1, forward strand.
AGGATTAATATTTGAGTAGTCTCTGGAACATATGAAATGTTTTAAATGATTTCCTGCCTTTACCAATAGCTCTCTTTAAAACACCATTTTACAAATATAGTTCTTGAATCGTTCACCTGTAGAATGCTGAAAAGTACTAAAGGTGACATTATAAAGGGCACTTCTTAAGCTAGGAGTACTATCATAATTATAAAATTTTCTCTTGAGTTGGCCAACACGTCTTAAGAACTACATAATCATGTATTGACATATTCATTCCATAACTGTATTGTTAAATTTTACCAATTTAAAATGTAAATACAGTGTTTCAAAGAATATATTTCTACAATAGAAAACAACAAATCTATTTTTCAACCTACACACTGATTGCCAACCTCAGCCTAAAAATAACTTCGTCTTTGAAAAGCCCACTTAAGAAAAACAACCTCAAAACAGTAATCAGTGCTACTTCCTATGAAAACGTCACCTTAAAAGGTAAATACAGCACTTATGATTTTTTAATGAACAGAAGCAGAGTGCACAAAGAGCAAGCAGTATTTTCTCAAAGCTATATAAAACTAATTCTATTTCAGAAGAATAGAGGTAGGAGAAAAATGTTACATGTTTTAACCAAAAATATACATTTATCTCAAATATTTATCATGTCCTTCTTTCAAAATTTCAAATCAGAATAGTAAAGGCCTTTAATTTCCTACTCATACAGGCATAACTGGCCCCTGCCTTCAGGCTATGGGCAGCCTTGCATATATGCAAAAAAAGGTAGGGCATAAAAACGCCTCATTTATTTAAAGAAGTCAGAAATAGGGTATTCAAAATTTAAATTTTAACTAAATCAACGCATTCTCACAAGTCCTTAACTGCTTATGCAATTATATAATAGTGTCCTATAGTTTATCAAGTATTTCAAAATTGCAAAACTTCATAACACACTGTGGAAGGCACACACGTGTATTTGTTTTCCAAAATCGCTGGTTTATTAGTCTCACATAAATTATTAAACTAAATGCTATTTTTAAATTTCTATTCTAGTAGAGGCACTATTAGACCACAGAAATCATACATATGATAGATAAAACCTACCTATAAGAGGTTCTGTTTTAATAACAGAATGAATTTTTGTCATATTAAAGCAATTGTGATATTTGAAAAAGCTATACTACAAATAAACATGCAATGTATAAAATAAACATGGCTAAATGAGTAAGACAGTGTTCCTTCATATACTTTTTTAATGTTTAATTTTTTATTTTTATGAGTACATAGATGTATATATTTATGAGGCACACAAAATATTTCGATACAGGCATACAATGTGTAATACTCCTATCAGGTTCCTATATTTTTGTTATCTCGTCTATGGAACTGTCTTCAATACAGAGCTGTTATATTTTATAACAATCTGTTATGACTTCAAATATTAGCAGTAGGAGATACTTCCTTCTTCAATAGTTTTATTAAAGTATCAAAGTAAGCTATATATAAGTAAAGGTCATTTTGGTTGGTTTTGCTGTTGTCACAAGCATAGGTTTTCCTCTCTGTATATCATCTGCTTTCCTGCTACCAAAAAGAAATAAAGGGAGGGAGAAAGGCAGACAGAAAGGGGAGGAAGGAGGACAAAAGAAAGGGAGGGAGAAAAGGAAAGAAAGAAACACTATACAATAGTCTAAGAATGACATCTTATGATTTTTGAGAAGTGGTATTAAATACATATTAAAGTTGAATAGCTGGGTTGTATAACCATAAAATTCCCACAGTTTATGAAGAATTCTGATATTATGAAATATATATCAATATTGGCCGGGCATGGTGGCTCATGTCTCTAATCCTAGCACTTTGGGAGGCTCAGGCGAGTGGATCAGTTGAGGTCAGGAGTTCGAGACCAGCCTGGCCAACATGGTGAAACCCCATCTCTACTAAAAATACAAAAATTAGCCAGGTGTCGTGCAGGGCGCCTTTAATCCCAGCTACTTGGGAGGCTGAGGCAGGAGAATCTCTTGACCCCATGAGGTGGAGGCTGCAGTAAGCCGAGATTGCGCCACTGCACTCCAGCCTCTGTGACAGAGTGAGACTCCATCTCAAAAAAAGAAAGAAAAGAAATACATATCAATGTAAATGTATACCTTCTTAAGAAACTGCGAACTTTATTAAAGTTTTGAGCAGGGCAGAATATGAATGTCATGCTAACATTCTATGTACTACAGAAGCTGATATTTAGGGAAAGCTAAGCATTTCAGTAACAAAAGTAAATTAAAGTAAGTGAAACAGTAATATTATTTGAAGCAAAAATACGTTTAAATGTATTTTTTCTGTGGAAGGATGAAAGCAGCATATTGCTTTGTCTATATGCATTCAAATATACAATACAATATTTACAGTGAGTTGTGTGAATGAAAATTGGTGCAAATCTTTTGGAAAGTTCTCTGTATTTCAAGAGACTTAAAAATGTTTCTAAGAATCTACCCTAAGAAAAATAAAATATAGAAAAAATTTCTATGCAAAAACATTCATAGTAGTATTATAGGCAGTATTGAGAAACAAGAGTAACTAGAATATTGAAGGATAAAGACTGTTAGCCAAATTAAACATAATCACCTAGCAAAATATTATTTTACAACAAAAAGTCATAACTAAGGAAGTGCTTACTCTAGTGAGGTGGAAAAAGTACAGGCTCTAGAAAATGCTACCGAGTTAAAATCTCAAGTTGATGGACTAAATCTATGACTACTAGCAAGATAGACAAACTCTCAACTTGCATTTCCTCATGTGAAAATGTGATGTAACTATACTGCCTTATGTGGATATAATCAGTAAACAAGAAAAGTATCTCAAATGTCTAGTCTGAAGCTTGGCACATACAATAAACTAGTTACTGTATCATGATGATAAATGGAAAAGGCAGGATACAAATAAGATGTTTAGTAGGACAAACCATGTAAAAATATTTACAGGCCGGGAGCAGTGGTTCACGCCTGTAATCCCAGCACTTTGGGAGGCTGAGGCGGGCAGATCACGAGGTCAGGAGATCGAGACCATCCTGGCTAACACAGTGAAACCCCGCCTCTACTAAAAATACAAAAAATTAGCCAGACGTGGTGGTGGGCGCATGCAGTCCCAGCTACTTAGGAGGCTGAGGCAGGAGAATGGCATGAACCCCGGGAGGTGGAGCTTGCAGTGAGCAGAGGTGAATATGTATATATATATATATATATTCACAGAAGGAAATACCCTAAAAAGTTATCTATAAGTAGTGAGAGTAAAGGGTGATTTTTCTATATATGTACTTTTCTTCTACTTTATCAATGAATAAGCATTTATCTTTATGAAGTTTTTAATTTGATCAACATAAGGCATAGTTTTAAAATGTGCACACAGAAGGAGTAATTTCAAACAGTAATATATAATTAAATTTCATCTATTTACTAAAAATTTTGCAAATATTTTTTGAGCACCTGTGTGTGCCAGCTCCATTGCAGGTAGTGGAATGAGGCCATTCCCACGGAGTTTACGTTTCAGAGTAGAAATACAGACAGTGAAAACTGTGTATTTATTGCTAAATCATCAATTCTATAACTGATCGTATAAGCATGTTTAAAATGGTAGTTTGGGTATTTATTACAGCCTTTCAGAAAACAAAACTGAATATGCCATAATATTTTAAGTTATAATTTTATTTTTAAGCCATAGGAAGGCAGTGTGTCAGAGCAGAGCATCTTATACTTTGCTGTGCACACAAATCCCCAAGTCCCCCCTGCACCCTTGTTAAAATGCAGACTCTCACTCAGGTGGGCTGGGAAACTCTATCTTTTTTTTTTTTTTTTTTTTTTTGAGACAGAGTCTCACTCCATCACCCAGGCTGGTGTGCAGTGGCATGATCTTGACTCACTGCTACCTCCACCTTCTGGGTTCAGGTAATTCTTCTGCCTCAGCCTCCCGAATAGCTGAGACTACGGGCGTGCACCACCACGCCTGGCTAATTTTTGTATTTTTAGTAGAGACAGGGTTTCACCATGTTGGCCAGGCTGGTCTCAAACTTCTGATCTCAGGTGATCCGCCCGCCTTGGCCTCCCAAAGTGCTGGGATTACAGGTGTGAGCCATTGTACCTGGCCCGTAGACTCTATATTCTAACAAGTGCCTAAACGGTGCCGATGCCATTGGTCCCCAAACCACACTTAGACTAGCAGAGTCTCAGAGGTGTTGTTAGGACCTCTAAACAAGTTAGGTAAGTTAAAGATGCTGACCGACAGAGTGGTGTGAACTAAAACGACATAAATCTTTCCGAAAACAAATATTAGAAAACACTGCTAATATCTTCCTACTTGAAATTAAGAATTCTTGTATTTGCTGAAGGCCTGCTCTGTTAAACCAAATTTAAGATCCTTTCCCCAGAAGTACATCTCCGTTTTCCATTCTAGTAGATGGCCCCTTGTCCTCAGTGGCCTTTGGAGGCTGACGGTCCCGACCTTTCTTTGTTCTCCTCTGTTCTTGCTCTATGTTCTTCCCTTTCCTTGTTTCTGTCACAACAACCTCCATCTCGGTCCTAGCCTCTCATGACAGGCTTGCTACACAGAGCCTGCTGGACTCTGTCCACACCAAACTGCCACAAAAGCGGTGCATGCTGGAGACACTTCACCGTGCCACTGGTCCTTGACCAGCCGCCTCTTTGCACTGTGCATCACAGCAAACTAATGTAACTGGCAGGCTCTGAGCCCCTGCAAGCACCTGGCCTTCGGTAGCACGGCTTGTCTCACTTCTTCCAAGCAGGTTCTCTGGTCCAGCTCAGCAAATGTTTAAGCCCTTAACCACCCCACATCACTGATCTTTGCCTCGTGGCCTCTGCACGTGGCCTCTCCTCTTCAGATTCCTGATTCAAATCCTGGAAAAAATCTGACTTTTTCCATGATGCTCTCTTTGTAACCTGCCCCCATACTGTGCACGGAGAAAGAAAACAGTGTTCCTGGGTTTGTACTATGGCTCTGGCAAAACTGGTTATTAAACACACACACACACACAAGCTCTTTCAGTCAACTGCCATTATAGAAGAGAAGTTTAATTCCCATAGGTGAAAAATCCAATCCATGGTGGTAAAGAGACTTTTTGCAAGAAGTTAAAATGCTGTCCTGCCTGTACAATGCTAAATGAGCTGGCAGGAATTAGAGAAACCCTTTGCAGATGCAAAACCACTTCTTCACTCCTGAGCCTGCTGTGATGGAGCTTAATACCATACCCCTGAGATCTTCTCCATCCCAAGAACCGCCCTGGTGGCAAACCTTCATCTTCCCATGTGCCTTTGCTCAGGGACTTTATGGATTCAAGAGTTAATGGTGCAGTAACAGACTTCGGTGAGCTCTGAATATGACACGCCATGAAATGTGTGAAAGCTCTGAATATGGGATAGCAGGAAACACACACTTGCAGCCTTGTGTTGAGCAGCTACAGCCCAGGTGGCAAATGGGAAGGGCTTCAAGACACATCTGGAGTGCCCTGCCTCCCAAGGGGCATCTGGCCTCAGTGTCTCCAACCTGGTTCATGATCAGAAGACCCTGAGTTGTTCCTATCCCTTTAACTGTATTTTTCTGTTGCTGAATGAATGCTCTAAAAACTTGTTTCTCTCAATGTTTAATTCTAAGATGGGGAAAGGAGGGGCAGGGAAAAAAGAATGGTGTCACTGAGTAGTTTTTTTGTTTTTAGAGATGGGGTCTTGCTCTGTCACCCAGGCTAGATTGGAGTGCAGTGGCACGATCATGGCTCACTGCAGCCTCAAAGTCTCCAGCTTAAGCAGTCCTCCCACCTCAGCCTCCCAAATAGCTGGGACTACAGACACATACCCACCACACCTAGCTCACTGGGTAGTTTTTTATTTCATTCTTTTTTCAACATACACTGCTTCAACTTAATTTTCAAGCTACTTCTATGACTTACATTATTTTCAACGACTTAGTCTGATCCATTAATGTATATCTTTCATATATGTATATTATATACTCCCAGCTAGACTCTAAATTTCTTGTGAATAGAGACCAGACCTTATTTCTTCCACATAGTTTCACTGATTTTATCCCCAAAATGCACTGCTCTGCAGGTACTGAACAGACATTTTTATGAGAGTCATGGTATCTGCTCTCAAATTACTCCAGAAACTTCCACAGTGCTTCAGTACACAGGAAAAGTTCAATAAAGGACTAGCTAATTGAAAAACTGCCGAGACCCTAAATGTCATCAGGCACACCCCTTATTTACACTGTGTAAATATGCAGGGAATATTCATTTCTTCTTTTGTAGTCTTTTTACATCTTAAATTATATATCATATCATATACAGGGTAGAAAACTATAAGCCCCTGTAAAAACTCCTGGAGAGAGATTTGCCAACGTATAGCATCATTGATCCTTAGACCAAACAATTCCACATCTAGACATATACCCCAGCAATGTTTTGCACATGTGCGTAAAAACGTGTATAAAGATGTTCACTAAAGCAGGGGTTCCCAACCCCTGGGTCGCAGGGTCCATGGCCTGCTGGGAACTGGGCCACACGGCAGGAGGTGAGCAGCAGGCAAGCGAGCATTACCACCTGAGCTCCACCTCCTGTCAGATCAGCAGGAGTATTAGATTCTCCTAAGAATGCGAACCCTACTGTGAACTGTGCACGTGGTGGGTCTAGGTTGTGTGCACTTCTTATGAGAATCCAATGCCTGATGATCAGAGGTGGAACAGTTTCATCCCCAAACCATCCCCCGCACCCTTAGAAAAATTGTCGCCCATGAAACCAGTCCCTGGTGCCAAAAAGGTTGAGGATTGCTGCACTATAGCACTGTTAAGGCCCTAAGAAAACAGAACCCACCTAAATGGTTACCCGTAATGACTAAGTATATCACATATTTATATAACAAAACACTTGATTTAGACGTTTAAATGATTATACTTGTTTTATAACATATATCAACATGGGTCGACTTCAAAACTTAAAAATCAGGTGAAAAATACAAACTGCAAAGGATACTTATGTTAATTTGAAAACAGAAACTGCATGTTGTTAATGGTTAAAACTATGCATTTAAAGTATAACATATGGATGGAAAAGACATATACCAGCTTGATGACACTGGTGACCTATGGAGAGGGAAAGAGGAAAAATGCAATCATGCCGGGCTGAAAGGGAAGTATCTGTAATGTCTTACTCCTCTAAAGATATCAGAAGAGATTATGGCAAATGTTTACAAATGTTAACATTTTTCAAAACATAATTCTGAGTACAAAGGACATCTATATTTGTTTATAATATGCTGCACTTTTGTATATTTAAACTATTTTAAATTGTTAAAAAGTAATATAATACACCCATTAAAAGTATTAAGAGGCTCAATTTCTCTCCATTATTAAAATAACTAAAGCAAATCAGGGCAACAGATAAGAGGAAAGAGGTCCCTAAAATATTTCATGATTACTAGCTATTCCTAACCTAATGACAGAGGCCAATATTCCTGAAGGACCATGAACCAGGGAACCTGTTGCATTCTATAATAATTTGCTTGGTCTCTTAAGGTGGCAAATGACACTCTTGGCCCTTCTCTTACATGGTTAACACGCCACTGGACTATTGGCTAGTGCTTTCTCCACTACCCACCCATCCACTAGAGCTCCATCAGACACAGGCTTGCTACATGGTGGAGCCCAGAGTTCTCAAAAGCCTCCAGCTTTATCTTCCTGTGCTAGCAAATCAATGCTAATCATCAAGGGAAAATAACTGAGTTCCTACTATAATGGACTGTACGTGCAAGCTGTTTTAGATGCTATAATTAGCTGTGCTTTTAGCATGGCCAGAAAGTAGGTGGGCTCACTTTCAAGCAATGATAATTTTAACTGATGGCATTAGGGGTCTATGCAGGCATGAATTATGAAATGACATGTAAATCTGATTTTCAGAAGGAAATACTTCCATTCATCTCTCTCTAGTAATCCAATAGACCCTCAGATCCCCTACTTTTTTCCCTGAACTCAATCCACTTTGTTTCACTACTGTAGCTAATGCAAAATTCCACTAACACCACTTTCATTTTAAACTATCATTGCATAATCCCTCCTACAATCTATATTTCCTGTTTGTAACTGTTCTAGAAATAATCAGTAATTTATAATGTAGCCCTCCAAAAATATAGTACCACCATTTCACACTGATGTCTACACTGGCCCTTGTGTTATATACACGCATGCACACAAAATAACACACAGTGGAAACTCACTTAACCAATCTCCACTCACCTAAATATCTGGATTAACTAATGTCAGAGAGAGAGGGAGAGAGACAGAGAGAGAGCTAGATGCCCTTCACCTATTGAATACTCAAGCTAGTGGGCTTTTTTCTTTACTAGTTAAGCTGTGTGCTTACTGAGAGTCTCTACTGATTATTTCCAAATGTGATTATCCTATTGTCCAACTGTTACATAAAAATATATGGAGCCTTGTTAAATGACAACTACATAATTCATTGTTTATTATGTAACTACATGAAATAAGGGTGTGAAAAAACATGACATTTATGAAAAATAAATGCTTTGAAAAGATTTGAAAGTGGCAGATGACTTTAAAAGTTACGTTAGGGTTAGGTGAAAGCAAGATAAGTGGAAAAGGCTTGTAAAACTAAGGGGCATTTACCCAATATTGCTTCACAAATTATTTTTACCTCTTATTCCACTTTAGTGATCCCAATACTGAAAGACACGGGAATGTATTATAGATGTGGCTTATGCAAGAAAGTCAAATTAAAAATGCATCACCAAACTCACAAAGTAAAAGCGCCAGCCCCACATCAAAAGTAATAAAATGTTTATTTGCTACTAATTCATTTTAGAATCCCCTGCTTTAACTGACTTCTTAAATTATAATAAATCATCACTAGTGGTCCCAATCATGGTCCCAATCAAGAGGCCTCCAGTTACTTCAAGTCCGTTTTCAGTCAGTACTACATACATTTCTTTCCCAAGAGAATTAAAATAATTGGTGTAACATTTCCCAATCGGTGACAAATTGGAAAAGAAATTATAACATTGCTTAATCCTTCAGATTTGCTCCTCTTCCTGTATTCTCTCTCTTGCTCTGAATGGCCGCACCATCCAACGAGTGACCCCAAACATCCTCAATTCCTCCTTCTTCCTCCCAACCACAACCAAAACTCAAACTGAAACCAAACAGGAGTCCTGCTGAATCTACCTCCTGTAACATTTCACATGTATTTCCCCTGCTCTCCCCAGCCCCTATGTGAGCTATGAGAATCGCTCCCTAACTTGGTTTCTTTCCTCCAGACTTACTGTGTACAGTGTTCCCAGAATTTGTTTTCTAAAACACAAATCCATGTCACTCCTCTGCTTAAAAACCACCAATGGTGCCAGGCATAGCAGCTCACACCTATAATCCTAGCACTTTGGGAGGCCAAGGCAAGAGGATCGCTTGAGGCCAGGAGTTTGAGACCAACCTGGGCAACACAGCGAGACCCTATCCCCACAAACAAAACAAAACAAAAACCTACCAATGGCTCCTTATCACCCAAGTGGAAAGGGGTAAAATCCATGGTTCTACATAGAACACAGACCCACCTATCATGTGTGTCCACCTCCATCATTCCTCTGAATACACATCTCTTTGTGCGGCCACAGAACAGCTTGACCCTGAATATAACACATGCCTAGTCTGAGGATGCTGGCTCCACCCCAGTACCCTGGGAGACTTCCCTGCTCATCCTCAAGGAACCTCCTCTGATACTCCCTCAATTCCCAAAGCCCTGGTTTCAAGTCCTGGCTCTGCTGAGTGAAGTATCCTTGAAAAGTAATTCTTTTGAGTTGCAGTTTCATCATCTGTAAAGTAGGGGGAAATGATAGTACCTTTCTTACAGGTGCATAGGGGGGACTGAATGAGGATGCCAGCACAGCACCTGGCACCCTGGGGGTCCTAAGTAAGTGCCATGTATCTCTGTTGCTATGGTCTGAACTGTGTCCCCCAAAAAGTCCTATGTTGAAACCTTAACCCCTAATTTGACTATGTCTGGACACAGGGCTTTTAGGAGGTAACTGAGTTTAAATGAGGTCATAAGGATAGGATCCTAATCCAAGAGGGTTGGTGGCTTTATAAGAAAGGGAAGAAAGAGATCTCACTCTCCCACATGTGCCCCTCACACTGAGAGAAAAGACCATGTGAGAACATGGCCAGAAAGCAGCTATCCACAAGCCAAGAAGAGAGCCAGCCCTCACCAGATCTCAACCATGCTGGCTCCCTGGTCTCAAATTCCTAGACTCTACAACTGTGAGAAAATGCATTTCTGTTGCTTAAGCCACCCAGTCTTTGGTGTCTTGTTACGGCAGCCCAAGTGGACCAATAAGCCCAAGTGGACCAATCCCAGGTGGAACCACCTGGGATTACAGGTGGTTCATGCCTATAATCCCAGCACTTTGGGAGGCCAAGGTGGGAGGATTGCTTGAGCCCAGCAGTTCAAGACCAGCCAGGACAATGTGATGAGTCCCCGTCTCTACAAAAACTACAAAAATTAGCCGGGCATGGTGGTGCATGCCTGTGGTCCCACCTACTCGGGAGGCTGAGGTAGGAGGATCTCCTGAGCCTGGGAGTTCGAGGCTGCAGTGAGCCGTGATTGTACCACTGCACTCCAGCCTGGGTGACTGAGTGAGATTCTGTCTCAAGACAAATAAAAATAAAAATAAATTACATGCTGTGTAGATTGTCCTCATCAGACAGGCACTTCTTTGAGGACAGAGAGTGGATCTTACTCATCTTTGTCTCCTCTCAGGACCTACCATGATAATTTAAACACAGTCGGCACTTAATTAATGTTTAGCTTATATATGAAAATAAAGAGGACTCAACTTTAAAGAAATATTACCCTCTGCAGAATTTGGTTCTGAATTATAAGAGATAAACGGTGCCACCAGACACGCCGCATCTGACAACTCAGGGCATATGGATGTGCGGCATAGCAAGTGCTGATTTGGGGGTTGGATTTTCACTGACCCCAGGCTGAGGCCTCACCTGTAGGGAAGTCTCTGAAGAAACATGTCACCTGAAGAATGAAAAGGTCTTTTCTCCTGACCTGATCCGTGGTACCCGCCTTTCACAGCCATACACCAATGTAAAATGCCACAGTCTCCTTGTGATCTCCTTGAAGAACCCGAGTTCACAACAGCAACCCTGCCACTAACTACACGTTACTACCACCTTCCATTTGTACTGAATTTTGCATTTCCAAAGGAACCATGTTCCATGTCTAAACGCTAAATTGATAATACCAAAGTGTTGTAGTAACCAGTTAATACAACACAGAATGTCTAATATATGCAAGCCTTAAAATAAGTGAGAGATATCAATTTGGAGTCTTACCCTATCCTCCTGGTGAGACGGTCTACCTGAGACTCTGCAACACTACTCTCTAATACGCCAGACAAATGTCCTATCACAAGGAATCCACACATTTGGAGAATGGGGGATAAATGGCACAAATGGTGGGAACCCAGAAAATCTCATGTTTAAAGTAAGAATCATTCATACATCACTGACTAAGTACCAACTACATGCCAGACATTAGGGATACAGCAGTGAGCAAAACACACAAAATTCTTAATCTCAAGGAACACAGTCCAGCTGGGGGAAGTATTATCTCAAGGAATACAGGCAGTACTCACTTTATACAGTAGAGTAAGAGCCTAAAAAGGACCATACAAGCTGAAACCATACAAACTGATCTCAACAATAAATGAGAAAAATCACAAGTGCCCTATGATCTTTTTAAAACTTCATCAAAACATTAAACTCACAGCTAACATCATATTCAATAGTAAAAGACCAAAAGCTTTTCCTCTAAGATCAGGAACAAGACAAAAACGCCCACTTTTGCCATTGCTATTCACCATAGTACTAGAAGTCCTAGCCAGAGCAATTAGTAAAGGAAAAGAAATAAAAAGCATCCAAATTGGAAAGAAAAACAGTAAAATTAACTCTGTTTACAGATGACGTGAACTTAGATGTAAGAAACCCTAAAAATAGCCAGGCATGGTGGCTCACGTCTGTAATCCCAGCACTTTGGGAGGCTAAGGCAGACAGATTGCTTTAGCCCAGGAGTTCAAGACCAGCCTGGGCAACACGGCAAGACCTCATCTCTACAAAAATATACAAAAATTAGCCAAGTGTAGTGGCACACACCTGTAGCTCCAGCTACTCAGGAGGCTGAGGTAGGACAATCACCTGAGCCTGGGGAGATCAAGACTGCAGTAGACTGTGATCACGCCACTGCACTCCAGCCTGGGCAACAAAGTGAGATCCTGTCTCAAGAAAACAAAAATATCCCCTAAAAATTCTATAAGAAATGGTTAAAAGAAACAAATTCAGCAAAGTTGCAAGATATGAAATCAACACATAAAAATCAGTTGTATTTCTATACACTAACAATGAATAATTCAAAACATTAAGGAAGTTCCATTTACAATAGCATCAAAAAGAATAAAATATGTAGGAAAAAGCTTAATCAGGGAGGTGAAAGACTTATACACTGAAAACTGAAAGCAGTGCTGAAAGAAATTAAAGATGAGATCAATAAATGGAAAGATGTCCCATGTTCATAGATTGGGAGACTTAATTTTAGCTAATACTACTCGAGTCATCTCCAGATTCAATGTAATCCCTATCAAAATACCAACAATGTCTTCTATGCAGAAATAGAAAATTCCATGTTAAAATTCATACGGAATCTCAAGGGACCCCAAATAGCCTAAATATCTTGAAAAAGAACAAACTGGAAGATCTCACACTTCCTGATTTCAAAACTTACCACACAGCTACAGTATTAAAACAGTGTTCTGGGAGGCTGAGGCGGGAGAATGGCGTGAACCCGGGAGGCGGAGCTTGCAGTGAGCCGAGATCACGCCACTGCACTCCAGCCTGGGAGACACAGCGAGACTCCGTCACAAAAAAAAAGAAAAAAAACAAACAGTGTTGTACCAGCAGAAACCCTGACATATAAACCAATGCAAAAGAACAGAGAGCCTAGAAATAAACCTTCATGCATGGAGGGCAATCTTTTCAACAGACAGTGCTGGGAAAACTGGATATCCACATTCAAATGAATGAAGTTGACCCTTACTTTATACCATACAAAATATTAAGTCAAAATGGATCAAAGACCTATGCATTAGAGTTAAAATTATAAAACTCTTATTAGAAAACACAGAAAAAGCTTAATGACACTTGATTTGGCAATGGTTTCTCAGATGTGATACCAAAGACACACACAAAAACAGAAAACACAGATACATGGTCTATATCAAAATTAAAATCTTCTCTGCATCAAAGGACACTTACGACAGAGTGAAAAGGCAATCCATGGAATGGGGGGAATATCTGAAAATTATATATTAGATAAGGAGTTCATATCCAGAATAATAAAGAACTCTTAAAACTCAACAACACAAAAACCAAACAACCCAATTAAAAAATGGGCAAAGGACTTGAATAAACATTTCTCCAAAGAATATATACAAATCACCAACAAGTGCATGAACAGATGCTCAATATCACTAATCACTGGGGAAATGTAAATCAGATACCACCTCACACCTATTAGGATGGCTAATATTCAAAACAAATCAAGAAAATTGTTGGCAAGGATGTGGAAAAACTGGAACCCTTGTGTACCACTGATGGGAATGTAAATGGTAAAATCATTGTGGAAAATAGTATAGTAGTTCCTCAAAAAATTAAAAATAGGGCTGGGCACAGTGGCTCACATTTGGAATCCCAGTGTTTTGGGAGGCCAAGGTGGGAGGATCCCTTGAACCCAGTAATTAAGAGGCCAGACCAGGCAACACAGCGAGACTGCAGCTCCACAAAAAAATAAAATTAGCCAGGCGTGATGGCACGTGCATGTAGCCCTAGTTACTTGGGAGGCTGAGGCAAGAGGATCACTTGAACCAACAAGTTTAAGGTTACAGTGATCTCTGATCACACCATTATACTCCAGCCTAGGCAAGAGAGCAAGATTCTGTCTCTTAAAAAAAAAAAAAAAAAAGAAAGAAAGAAAATTAAAACTAGAATTACCATATGATCCAGTAATTCCACTTCTGGGTATATACCCGAGAAAACTGAAAGCAGGAGCTCAGATATTTGGACATCCATGTTCACGGAAGCATTGTTCACAATAGCCAAAAGGTGGAAGCAATCCAAGCGTCCGTTAATGGATGAATGGATACACAAAATGTGGCACAAACAACGGAATATTATTTAGCCTTAAAAAGAAAGAGAATTCTGACAGACGCTATAACATAAATGAACCTCATGAACATTATGCAAAGTGAAATAAGCCAATCCCAAAAAGACAAATACTGTATGATTCCACTCATAAGAGATACCTATCATAGACAAACTCATAGAGACAGAAAGCAGAAGGGCAGTTGCTGGGGCTAGGGAGAAATGGGAAAGGATGGTTTAATGGGTACAAAGTTTCCACTCGGAAAGACAAAACAGTTCTGGAGATGGATGCTGGTGATGATTGTACTTAATGCCACTAATGCCACTGTACCGTATATCTAAAAATGAATAAAATGGTGAATATCACCTGGTGCATATTTTACAATTGAAAAAATAATTTAAAAAGCATTTAAAAACTCTACCATTTATAAATATTAGGGAAATGAAAAAGTTAGCAAAACATTTATTTTATAAGCTCTTATTTAAAACATTAGAAACATTGAACATTAAAGAGATTTCCTTCTTTGTAAGAAACTTGATGAGTTGATGGGTGCAGCACACCAACATGGCACAAGTATACATATGTAACAAACCTGCACGTTATGCACATGTACACTACAACTTAAAGTATAATAATAATAAATAAATTTTAAAAAAAAAGAAACTTATCAAGAGGATTTTGAGCAGGGTGCGCCCTCTTTTTATAAGATAATGTATGATGGAAAGTACGCACCTCTGTCATACTTCGAACTATGATACTCCTTATGAAGTTTGAATCAGCTTCAGTTTAGCCTTTCTGCTTTCAATGTTGTGGATCTTTCCAAG
The DNA here is from genome assembly GCF_024542745.1 of Macaca thibetana thibetana. Lineage (NCBI taxonomy): Eukaryota > Metazoa > Chordata > Mammalia > Primates > Cercopithecidae > Macaca > Macaca thibetana. The sequence continues at coordinate 56,567,669 of NC_065595.1, forward strand.
AGTTCTTTGAAGTGAAGTTTTTCTTGGCCAGTGTCACCTCCTCCGGGACATCTGCATCTTTTTTCTTACAACCACTTTCCTCCTTTATGTCTAATAAACTCCCCTTCACTAAGTGCCTGTGGTTGCACATCCAGAGTCCCTCAAATAGGGGAAGTGTCAGCTATTCCTTCCATTTAGATTTCATTCCATTTCACTTCCAGTGTTACCACTTTTTTCTTTGCTGCATGTTCATCTTTGTTGGCCAAAGTCCTCTTTCAATTATCCCTCTGAGTAAAACATCAGCGGGTCTATCACTAGGAATGAAGGAAGCAACACAAGGACACTCTTTGCTGTCTGTGAACTGAATAACAGAGGTGCAATGGCCAGTCACAGACAGACTCTGAAAGAAGTCACACGATTGGCTACTGATCATGATGTGCATCTGTTATATACGTAATGATTTGTGGCCTGAAGAGCTCATACACAGTAGTAACTGAAAATTGAACTGTGTTATTGGGGAACTGGTGTTACTTAACTCTGGAAACTGGAATCTGTGCATATTAGAACCAAGTAAGGCCAGGGCTATCTGTGAATGTTTACAAACTAAGGTAACAACCCAGAGGAAAGGAACCTGATTCTTATAGAATGCATAGCAAACAAATGAGGCTGGAAGACCAGGGAAAGCCTCTCCAGGAAGGGAAGGTGGAGTTGAGGTTGAAGGATAAGTAGAAACTGAGTCAGCTTGGAGGAGAGATTCCGTGTGCAATGAAAACCCTGTGTCAGGAGGAAGCAAAGCAAAGTCAAGAATCTGAAAGATCATGGTAACTACAGGTCAGAGAGTAAGGAAAGAACACAGCAATGGAAGACAAGGCTACCAAATGGCATAATTGGAGAAAGCACTGGTTACTGATTGATTGATTGACTGAGACAGAGTCTCACACTGCTGCCCAGGCTAGAGTACCCAGGCATGATCTTGGCTCACTGCAACCTCCACCTCCCAGGTTCAAGCGATTCTCATGCCTAAGCCTCCCAAGTAGCTGGGATTACAGGCATGTGCCACCACGCCCAGCTAATTTTTGTATTTTCAGCAGAGACAGGCTCTCGCCATGTTGGCCAGGCTGGTCTCAAACTCCTGGTCTCAAGTGATCCACTCACTCGTCTTTGCCTTCCAAAGTGCTGGGACTACAATTGTGAGCCACCGCACCCAGCCAGCATTGATCTTTTCAATGAAGGTTAATATGGATTCTAAAGCTGGTTAAAACCAAAGTCATTGCCAATTTAAAGCTATTTTACTTTTCTGTTTTTCTACAAACCACTGTATAAAAGGAGGAAATATGAGTCTATTTTATAGCATGAGCTAACTGGGATTTGTACAGTCACGGCCTGGAAATAATACAACACAAATCATTTTAAAATACAGGTTGGGCATCCTAATCCACAAATCTGAAACCCAAAATGCTCCAAAATCTGAAACTTTTTGAGGGCTGGCATGCTGCCCCAAGTGAAAAATTCTACTCCTGATCTCACGTGACGTTCACAGCCAAAATGCAGTCAAAACTTTGTTTCACATAGAAAATTATTTAAAACATTGTACAAAATTACCTTCAAGTTATACGCAAAAAATGTATATGAAACACAAATGAATTCTGTTTAGACTTGGGTCCCATTCCTAAAATATCTCATTATGTATAAGCAAATATTCCAAAATCTGAAAAACATCTGAAATCCAACACACTTCCAGTCCCAAGCATTCAGGATAAGGGATACTCAATCTTTATACGAAAAAAATGAGATAAGGCAGTGATGGTCAAGGGGCAAACCAAGCAGGCCCAAGCTATGCCAGATAAATCCTGCCACAGATTTTGGTCCTAATCCTAAAAGCAATGGGAGGCTGAATTAGTTTTCTGTGGCTGTTGGAATAAATTACCATAAACCTGGGGGCTAAAAGCAAGAGAAATGTATTCTCTTACAGTTCTGTAGACCAGAAGTGTGACATCAGTGTCACTGGGCTGAAATGGAGGTATTGGCAGAGCCACACTCCCTGGGGAGGCTCTAGGGGTAAGCCTATTCCATGCCTCTTCCATCCTCTGGTGAGTGGCTGCATTCAGGCTTAGGGCAGCTGTGGCTCTAATCTTCAAGGTCAATGTCTTCAAATCTGTCTCTTGATGTTTCCATTTTGCCTTCTCCTGCGTGTGTATAAAATCTCTTTCTGCCTCCCTCTTACAACGATACATGTGATTGCATTTAGGGCCCATCGACATAATCCAGGATAATCCCCCATCTCAAGATCCTTAACTTAATCACACCTGCAAGGCACCTTTTATTCTTTTCCTTATAAGGTGGCACTGAGAAGTTCTAGGGATTAGATACCTTTTGGAGGACCATTTTTCAGCCTACCAGAGAGGCTGCAAAAGAGATTTTAGTGGCGAGTCATGCAATTAAGACTTGAAGGTTGGACAGATCACTCTGGTGGAGGTAAAGTAAAGGCAGGGAGGATATAATGAAGCCAGCTGAGCCAGTGCAAGTGTCCAAGTGAGAGATGAGGGTGGCCTGGACTAAGCGGTAGTAGTAAAGATGAAGAGAAGTGGATGGATTCAACAGACACTTGGTAGGCAAAAGTGGCAGACAATAAAGGTGAGTAAGACAGAGGTGCCAAGAGCCTTCCAGTGTGTACAACCAGGTTTCAGGTGGTACAATCCACTGAGCCTGAGAGCCCCGGAAGAAGACCAGGGCTAGAAAACTGACCTGCAATCTTGCTAGGTCCACATAATACTATTCAGCATAAAAACAGGGTTCTTTTGGAGGAACCAGCATACACTCTAGGGCTGGGAGCATATCTTCCACTCACAATCTTTTTCACTTGGGTTTGGTAAACCTTAATTTTCTATGTGCAAGGTGATGGTAAAAGACTTACCCTTGGAGGATGGGCGCAGTGGCTCATGCCTGTAATCCCAGCACTTTGGGAGGCCAAGGCGGCCGGATCACTTGCAGTCAAGAGTTCGAGACCAGCCTGGCCAACATGACGAAATTCCGACTCTACTTAAAAAAAAAAAAAAAAAAATACAAAAGTAGCTGGGTGTGGTGGTACATGCCTGTAGTCCCAGCTACTCAGGAGGCTGAGGCATGAGAATCACTTAAATCCGGGAATTGGAGGCTGCAATGGGCTGAGATCGAGCCACCACTGCACTCTAGCCTGCACAAGAGTAAGACTCTGTCTCAAAAAAAAAAAAAAAAAAAAAAAAAAAAAAACAGTCGGGTGTGGTGGCTCCCAGCACTGTGGGAGGCCGAGGCAGGCAGATTGCCTGAGGTTAGGAGTTGAAGACCAGGCTGGCCAACATGGTGAACCCCTGTTTCTACTAAAAATACAAAAAAAAAAAAAAAAATTAGCCAGGCATGGTGGTGGGTGCCTATCATCCCAGCTACTCAGGAGGCTGAGGCTGGAGAATCACTTGAACCTGGGAGGTGGAGGTTGCAGTGTGTCGAGATCATGCCACTGCACTCTAGCCTGGTGACAGAGCGAGACTCTGTCTCCAAAAAAAAAAAAAAAAAAAATGAAAAAATGAAAAAGCCTATCCTTGGGGCTGTTGAGAGAATTAGGATTAAGGATGAAATGCACACGACACAATGACGCACGAACAGTGCAGCTATGACCCACCCACTCGACCCCCAACCACTGTCGTTGTTTGCCTGTGCAGGCATTTAAGCAAAGATCAACAGACTTCTATGATTACAAGAATGCACTACTTCTAACTTTATTCAGATTCCTCTCCAGTTTTGCTTAATTCATATTCATTTATTGCTAAGTCTCAATAGTCATTAAGAGTTACTGGTATGTTCTGAAAACAATTCTTCAGATTAGTCAATTTTTAAATAGTTTTTCTCAATGTATCATTAATGTGTATTAAATATCTTCAGCAATAGTTCCTTCTCTACCTTACGTCATACAAATAAATAGGCAATTCATCTCTATTCTATGCTAATGGCACGTGGAGAGAGCATTGATAAGCAATTTACAAAGAGGACATCCAAACCACATTTCTCAACTACAAAGACTTTCTAACTCATCCTTCAACAAGGACTATTTTAAAAGTAACAAAATTAATCAAGATATTTTCATTATAAACAGTGTGGAGATTCCTTAAAGAATTAAAAGTAGATCTACCATTTGATGCAGCAATCCCACTACTGGGTATTTACTCAGAGGAAAATAAGTCATTATATGAAAAAGACACATGTACATGCATGTTGATAGCAGCACAATTCACAACTGCAAAAATAGAAAACCAGCCCAAATTTCCACCAATCAATGAACGGATAAAGAAAATGTGGTATAAATATACCATGAACTACTACTCAGCCATGAAAAAAATGAAATAATCACATTCCCAGCAACCTGGATGCAGCTGGTGACCATTATTCTAAGTGAAGTAACTCAGGAATGGAAAACCAAACATCGTATGTTCTCACTTATATGGGGAGCTAAGCTATGAGGACACAAAGGCATTAAGAATGCCTTTGGGGACTCAGTGGGGGAAGGGTGGGAGGGGGGTGACGGATAAAAGACTACACATTGAGTACAGTGTACACTGCTTGCGTGACAGGTACACCAAAATCTCAGAAATCACCACTAAATAACTTATCCATGTAACCAAACACTACCCGTTCCTTCCAAACTATTGAAATTTAAAAGATATTTTCATTATTTTCTCAAAGAGCTTTAAGCTATAATGAGATTCCTCTATTATATGTGGCATAATCTACAAATTGCAGAAATGCTTTGAGGATTAAACACATCTGGCCGGGTGTGGTGGCTCACGCCTATAATCCCAGCACTTTAGGAAGCCAAGGTGGGTGGATTACCTAGGTCAAGAGTTCAAGACCAACCTGTCCAACACAGAAAAACCCCGTCTCTACTAAGAATACAAAACTTAGCCAGGTGTGGTGGTGCACGCCTGTAATCCCAGCTACTCAGGAGGCTGAGACAAGAGAATCACTTGAACCCAGGAGGCGGAGGTTGCACTGAGCTGAGATCACACCACTGCACTCCAGCCTGGGCGACACAGCGAGACTCTGTCTCACAAAAACAACAACAACGAAACCACACACACCTATTTATACAAGCAACCCAAACACTAATTAATTTTAGGAAATCATTTAAAAATATTACACACGGGTGCAGTGGCCCATGCCTGTAATCGAAGCACTTTGGGAGGCAGAGATGGGTGGATCACCTGAGGTCAGGAGTTCGAGACCAGCCTGATCAATATGGTGAAACCCCATCTCTACTAAAAATGCAAAAATTAGCCAGGCGTGGTGGCATGTGCCTGTAGTCCCAGATACTCAGGAGGCTGAAACAGGATAATTGCTTGAACCCGGGAAGCAGAGGTTGCAGTGAGCTGAGATCACACCACTGCACTCCAGCCTGGGTGACAGAGCAAGACTCCATCTCAAAAAACAATAATAAATAAATAAAAATATTACAGACTTCTCTATTTTTCAGTTAAAAGTCATTTCAAAGGGAAGCTAGACACATTCTTCATAATAACATTTTGTGTGAACTAGTTCTCAGCAAACAACTCGGAATGTCATAGAAAATGTCCATCTTTCACTAAGGCATCTACATTTTTCTTCAGTTTTTAGTAGGGTATAGGTTGAGAAAATTTCATTTGGGTTTACATTACTATTCACAGGCTTCCTTAAGTATAAATTTCTAGACTTTAGTAGAATAGCTCTTTGATGAATGTTTTACAACTCAACATTCTTCCATTAGGAGAAAAGATCCCAATTTCAAGTTAGCCTCAACTACTCTCTCTCATAAGCCCAGCCCAGATCCAAAATGTCACACAAGGGCTACAGAAAATCACTGAAGCATTCTCACCTTGTCATTTTTACATTGGTAATTTCTCCAGACAAGAATCTCTGAGAATTCCACCAGAGCAGGTCCTGCCACTTTGGCTAAACTTCTAACTAGTTTATAAGTAGTTTAGGCTTTTCCCCACACCACGGCCCTTTCCCACCTCCCCTTTTTTTCCCCCCATGCTATTTCAAGAGGAGTAATTTCTAGCTCAATTTGTAATTTTGATAACTCAAAGTAATGAGTGTCTCACCAATCATCAATACAGAAATAACCAAAAATAGATTTGGAGCCACATGGTTGACAGCTGAGGCAAATGGCATTCCACATGTAAACAAAACTCTTTTCTGTGCAACTAAATCGATGCAAACCTGGCTATAGTGTGGAGAAAAGTCAGTAGCCCAATTCCTTCATCAACTGTAGGCCTGGAAAAGCAGCCCCCATATAGCCTTGGATAGGTCAAGAGTCACATCAGGCCAGGTGCAGTGGCTCACCCTGTAATCCCAGCACTTTGGGAGGCTGAGGTAGGAAACTGCTTGAGCTCAGGAGTGCCTGGCCAACACAGCAAGACCTCATGTCTAATAAAAAATAAAAAATTAGCCGGGTGTGGTAGCACAGGCCTGTAGTCCCAGCTACTCAGGAGGCTAAGGCGGGAGGATGGTTTGAGCCCAAGAGATCAAGGCTATAGTGAGCTATGATCATGCCACTGCACTGCAGCCTGGATGACAGAGTGAGGCCCTATCTCAAAAAAAAAAAAAAAAAAAAAAAAAAAAACACAAGAGACATGTGTGCAGCTGATCAATTCCAACATGCTACTTTATTTTAGGCCTAACTAAAGATGCAGGTGTGCATAATTTGCAAGACAGAATGATATCAAGTTCTTTCTTGTTCCAGATATCAGTTGACAACACATAACTTGAGATTTTGCAATTTACCATTCAAAATTGGGGAAGAGGGGAAGCACTCAAAGCCTTGCCAGTGACCCATTCTATTGGAAGCGATCCTAGAGGCCGTGCAGCATGAATTTCAGTTTAGTATTATTGCTTTTTTTCTTTCAAGACGGAGTCTCGCACAGTGGCGTGATAGCTCACTGCAAGCTCTGCCTCCTGGGTTCAAGTGATTCTCCCTGCCTCAGCCTCCTGAGTAGCTGGGATTACAGGCACCCACCACCACACCCGGCTAATTTTGTATTTTTAGTAGAGACAGGGTTTCACCATGTTGGCCAGGCTGGTCTCGAACTCCTGACCTCAAGTGACCTGCCTGCCTCGACCTCCCAAAGTGCTAGGATCACAGGTGTGAGCCACTGTGCCCAGCTGATTGCTTCTTAATTGTTTCTCTGTCATTTAGCAAATTCAACTTGAATTTGGATTCAAAATGTCATTTCCCTCTTCTTGTCCTGTCCTGTTAGAATAGTACCAATAGTACCAGTTCCATTTGCAAGAGAGAGAATGATACAAATATTTGCAAATCTGTTTATCTTTGATGCTTATTTTATGGAGTGATAATTTAATGAAGTACAACCCAAAGGATGGCTGCTGCAGACGGAAGGAGGCAGCAAAAAACAATAATCTGTGTGCTAAGAAGGCCAAAGTGGAAAGAGCAGCTATTATAACACTCAGCTGCAGGCACTGGGAGTGAGGCGCACTACGCTCAGACTTTTCCATGTCTTCCTGGAAAAGCCCTACCCAAAAGGAGCACTCTGGTGCACCTGAGCATGTAAAACAGGCTGAGCTAACAGGTATTATGGGATGCAACTGACGTCATGGTTGAGGGTAGGACCAGGGAAAGCTCTGCCTATCTGTGTATCAAGGTGCCCTATAACATACTACATTATGTGGCTTTCCTTTCCTAATTACTTCTAAGTACAAGCTCAACAGAAAATCATGAAGCATCTGACCCTATTTCCTCACATTTTAGAAGCATCCCATATGCTTCTAGAGACCATGGAACTTTGAGACAACTGTGCCCTGATTCACAGGGATTTAGCCTTTGATTTTTAACTAAATTTCTGTTTGTTTAACTTGCATAACCTACTCAGCAAAAAAAAAAAAAAAAAAAAAAAAAAAAACTTGCTCACTTCCTGGGAAGCATATAGGCCAGTTTATACTTTGAGATTCAAAGTTAGGAAGAGTTGGGTGGGAACAGGGCAGGAAAATAAAGTCACCTAGAGGCTGGCGAGACACAGGTCCTGTAAGCTAGATCCATGTGGAGTATGAAGAAGGGAAGAATCTCAGTAGTTCTCCATCCACATGGCAAGGCACAGAGAAACCTGAGCTGACATACCTTTCTGGAGCTGTTTGGGCCCTAGAAGCAGTCTGTGTGTGACTGGTAGGGGCAGTGTGACCCAGGGGACCCAACACTAAGGGCTCTTCACCTCTCAAGGAACCCTACACCTGGCCTCTGTCCTGGTGCCTGCTGTCACCAACGCAACAGAGACACTCCCTTCTCCACCTCTCTCCTTCAGCCACAGCTGTGCCAGCCTGGGCAGCCTCTTCCCTTCCTACAGCCCCACTCTGTCTGGAGAAAGACCCCACTACTGTGCTGTTCTAAGGAGGCTGGGGGATTCAGCCACAGAGACCAAATCTGGCTCTAAACCTTGCCGTCCCAAGCTCAGTGCCTCTCAATGCAGACATTCTGGAAACCCGTGGGACCGTTTTGGGGTGACATGATGACTGTAGTGGAATGGGACCAACGACCCAAGGCTTCCTGCAACGTATGAGATCATCCAGCACACTGTCTCATGTCCCACAAAACTTCTGAACATGTCCTGGAAGTTCACACAGATGAAAAACTGTTTATTTAGTTCTAGAATCTACCTCCATTTATGTAGAAACACAAAATATTCCTTATACTGCTTGAATACACAGTTTATCAAGATTTGTTTATAATTATGGAAAACCATGTCACCAACAGCAACACTGCTTGTGGCATCTGAGTTGTCAACAAACTGCAGCTAAACCAGGTTGCATTTGTATATCACCTGCCAATATTTAACAGTGATACTGAAAGCTCCTTTTAATATATTTAAAGCCAAATAAATTATTGAAGATACATGAAATCCTGGATACAAATACATTTCATTAATACATTTATTTCATTTCTGTCACCCAATATTCCTTAGGATACGTAGCATACTGAAACTTATGTCATGAAAATGTCATGTCGAAATTGTTTTATTTTGGAGGCCGGGCATAGTGGCTTACGAGTCTAATCCCAGCACTTTCGGAGGCCAAGACGGGCAAATCAGTTGAGGCCAGGAGTTCAAGACCAGCCCAGCCAACATGGCAGAACCCCGTCTCTACCAAAAATACAAAAATTAGCTGGGTGTGGTGGCACGCACCTGTAGACCCAGTTAATTAGGAGGTTGAGGCACGAGAATCTCTTGAACCCAGGAGGTGGAGGTTGCAGTGAGCTGAGATCATGCCACTGCACTCCAGCCTGGGAGACAGAGCGAGACTGTCAAAGCAAACAAACAAACAAAACATAACTATTTATTTTGGGTTTGAATCTTGTTTTTCAACCTTACTCTGAAACTGTCCTCAGGAGTCGGCTGCCACTCAACTATCCTATAAACATTTTTTCAATTCATCGTCTAATCCTGGACATCTATTAAAGGCAACGGTCTCTAAAGGTCTTGGTGTGCAGAGGGATTTAACGATGGGAGATGCGTTTTCTGAGACACTCTGTCAGCACACATCCTATGTCTTAACACAGGAAATTAATACCATCCTGACAAAGAAGGCCTGGTTCATTGCAAAAATGTCACACTTCTTATTAAAACCACTTTAACAGCCAGTATTTTGCCTTGGTAGGTTAGGGTTATTTCCCTCCTTCCCTTAACATTTATGAGTAAGTTTGGTCCGTTACTTTCTTTATTTTAAAGCATACCTGCTCTTTTATCTCCTTCTCTGCAGCACCTTCTCACCTTCTCCTAAATCCAAATTTCTTCATCATACAAGGGTGCAGTCATCTAACTACTTCATTTTATCATCGGATAAAGGTATGCTGAGCATTTACACTTTAAAAATACATGTAGGCCGGGCGCGGTGGCTCACGCCTGTAATCCCAGCACTTTGGGAGGCTGAGGCAGGCAGATCACAAGGTCAGAAGTTCAAGACCAGCCTGACCAACATGGTGAAACCTCGTCTCTACTAAAAATACAAAAATTAGCCAGGCGTGGTGGTACATGCCTGTAGTCCCAGCTACTCAGGAGGCTGAGTTCGGAGAATTACTTGAACCTGGGAGGCGGAGGTTGCAGTGAGCCAAGATCAGCCACTGCACTCCAGCCTGGGAGGGAGAGCAAGACTCCGTCTCAAAAAAAAAAAAATACACACACACACACACACACACACGTAATTTTATTTGGGCATTCTATTGATTTTTAGACATTGTATGTGTGAGTAGGTTACTTCATCTATCAATTTCATTTCAGGATCATAAAAGGGGAATTACAAAATATTTGTTAGTAAAAGGGGGCATTCGGTGTGACAGAGTCGAGAGTCACTGCTCTAGCAAGCTTCCCCTTCTGGCCACCAGGTTCTCCCAGAGACCAGTTCTTCCTGAAACGCAGGACCTGGCTTTTGGAGTCTGGCAGTTACATTTCTACTTTCTCATGCCAGGCAGGCAAATCACATCAGAGCATTATCACAGCACCACCCCTGAGGGGTACCCCAGAGCCCTAAAAGGGATCAGATGGGAGATGCAAAAGTCCCACCAGTTGGGCTGGCCTCCTTGTCAGTGCACACAACGCTAAGTAGAGAACAGCTCAGAGAGCAGCCATCCTGAGTTACAATGCCCAGGTCAGGTGCAGCTGACACCTGTGACCTCTTTGGAAGCAGGAGACTGAGTGTCATTAGGGCCCAGCTTTCCTTGCGATGGCACTGTTGAGACCCGCACGTGGCTTTGCTTCCCACTGCTCCTACTCAGCAACAGGGCAGCCTGGACGTTCCAAGGCAAAGGCAGTCACAGGGCCAGGCAGGAGCTCTGGCAACTGCTTATGAGAAGCAGAACATCAATATTAGGGCCTGTCTGGAGCACCTTAAATTGGGTCAAGAGACACACCCATGCCATCAGAATAGGAGGCAGTGATGAGGAACAAGGCTTTCAGAGCTCCTACATGGCAGATGCCTCCTGGGCTGCACTTCCTGACTGCAAATAAAGGGGAGCTGCTATGCCTTTAAGAACTTGGACCCCCACATAACTCCAGCAACCTCAGGAAGGCCAGGAACACCTGGAGAGGAAGTCCAGGTATTACCCATCTCTACAATCTCAGCCCTCTCATGCAGACAGGTGGACGTGTAAACAATTTTGATGCAACACAAGTGCCGGATAAAGGTAAGGACGGGATGCCACAGGAGTGCAGAAGAGTCATACAACCTTTTTCCAGGAATCTCAGCTGTGTCTGGAAGAGCAAGATATACCTGGCTGGATGATGCAAAATATTACAGCACAACTAGCATGGAAGGGATAAGGGAAGCAGACAGGGCCAGATCACAGGACATCGGAGGCCAGGCCAGGATGCTGGGCTTTATCCTACACAAGACTGGGAGCCACGAAGGGTCTAAAGCTTGGAGTGACAGCTCCCCGAAGACAGATCTCTCTGGGGGTTTGATGGATAGCTTCTGGGTGTCAGAGTGCAATTTGCATACTGCTGAAGAAACTTGCCCCAAAATGGCTTTGACAGGACACATGTGAATCCTTTTACTGTAGAAGTTCTGTTAAAGAGGTAGACAGCACATGGTCACACCCAGACTCTGGAGCCAGGCAGCCCAGTTTCAACCCCAGCACTCCCCACTACTGCTGCAAGACCCGAGTTGGGCCACTTCACGTCCCTGGGCTCTTCCTCCTCCCTCTGTCTAAGGGAGATAATAAAGGCATCCCTCACAGAGCTGGCAGGGGCATTAAACGAGGAGAAAAGTTCAGGCAAGGCTGGGGCTGTGGGCTGGCTCACAGTAAATGCCATCTAGCATTTATCATTATGTGTTTACATTGATGTACACAAGAAAAATAAAGTCACCTAAAGCCAGTGAGTTCACAGATATTACAGCTTTGAACAAGACTAAGTGTTAAAGTGACTCTATTTGAGGTAGATTTGAATAAAGGTATGAAGTAATGCCTCCTTGAAGGAACGACCTGCCTCTCACCATTCTCCTGTTCATGGCAGACACTCTGTGAACACAGACTTTTTAAAGAGATGGACTTCCTGACTCTCTAGGGGCTTTCTCTGTAATAACTGAGTTTTCCTGTAAGACAGGAGTAACTACCTTACATATGTGTAGGTATATTTCGTGTGTTCTGAAATTCTTGAGCAAGAAGGAAGAGATGGAGAAAGCAACCTCAGCTAGGGAAAAGGGTGGTGCAAACCGCCAACCATCTTTACATAAGAAAAGTCCCAGCTTGGCAGGAGAATCCCTTGAACCCAGGAGGCGGAGGTTGCAGTGAGCCAAGATCATGCCATTGCACTCTAGCCTGGGCGACGGAGCAAGACTCCGTCTCAGAAAAAAGAAAAGAAAAGAAAAGCCCCAGCTCAATCATCAAATCCACTTCAAGGAGGCATGACTTTCTCTTCCTACACAGCACATGCATGAATAATTTTACATAAAAACATGTATTCGCAGTCTCTTGTTCAGAAACTGGAATGCATTCTCCCCATGTTAGCCCACAAAGGCTATTCAACCGCCAAACGGACCCACGTTACAGAATGAGCAGCAGACTCGTGACTTTAGGGTGTTGGGAGGAGAGTAAGTGCTGAAAGAGGTGCTGTGTAAGACAGGGACCAGTCCTTCCCTACCCAACCCGACTCTTTCCACAGGGTAGACCAAACACTAGGCAGTTTTGAAATTAATTCATCTTTGCCACACAGCCATCTACTTTTCTGTACTTTTTTGATACTCTCTCTTCTCCCTGAGTCCTCTGTAGCCTCTTCCAGTCCCACTGCTGCAGCTCGGTAAATAGGATTACCCTGGCAAAAGAGACCAGGTGCGAAAGTGGCATTTCAGGAACTAAAACAGGCTGTGTGAAAGGTCTAGACTCCTGAAATAGCACATTTGGGGATCTACAAGTGGTTTCCTGTAACTAGGATAGAAAGTGCTTCCATGTTTCAATATTACTTCTCTCTCCCTTTTTAAAAAAATCCTCATCAAAACTATTTCACTCAATACAGCTTCTTTCAACTAAATTAAGGAAAAAAGGTAATCTCACTCAACCTGTTAATACAATACAGTCAGCCCTCATTATCCACGAGTTCCACAACCAGCCGCAGATCAAGCATACTTGGGAAAAAAACGTTGCATTAGTACTAAATGTGCAGACTTTTTCCCTTGTCACTATTCCCTAACCAACACAGTATAACAACTATCTACATAGCGTTTACATGATATTAGGTATTAAAAGTTACTAGATGATTTCAGGTATATGGGAGGATGTGTGTAGGTGATACACAAATACTGTGCCATTTTCTATCAGGGATTTGAGCATCCACAGATTTTGGTATCCACCGGGGGTCCTGGAATCAATCCCCCATGGATACTGACGGATAACTACATATGTGACTTAAGAGAACACATTCTTTTAAAGGCTCGCATCTTTTGCTTTGTGTATTTGTACAAGGGTACACTTGTACACACTTACAGAGACTTACATACACTACAGCACAGGTATTTTTTTCCTGATAATTTCCTCCAAACTATCCTATTATTCTACAGGCAGTTGCATTTTAAAAGGAATCTCAATTAAGCCAAATGAATCTTTAATGAATATTTAATTAGGACCTTTTCAGACAGTGTAACAGTTGGGGGGAAAAAGATGCCTTTTTCCAACACACCACTGAGTTGAAGAGGATGGAAAACGTCGACAGATGAGCTTCCTGTCTTTCCCGCCAGTTCCCTTAAACCATTTCTGCTTTTCATTGCTTCTCCTTTTCTTACATGTCTGCATCTGTGGACTCTCCTATTGTCTCCAGGAGCAAGGCAGAGACACATTCTCATCTGTGAGCCGCCGAACTGTCTAGAAAACATGGGCAGCCTGCAAGTCCTTCCTGTCCTCCCGAGAATCTGACATGGTTTGAGGCAGATAAGAGGCTCAGAGGCCTGCTGACTCAACATCTCTTACAAGTGCCTTTGAGTTTTTCCAGGAAGCACCAAGGTTTTCTCAGAAGTCAAAAAGTCTTTCTGTAAAAGGCCAGAGAGGATTTTAGGCTTTGCATGCCATATGGTCTCTGACGCTACTTATTTCTGCAGGTGTAGTGCACAAGCAGCCACAGACCACACATAACCAAATGAGCGTGGCTGTGTCTCAGAACGTATTTACAAAAACCGGTGTCAGGCTAGAATTGGCCCACAGGCCATAGTTTACCCACTCCTGGATTATATGGAACCATCTGTATAACACTGGCTCTGCAATCAACATGCTCACAAAATGAGTCCCACAGATCCTATGGCTTTCTCATATGGCTTTGTCGTATGTGCCAAAAACTGTGTTAAATAATTTAGGGTCCACACATTCATTTTACGCACACTCACGTTACTTACCATAAATTTTTCTTGCTTTGTATTTTAATACGTTTGCCATTTTATAGTTTAAAACGGAAAAGAAAGTGTCACAATTCATAGCAACTATGTACCCATAAACACTCATACTAACCATATATGTTTCCTATTTTAGTTGACAATGACTAAGTAGGACTCTTTAATAATATCTACAGCCAGAAACTGGTAGTAGCCCTGGCAGAGGTAAAAACTGCAGAAGTCTTAGGATCAAAAAGAATGCCAAGAGTTAAAGCGGGAGATGGGCTGGTAACCTCAAGCGGGGAGGAGGCAGGCTCAGCATCAGGCCAGCAGAAATAAGAACTGCGAAGCTCATTTGGATCAGAAGCTCCGAACATCTCACGCTCCTCAGGCCTCCATGTGGTTCATTTCTGCCAGTCCTCTGTTCAAAAGTAATATTTCAAGCCATAAAGAGAAAAAAAGGTGGCGACATTAGGATCCTGAAGTCCCAAGGAGCCAAGAGTGAATTATGGCTGTGACAGCCATGCTGTGGACGATGGTCATGGTGAAAAGTGAGTTGACAAGACACCTAGTAGCAAAGTAACCCTGAGAAAAGCACCGACCATGGGAAACACGGACTGACCAGCGGTAGGAAGAAAATAAGTGTAGAACAAGCCATCCTATGTGATGGCCTAGTAATACTGGTGAGCGTGCAGTTCTGACCACTCTTTTCCCAATGTCATTTCATGTCTCCACGTGGGTTTTTCTGTTGTTTCCTCTCCTAGGTTTCCGTTTAAACCTCACCACCTCTCACATTCTCCTTTTCCCCTTGCCCCACCCCTCCCAACTCCTCATTCAACTGATTCACTTCTACCCCATCATAAAGCTCAGGCATCACTTCCTCCACAAAACTGTCCTTCAGGCTGGGTTACACGCTGCTTCTCTTTTCTTCTACAGGCTCCAGGGGACCATGGTTATGTCTCCCAGCCTCCCTATCACCATCAGCTTTACCTACGCCTACACTGCAGCATCGAAACATCTAGCATGTGTCTCTGGCACCTAACCCACAGCCTATCTTATGTGCCTGAGCAACTGAAGGTCTGAGTGCATGTCACATATGCAAACAGCGAGGGAGGAAGGGAATGAGTGTCTGTGTGTGAAGGGGCAGTGACTGCTGATAGACTAGCGCACTGGGCACTAAGACCAAGATCAGGAACTTGACTTCAGGTGGTCAAGATCACGAACTTAAAAACATATGGACTTGGGTTCAAAGCAGGAGCGCCCTCCAGCAGGACAAATCTATCCTGACCTCTGGGAAAACACCTCAAAGTGCATAATGGTGGCTCAGCACCACCAAAGGGCAGTTTGTTGCTACATTATTACTATAGTTCCAACAAAAAGGCAGCTACAGTTTCAAATCCCAACCAGGGAGCTGTCCTATATTCCAAAAGAAGGCTTCTACTGTGCATATATTTCTAATTCCTATATGCCTAATATCTGAATTATACAATCCAGACTTGCCACGAATTCAGAGTGGCCTTCACGATAATCTGTTTCTACAAAGTAACCATTTCTCATTAGGCAGCAGTTGATAAACTTTCACCATTCTAGTAAGGTGGCATGAGAAAATGATCTTCTTGCTTTAATAAAAAATATTGTTACACTAGATATAAAATATGTTTCCACTGTTAAAGTGTAAAAGTAAGACTCTGGAAGGTTTACTAGTAGAGGAAGGGTGTCCCCCCTGTGATAAACAATCATTAAAAAAGGAGACAGAGAGGGTAATTTGCCCATCCCTCTTATGTAGATAAAATGAGCCAGCAGTGTGCTCCTTAAACACTTACCAAGTCACTGCTGAGCCTTCAGCAGGCCATTTGACTTTGGAACAGAAAGGGAAGTTTCCCAATGTATAACAGAATCTTAAATCCTTCATACGTAATACATAAGATGAACTTTAAATAGAAAAGCCACCTGCACACAGGACATTGTGTCTTGTACTCGAACTACACTGTGAAGAAGCAAGCACAATACTAGTGGGGATGGCACCACTTACAGAAGCTAGCTAGAGTTTATTGAGTGCTTACACTTAGCCAGGGGCCATGGATTATTTCTTTTAATTGTAACCACCACACAATAATGTGGGTACTCTTATTGTTACTCCTATTTTACAGGTAAGGAAGCAAATTTTGAGAAACCAAAGTCAGCAGCCACAAAAGTGGCAAAAGTAAGACTGGAACCCAGGTTGCAGGACTCTTGTCCATGATCACACCTGTACGCAACTGTGCTTTCCAAAACATACATCAGAAGCACCTTTTGGGAGGTAGGAAGAACGCAATGATTGTCCACACCACAAACAAATCAGACGGAGCCAAGGAAAACTGATAGGATGATACCATCTTTGTCTACCTCTGTCTTTTTCCCTCCCATCATCTCTAAAAAAGGCTTTTTAAAACAAGGTCGCAGAGCAGATGACAAATTATTATAAATTTAGTGAGGGAGGCAGAATGGTAAAATGAAAAGAGTCCTTGATATAGAACTATAGTGTTTGTGTCCTGGTCCATAGTAAAAACTAAGTCTCATGAGCCTCGTTATAAAACTGTCACGATAAGATACACCTCACTCTTTTGTTGTCATGAGAATAGTGAGGATATATAAGGGAATGTGTCTAGCACTGTGCTTGGCAGAAAAGAGGTACTACAGTTTTTTTCCCTTCTTTATCTTCAGTTCCCATTTCAAAATACAAGCAGACAGCACCTAGCTATACAATGTAAATATTCCCTGAGCACCTCCAACGCACTCACCTACAGAGAAATATCTCTGAAGGGGCATCTCTCTGCTGGTGCTGTGGGAGAGTTTTCCAACCACTCATATACTGCCTTCTATTAACAGTGCATAAAATTTTCTAGATAAAGCAAAAATTCCATGCTTTCAATGTAAAGGTAGTATTTTAGCCTACTAATGCAGAAAAGGAAGGGGAAAAAAAGACCATTAAAATAAACATCACAGGAGACTTCAAAGCCATAAGTACTGAAATATGCAAGTACCTAAATCATCAACTAAAAAGAGTAAATTTGACTCTACAACTCTCTCCAACCTCTCATACAACACAAACTGGTAGTCTAAAAAAGGAATCATAGCACAGTACAGGAAATATTCATACCTTTTTTCCTGAGGGCTTCTTAAAAACTACCAAAGAGAAATTGTGTGACAAGTAAACCCTTTAAATCCCCCATCAACAGCCTTTGATGAAACTTCATCTTGAACCCAGACTTGTATGCTTTAAAAATGAAATGTTCTAAGTAAAGCGAAGTTGTTTCTACTTTCAGACCAAAGGGGGAAAAATCACTGATTTAAAAGTGAAAGGTCTTTAGTGAAAAGTTCACAGTTGTGAGATATTTGCTTTGCCATTAAGAAGGTGGAAGCTCTGCTGGGTAGAAACCAGCAGAGGTCTAGAGACTTTAGGCATTCTCATTTTTACAGACTCTGCCTCTCGGTCACAGTTGTACATTGATCCTCTCATTCCAACCAAACTACACTTTGGGTCTCCAACGTGTGAAACATGTGGCCCTTGAACGTGTTCGGGAAAGCTACTAATCAACATCCTTAAGGCTCGTCAACAATCCAGACGGCAAATCACAAACTTGCTTCCTCAACCCGAGAACACACACTCCAGGTCCCCAACGAAATGAAGGTTCCTTCCACCCCCACAGGAAAACTACCAGGTTTCAGTTCTTTCGCTTTATTTTTTAAAAGACAAATAAAAAAATTAACTGAACACACGTGTTTTCCTACCATTCTCATATACTTTTTAAAAATCCCTCCATTTTCTTCCTTCCTTTACGTTGGAAAAATTCTTAATAAATAACGCCTGCTTGAAAGACATCAGGAACTCATTTTGAGGACTGAGTTTGTAGAAGACAAGGCAGAGAGATGAGTGGGCAGAGTTGGGCTGAAATTTTTAAATTCCCGCACGGCAAAGCAACTGTGCGTGTCTGTTTTCAAACAATAAAAGCGTCTGGAACCGCACAATGATGCAGAGCCATGCGATGCGCGAGGAGCAGGCAGCTGGTGGGCTCCGTGTCACAAAGGCTGCCGGGGCAGCACGCGAGCCAGAGTCACGACAAGCCCGGGTCCCAGGCTCGCTGCTGCCTCAAATCTCATCCGGTCCCAAAGCCAGCTGCCCTGCCGAGAGAAGCCGACCGGCACCGGGCACATCTCTGGGAGGGCGAGGCTGGGAGAAAGTGAGAGGGGAGACTGCGGGCGCGCGGGGGGTCCCGGGAGGGAAAGGACTACGGAGCCGCGGGTAGCGGGTGGACGACGAGATGTGGCAGAGGCGCATTCCCTCCGGCTGATCTTGCCCGGGAGGCGACCTGGGGACCGGAATCGGGGACTGACAGGAGGGGGAGGGGGCTCCCGGGGGCCGCAGATCCAGGCGCGTGAGCCGGACACGAGGTGCGCGCGGCCGGGTTGGGGGAGCGGGGACGCGTGGGTCACCTGTATTGTTTGAAAAGCTGGTCCGACTCCCTGAAGCCGTTGTTGAGCAGCATGTTGATGCCGGCCAGGGCCAGCTCCGCGTCCTGCAGGGGCGCCGCCGCCGCCGCCGCCGCGTCCGAGTCTCTGTCGTCCCGCCGCCGCGGCCGCTGCTGCTCCGAGCCGGCCATCGGCGCGCGAGGCCCTGCGCTGGGCCGAGGCGAGGTCGGGAGCAGCTGCTGCGGCCCCGCGCGCGCCCGGAGCCCGGCTCTACCTGCCCGGAGCCAAGCGGAGCCGGGAGGGAGGGGAGAAGGGGGAGGGAAGGGGAGGGAAGGACCGTGGAGGGAGGAGCCGCGGCCCGGCTGCGGCGCGGCGTGGGAGGTGGGCGTCCGGCCGCCGCCGCGGGGATTACTCAGCAGCACCCGCCCGCTCCTCAGGCGCCCTCGGAGGCACCCGACTCGCTCGGGCCCCGAAGCGGAATCCGTTTCCGGGTGTCTCTCACCCCGCCAAGCCGGTCCCCGCGCGGCGGCCGCCTCCACTTCCTGCAGCCCCGCGCCCCGGCCCCTCCCGGGTCCCCAGGCCGCGCCCTCGCCCACCGCCCAGGGCTGCTCGGACACACGCACGCGAGGCCCGGAGACCCGAGCGCCCCCACCCTCCCCCGAAGGGGCCGGACCCGGGAGTCGAGGGGAGGGCAAGGCGCGGAGGGAGAGCGAGCGTGCGGGTGTGGAAGGGAAGGGAAGGGGACGGGGACGGGGAACTCCGCCCGGGCCGCAATGCAAGCGCGCGGCGCTTTGTCCACGAGTAACTGAAATCCCACGTAGCCCGCGCCCGCGACCCCAGACTTCATCCTGACCCTGGGGCCGCCCCCTAGGACCAGGGCAGCCAATTCCCGAGGAGGTGGGCGGCGGGGGCGGGGTCTCTGGCACCTGCCGGGCCGCTCCCCTGAGCCCCGCGCTGCGGGACTGCAACGCAGAGCCCCTCGGAGTCAGGGACCACCCACTCCAGCCCGCCACCACCATTTGCGCAATGGGGCAGGAGGGGAAATGGAGGCCTATATGCCATATGCCCAAATATTTAAAAGTTATAAATTCAGGTGCTAAAGTGTGTCCTGTTGTCACACTGCCAATTATTCTTGCAAAGCTTTGGTTTTTCATATGACCAAATGTCAGCAAAACATCAAAAGTGACTGAATTTAACTACTATCACAGAGGTCTTACTGTTCTGATGATGGGCTGGTGATACCTGGATGCCTAATATTCTAGAGACAAGCAATGCATAAATCATCTTCATGTTTTTTTCATAAATTTATTTATTTAGCAAAATCCCTTAATGTAATGTTACAATCAAGATTATGTTCTAATGCCAAATTAAACAACCTTCCTTGAGTCGCTGTCGTTTTTAGAGTGTAGTTTATTAATTTCAACTTGGAGAAACTTTGCTGAAGCATTTATAACAGAATTGTTTTTTAAAATGAAAGCAATCCTCAGGTTTAGAAATAACTCATGAATTTTAAACATTATGTCATCCATTATCATGGGACCAGTATAAGTTATTACAGAAAAATGCAAAATAATTTTGTCATATAAGTTGCTTTTACTTATTTTGTAAATTGTACCATCCCTTATAAGAATATCTAAATCCATACAGGATTTTCAACTTTTATAAATAGAAATTTTAGAGTAATAAGAAGTACTGCCACTCCTTAAGTGTCATCTATAACTGTTGCAGAACCTTGCTAATTCTTGAGTACATCTGGAACCACAAACTGGAACACTGACGGAAGCAAGAAAATGGACGATTCTCATCCTTGGGAAACAGTACGTTGTAATGCAGGAGTCACTGCATGCATACTGTCTGAGAAGGATTTGACAAGCTGACCTTTAAAAAAACTCTAGGTTTTCTTGGAGTTAACATAAACATAGTTATGTTAACATAACATAGTCTCAAACGTCAGCAGTGTCACTATCCTTCATGGCATTGAGCTAAAAATGAGAAGCAGCATTCCCTGGAGCCTCCATGGCATCAATCACGATAATGGATGTTGAGGGTTATGCACCCCACTGAGGCAGCACTGAATGCCAGATCCTAAGTTACAGAGGTGCTCGTATGTTTTTTAATAAATTTGTGTGTGTGTGTGTGTGTGTGTGTGTGTGTGTGTGTGTGTGTGTGTTGATGGGCAAGGCCCTCAAACGCAGGTCTTAGGGACTCTACTGCTCATTGAGGCCCACATGAGGCCATTGGCATGGAGGGGTCCCCTGGCCACACACTGCCCGAGGTCACTCTGACAACATACACTTATAGACTGCTGGAACTTTGGATCTGTGGAACCATTTGCCAGATCCCTGAAGCAGTCTAGTCAACAAGGGAGAGAAGCTAAGAGAAAAATATCAGACATAGGAGATAGCCTGCACTCCCCCAACTGGGAAAGACAGCCAAGCACAGTCTTATATGTCCCTATTACTGGGAAGGAAAAAAAAAAAAAAAAAATTTCAAGGAATTGATGACACTATGTTTATGGGTTGTACTTGAGGCCCTGCAGCTGAGGATGTGGGGAGGGGTGAGCAAAGTCAGAGCACTGTTTGTGGGGCTAGTTCTGTCTCAAGAACCTCACACAGTCCATTGTGCAGACAGGGAAATTTAATTGTTGAACAATTAAGGCAAGGTCCAATGCAACTGCCCAGCACCCCACAACAGGCAGGGGAGGGGTGGCGTAGATAGAGGGATAACTCTACCACGTAATACATACCAGATATGTGCAAAATTGGATTTAATCAGGTACCAAAACAGTTACATTAGCATCATCATCATGAAGGGACATTTTAAAATATTTGTCCGTGATGAGAGATTCAAAAAGGTTAAAGATGGGCCCCCAAATCCTGAAGGAAGAGAACACGTGGACTAGTAATACTTGTGGCAGCTGTAGTTGGCATTGACACCTGCCCCGGGTTCACATTGCAAGGGAGAATTAAGGCTGTGTTTTCTCCACTCGATAAAAATGACAGGTTATAACGGCAGATAGTGGTATCTAAGAAGTCATGGTGCAAATTACCTACAAAAGGAAGGAAAATCTAGATTCCTAACACTCCAGGGCACCATACACTTGACACTGTGAGATTGTCAGCACCTTCCTGCAAAACTAATGCAGTCTGCAGTGCACTTGACTTCAGCCAAATAGGATTTATCTAGGTGTTTCCTTTGGAAGTTGAGAGAAAGAGAGTGGCAAAAAGGGAGAAAAAAAGAGAAAAGAAAAGCCAGTGAGTGGTGGAAATAACCCACTTCCTTTCTGCAGTGGGTGTTGCCAGTATTTTGTGGTTCTTCATTCGATTTCATTGTGAAAATGAAACTTTAATTTCAAATGATCAGTAAAAGAAGTTTTAGACATGTGTTGTTTTTTATAAGGTAGATTTTTAGAAATAAGGTGTTGTGGTTGCAAATGACAGAGAAACCTGACCCAAACTGGCTCAGAAAGGCAAATGTATTGATTGGTGTAGAGAAGTTTTACAAAATGAGGCTATATCCCTGGCTTCAACACTAACCAGGACCCAGTTTCTCCTCTTCACCTCTTAGCTTTGCCACTTTGGTGTCTAATGGCTCTATTCTCAGACAGGGCTGCCTCTCCTGGTCCCAGAAGGTTTTTGGAAGCTACCAGAGCTACAAGCTTGCTGGCTACATCCAGCAGGAAGACATTGCTTCTCTAACAGCTTAACTGAAATCCCCTAATTAAATCTCACTGGCTTTAATTGGCGAGATTGTAGTCAGGTGCCCATCCTTGCACCAATTAGTGTGACTAGGAGGGGCAGATCACTCTAATTGGATTAAGCCAGTCAAGGTCTGCTCCAGGACCTGGATGGGTAGAACCTATTTCACCCAAACTACCTGGCTGGGAAATCCCAGACCTATTAGGAAAAGAGAGGTAGGGAATGGATGCAAGAGCGACAATCAACAAACATACCCTACCTTGTCTTCCTGAACATGTTTTGAATTTTTGGAATTACATTCTTTTTTTTCTTGAGACAGGGTCTCGTTCTTTACCCAGGCTAGAATGCGGGGGCGAGATCATGGCTCAATGCAGCCTTGACCTCCCAGGCTCAAGTGATCCCCACACCTCAGCCTCCTGAGTAGCTGGAACTACAGGCATGTGTCATCACACCCAGCTAATTTTCATATGTTTTGTAGAGATAGGGTTTCACATATGTTGCCCAGGCTGGTCTCAAACTCCTGAGCTCAGGTGATCCGCCCACCTCGGCCTCTTAGAGAGCTGGGATTACAGGCATGAGCCACCCATGCCTGGCCTGGAATTATACTTTAAATGCATTTGAAGAATAAAGTACCACAAGAAAACCTTACTGTGTGTACTTTGGTTGTATTAATTTTTCAGTGATGCCAACAGTCATGCCTTTGTGCATTTTTTGGAAATCCATACTATACGTCGAATATATACAGGTTCCCAAAATGTCTGAAATTCTAAGAAGGAGGAGAGTAGGGAAATTAATATCACTATTTTTATGTGGTGCTAGCTTTACCCATTCAGCTCTTCTACTGAAGGTGAAGTAAGATTTAATTAACTACCTTTAACTAGAAGGCAAATCAGGTCAAGGGTTGCTATGTAAAACCTATTAAATTGCTTAGCCTAAAGCTGCCTCCTTACATATTTTAGAAGATTTCTCCATACATAGTGAACTGTAGCCTAACTGGATGGGTAACCAGACTGTAAAGAACTTTTGTAACAAGTAGCCGAATTTCAGCCAATCACAGCAGGCAACTGTTCAAACCATTGCCAAATAAGGCAGACCCGGAGCTGTAACCAATCTGTTTCTGTATCTCACTTCTGTTTACTTTATGTCACTTACTTTCTTCTGTCCACAAATCCTCTCTGATGCATGACAGCGCCTGTTGCTCTGAACCTATTCTGATGGTGGCGTTGCCCAATTCTCCAATTGTTCTTTGTCCAATTAAACTCTGTTAATTTATCTAAAGTCTTTCTTCTAACAAACCATACAGCAGGTTCCTTCCTTTTCTGCTCATAGGTGGATCACTAGTTTGCCTCTAAGGAGGGGAACATAGTGGTGGACCAGGGAGGTTCACCTGGCTGTTTTTGCAGTTGGATGTGTGCAGAAGACACTCACGGCTGCCCCAGGAAACCACAGCAGTTACCATGAGCGAGGAAACCATCCCCCTTTGGGCTGGACGCCTCCTCACCTGCCCTTTCGTAAACCAGATAGCCCCTGGAGTGCAGTAACGGTTTAGGCAGGTGTTTACTAGAGATCATTGTTCTGCTGCTGTGAAGATTCAGGGACAAACTAGGGAAGAAGGCGTTGTCTCTCCTCCATGGGTTTCCTCCCCTGGGAAGCTTAAGCAGTGATCTCTCCTGCACTAGCCTTTGACTGGGGTGTGTTTTTGAGTGTGACTGCAGGTCCTCTGTTGGTCTTCAGACAGTTTCATTCTCTCTCCCCATTCTGCCTCCTTTCCCTTAACCCATCTCCTTCCTTTTCACTGATAGTCCCTGTTCCCTGGATCTACCATCCCTCCCTCTTCCTTACAGAGATAATCAAGTTTTCCTCTCCCTTGGTCCCTTCTCATGACTTGCACATTTTGCAGCCTCGGGTGAATGTCCATTACTTCTCTTCTCTGTCTACTGACTTGTTCTGTAGAGGGAAAGTCTGTCTCTGTTTCAAGACATGCATCTACTGAGTCCCTGGAGAGGAAAGTGGATGAGCTCCAGTCCCATGGATAAAGGAAGTGTCAAATAGTAGCAGGTTCTATTCAGTGCCCTGGTGGGTTTTCTCTGGATTGTTTAAAACCAAAAAAATCTTTCCACTAGAATTTTTTAAACTTTTCTTTTAGGTTTGGAGGTACATGTGCAGGTTTGTTATATAGCTAAACTCATGTCACAGGGGTTTGTTGTACAGATTATTTTATCACCCAGGTTCTAAACCCAGTTATTTTTTCTGATCCTCTCCCTTCTCTCAGCCTCTACCCTCAAGTAGACCCCGGTGTCTGTGGTTCCCCTTTTTGTGTCCATATGTTCTCATCATTTAGCTCCCACTTATAAGTGAGAACATGCGGTGTTTGGTTTTCTGCTCCTGTGTGAGTTTGCTAAGGATGATGGCCCGCAGCTCCATCCATGTCCCCGCAAAGGACATGATCTTATTCTTTTTTATGGCTGTGTGGTATTCCATGGTGTACATGTGCCACAGTCTCTTTATGCCGTCTACAGTTGATGGGCATTTAGTTTGATTCCATGTCTTTGTTACTGTGAAGAGTGCTGCAGTTGAACTATCGTGTACATGTGTCTTTATGAAGAAATGTGTACATGTGTCTTTATGACAGAGTGATTTATATTTCCCTGGTTATATACCCAATAATGGGGTTGCTGGGTCAAATAGGAATTCTGTTTTTAGCTCTTTGAGGAATGGCCACGTCGCATTCCACAATGGTTGGACTAATTTACACTCCCACCAACAGTGGCACTGTAATTAATTTCTGTCTGGATTCCCCATTTTTATCTAAACAAGAAAGGTACTTTCCTTCTATTCATGTGACTTTACCTTGTTTCCTACTGAAAATCCTGGCCTTATGCTAAGGTATTATTAATCCTTTCCTGCACAACAGAGGGCAAATGGCACAGCCGAGCTCTTCTCTCCAGTCAGTAGGCTTCTCCCCTGACTACGGGAGGAAGGAGGAGGTGTCTTTTGGTTCATCTAACAAAGTGTATGAATCTATTTGGGGTGGAAGCGGCAGCAGTATTGGCATTTGCTTCTCACAGTGGATTTGTTTCCAGATCTTAAAGTGTAGTCAGATTCCCTCGGACATTCGAGAGCATGCAGGAGGTGTTCACAACCTGTTTGTAAGTTGAATGGTGAGGGTGAGCTACAGAGGGGATGAGTTGGACTCAGAGGAGAAAGGAGATTAGGCCAGGAGTCTAAATCATGGGTTATGACTCTGGTCTTGCAATGCACTGACTTTGTGATTTGGGGCAATTTGACTTCATCTCTTTCAGCCTCAATGTCCCCATTTATAATATAAAGATAATCAGTACCTTCAAGGCAAGTAAATGAGATAGTGGGCATGTGAACATGCTTTGTTAATCTGTAATACCAAGATATTATTTGAACCTATACAATTTATTTTCAGATACTAATTAAAGTCAGCGGGTCCTTCTGTTCACATATTTACTTGTCAACAGTATCTTGAAATTTCCAGCTAAAAGAAAGTCTGTGCAATTAAATAGCTAGTTGCATCATACAGAGATGATTAATTTAAACCATTTCTAATATAAACAATACATGTTCACTATTGTTAATGCAGCATGAGGAAGAAGTACAGATTTTCTTCAGAATGTATAAAAATATAAAATAGTCTGGGTGAGGTGGCTCATGCCTGTAATCCCAGCACTTTGGGAGGCCGAGGCGGGTGGATCACCTGAGGTCAGAAGTTCAAGACCAGCCTGGCAAACATGGTGAAACCCTGTCTCTACTAAAAATACAAAAACTAGCCAGGCCTGATGGTACATGTCTGTAATCCCAGCTTATCAGGAGGCTGAGCCAGGAGAATCGCTTGAACCCAGGAGGCAGAAGTTTCAATCTCCCAGCTCCTTGGGACACTGAAGTGGGAGGATGGCTTGAGCCTAGGAGGTTGAGGCTGCAGTGAGCCATGATTGTGCCACTGCACTCCAACCTGGGTGACCTATCTAAAAAAAAAAAAAAAAAAAAAAAATCCATAGGATAAGCTCACTCACCCTAAGGAAGGCACACACACACATTCTGAGCTGAGATCATGCCACTGCACTCCAGCCTGGGCAACAGAGTAAGATTCCATCTCCAAAAATAAATAAATAAATATAGTAAAAATATCTACACTTTAGAGTTCATTTGGACCTGAATTACTTCTGCTTTTATAATCCCTCAGTATTATTTTGGACAAGGAAATAGATACTATTTGGTATGAAGAGTTTTAAAATGCATCTCTATGTTCTGTGTGTCCAACATGTTTTGCAGTCAGCTCTTGTTTACATATGCATTGCTAATATAAAATAATTCCTTATTGGTAAATCATTTGTGTTTTGCTCTGGGGTTACTTAGCAATCCATGTGTCTCAATCCAGAACTCTGTGCCACAGAATTCCCCTAAAGTAACTTAAGGAACCAGTTGAAGAAAAATTTTTCTATCTGCAAGTAATCCGTACAGGTATCATCTTCATGCACAGCCTACAGCTCATGAGCCTGATACTCTGGTTTTTCACCGGATACTCACTGGGTGCTCCAACTGTGTCAGGAATAGGGGTAAGTGCTGGCAATATTTAGACAAATATGACAAGGCCCCTGCCCTAGAGAAGCTCATCCTGATGAGACATGTAGCCAAATACGCATTCATAGCACAATATGGTAAGTGTCATAGTAGACCTTGGTGCCAAGTTTGTCAGAATCCATTTATTCCTGGACTGATTTAACACTATCTCCCTAAATGATTATAACAAACTTGTATCTTATGTATTGATATTTACTGATGTTTTTATTAATTTGTTCATTCTTTACACCTTTAGAGTTCAGATATGGGCCACAGTAGATCACCTGTCTCACTGATTTATAGTCAATCCTTGATTTTTTGCCCCCACCCCCACCCCCCACCCGACAGCATTAACCAGTTTGTATTCCTCTGCTGGTCACTGAAGGTAGATAATCACTGTCATTCACATCCATCTTCAAAAGATGATCTACCACAACTGAAGATACTTAAAACAATGTGAACAAATTTTTGAAGACAATTCCAGGAGGTAAATTAGAAAGACGAAAATAATACCTTAAAGAAAGCATCTGTAGTCTCCCAAGGTGTGTAAAGGACAAAATAACTGCTACCATGTATTATATTGTTTATTTGTTTTTAAAAATTTGGGCTGAGCATGGTGGCTAACGCCTACACTTTGGGAGGCCAAGGTGGGTGGATCACTTGAGCTCAGGAGTTTGAGACCAGCCTGAGCAACATAGCAAAACCCCATCTCTATAAAAATACAAAAAGTAGCTGGACATGATGGCATGCACCTGTAGTCCCAGCTCCTTGGGAGACTGAAGTGGGAGGATGGCTTGAGCCTAGGAGGTTGAGGCTGCAGTGAGCCATGATTGTGCCACTGCACTCCAACCTGGGTGACCTATCTAAAAAAAAAAAAAAAAAAAAAAAAAAAAAATTCCATAGGATTAGCTCACTTACCCTAAGGAAGGCACACACACACATTCTAAAAACTAATCTTGAAAATGTTCTACATTAGATAGTGGTGGTTGGTTGCACAACTCTGTAAATACACTGAAAACCATTGACTTGTATTTAGCTATTATTATTTTTTTAGAGACAGGGTCTCACTCAGTTGGCCATGCTGGAGTATAGTGGTGCAATCATAGCTTATTGAAGTTTCAAACTCTTAGATTCAAGCCATCCTCCAACCTTAACCCCCTGACTGCAGGCACACATCACTGCAGCTAAGTTTTACTTTTAATTTTTTTTTTTTTTTTTTTTTTTTTTTTTTTTTTGAGAGACAGGCTCTTGCTTTGTTGCCCAGGCTGGTCTTAAACTCCTGGCCTCAAGAGATACTCCCACTTCAGCCTCCCAAAGTCTTGGGATTACAGTCATGAGCCACCTTGCCTGGCCAGATTGTGTACTATACATGGTGACTTTTGCTGTATATAAATTATATCTCAATAAAGCCATTAATTGAAAAATAATTTTAACCATTTTAAACCACAGGGTGCAGAGCAGTGGAATAAGGGAGCTAATGGCTTGAGTCCTGTGCCTTCATATACCTGGGACAGAAAAAAATATTTTATTATAAAAAAAGAAAATCTTATCTTTGAAGAGTGTCCATCAATCTAGAATGACTGCTGGCTAGCATCACTACATGCTGGGTGCTGGGTTAAGACTTTACAAATGTTGTTCCATTTAATTCTCAAAGTAACTCTGTAAGGTGGGCTTTATCCCAAGTTTAAACATGTGAGAAGAAAGACAAGTGTAATAACTTTCCCAAGGCCGTGAAGCAGGTAATGGTTAGAGTGAGGTTTAAGTGTAGGTCTCATTGCCCACAGTGGTTCAGTCTTAGTTGTTAACTTAAAACTTAGTACCTTCTGGAAACCTGACTGAGGGCATTCACACACTTGCTTATGAATTTCATGGCGTTAGTTCTTCCTGAAAGTCGTACTATTCCTTAGTTAGAAGGCATTTTGAAGACATGAAAATACATTATCTCATATATGATCTAATTCAGCAAAATTAGGGTGCAGCCCAGGCATCTGTATTTTAGCGATAACCTCAGGTGAGTCTAATGTCAGCACATTTCAGAGCCCCTTATGAGAAGGAGTTGTCCAGATGGTAACTCCCAGAAAGCAGGGTGGCTATTCATCTTTGTGTACATTGCCTGATTTTTTACCCTTATTATATGTTTGAGAAATATTGCATGAAAAATGAATGAAAGCACAGCGGAATGCATGATTTTCATGGAAAATCATGCTCACATCCTTGCACAGGAACAGTTGTATTATTATATTAAACTCAGAATAAAGGTGCATATTTTAACCTTAAAAGCAAGAGCATTTCATGTGATGTCTTTAAAAATTCCATGCAGCTAGCGGTGTATACATCTGGAGTTGAAAGCAACACCACACAAGGGTAACCAGGTCAGAAGGAGACATGCCAACACTAAGGATGGAAGGAGGATGTGGACACTAAGAAATCACTTAATTTCTAACTCTTGACATTTATTTTTAAATGTGGTTATAAAAGAAGACTCAGAACATTTGGCTGTGTCATGGCTAAAAATACACATTTTTCACTTCTCCTCACTCCCTTCACCCTACCACCTCCTCTGAGACAAAAACAGTAAAAACAAGGATATACTGTGAGATGATAAAGATAAAACGAGAATGCTGTCTATACCCACAGACAGGGAACGGGATGCTCAGATGCCACAGGGAGTCGTTTCTTCCTTCCCAAACCCAGGCCAAAGGACAGCACCTGGCTGGGCTCAGGAGCGATCTTACTTCCCGTCCTGCTCCAGAAAGGTAACCACCCCTAGTAGCCTTGTTCCTCACCTCGGCCTCTGGAGTGGTGTTTGCCTCTGCACTGTGCTTTTTTGGGGAACTAAAATGGCCTCATGTAAATAAAAAATGCTGGATCGGCCGTGGTGGCTCACCCCTGTAATCCCAGTGCTCCGAGAGGCCAAAGCAGGGAGGATTGCTTGAGGCCAGGAGTTGGAAACTAGCCTGGGCAACCTAGTGAGATCCTCATCTTTACAAAATTTTAAAAAACCTAGCCAGGTGTGGTGGTAGGGCCCTGTTGTCCTAGCTACTTGGGAAGCTAAGGCAGGAGGATCACTCAAGCCCAAAAGTCTGAGGCTGCAGTCAGGTGTGATTGCGCCACTGTACTCCAATCCGGGTGACGGAGTGAGACCTTGTCTCTTAAAAAAAGAAAAGCATTCATTTTTCATTTTGTTTTTCTCTGTTTAACTAAGTAACTCAAGCCATTTAAAAAAGTATTTGTCTTTAGAGAGATTTTTTTTTCATACAAGGGTCATACAAATAGTCATAGGTACACCAGTGGTTCACTCAAAGAATGAGAGATTCTGTAAACTGCAGGTTATCCCAGATGTCATCCAATATGACTTATGATTCATCAGAAACACTATTATATTTGACCTATGACAAGGACCAGTTTAATTCAACAGGATCTTTTTTGAGGACCTACTATGTGCCAGTCACTGTATGCTAGCTGCTGTGGAAAACATAATTGACTAAAATACAACCCCTGAACCTGAGAATCTTCTAGTCTAGTGGGTGAGACAGACACACTGACAGATCTTTTAATGTAAGATGGTCATAAGATAGAGGGATACACGCTGTGCTTTGGGAGCACAGAATAGGGACATTAGTCCAGCTGGGGGTTCATGGAAGGCTTCCTGTGAGCTGACTATGGGCAAAAGAGGTAGGAAGTGGATTCCAGGCAGAGGAGCAGTGGCATGGACAGGTGAGACTGCAGAAATCCTCAAACAGTGCAGTTGTTCTAGAGTATAGAGAGTGAGGCAGGAAGTGGCCAGAGACGAGGCAGGAGAGGTGGTCAGCCCTCAAACATGAGGGCTTTCTGTGCCTTGCCCTGGAGCCTCTAGGCAAAGAGGAGTCAGTAAGAACTTAGGACAGGGGAATGACATAGTCAGATTTGTGGGCAGATGGAAGATTTAATATGGATTTAATTTAGTATGAATTTTAATTTAGTATATAGACTAGAGGCTTATGGAAGGCAATTGCAGAAGAGCAGAGCACTTGTAACTCCCACTGTGTGTGAAATTGTTAGTTCTCTTTCTGTTGCAAGTGACCAAACCCAGTGCAAACAGGCTTAAGTGGAAAAGGTACAGCCTGAGGGTGGATCTCAGGCATCTGCAGGGCTGGATACATATATTCACTCAGTGACGCCACGATTCTGTTTCTTTCTAGAGTTTGGTTTTTTTCTGTCCTGCAGAGAGAGAGCAAGTTAACAGGACAGTTCTTCATTTTGTAGAACTGTCCTGCACATTGCAAGAGTCTAGCATTCCTGTCTCACAATGCCAAAAGCAACCCCCAAGCATTAGAACAACCCGGAAATCCCCATACATTAAAAAAGGAAAAGGTCCTGAGCGCAGTACTAGCTTCCATCTTGCACCATCACTCTGGGCATTCCAGACCCCTCTTTGCCAAACTCCAGTTTTCTCTAACACCACCTGCCTTTAAAACTCTAAATGGCTGCTGGTCAATTCGGTCTCCACTGACTCTGTGAGCAAGTAACCATCACTAGAGACCTCATCAAGTTGGAGTCTTTAAATCTGGACCCCACCCCACTTCTTTTAGTTTTTCTTTCCTGTTAGCATTGGTCTCCATGCTTGCCCATTCATAGAGGAAGAGAGACCATCTCCCTCCAGTTTTCTAGATCCCCATTGGCAAGGATGATTCTGATGGGTGCTGCTTGTGTCACCTGGGAATCCTAGAACCAATCGCTGGAGGATAGGATACTCTGATTGGCCACCCTGGGTCCTATGGGAAGGCACCAAGGAGGCTGACAGCCCCACAAGACCACACACAATGGGGAAGAAGTTGTCCAAAGAAAGACGTGTGTAAACAACTTATGTCTGCCTCAGGGGATAAATAAGCAACAACAAAATAGAATTACCTTACATTTCACCCTCCAATGTTGCATTCTGTGGTAAATAAATTAAAAACCCTCAAACTTCCTCTTACCTATTCCAATTTTCATGAACTTGGAAAATGACCTAATTGAGTAGAACCCAAGAGTAATGAAGCACCACTTTCTGAAATGTTTATTTAGGACACCAATTGGAGGATGTGGTGGTGATGGTGGAGGCAGAGCTGTGAAGAACTGAGAGGCTGTTAGAAAACTGTGGTGGAAAGGTGGCTGGGGAAAAGGTAAGAAAGTCAAGGGAAAGGGACAGTTGGCCTAATGGAAGAACATCAGTAAAGCAAGGACTCAAGGGGGAAGAGAGAGGAGAGAAAGGAGATGGGAGAGACAGTGAAACTTTATACCAGACCAACTAGAAGGGTGGGTTTATCCCAGGAAAAACGAGACAGAGAATATCTAGAATCGAGGAAGAGGTTAATTGATTAACTCCTAATATTCTTCAAGGACCTTGGCTTAGGACATGAATCCAGTGACCTGAGGTCAGCAGTTTCTATCTGAACCCAAGCGAGGTTGACCTGGGGCCTGGGCAGGTAAGAACCCTGCTTTTCCAGACATGAAGTCTAATAGGAACACAGATAAAAGTAGACTAGAGCAGACCAGTGACAGAGATGAGGCTGGTAGAGGAACCTCTTGACTATCTAGGAAACCCCAAGCTTGCTTTCAAGTGTTAAACTTCTGTCAGGATAATCGAGTGAAGGCAAGGCAGCTGTGTAAAGGTTTACCTCCAAATTTTCTTACCTTTACATAGGTTCTAGAATGACAGAATCTCAAAATTGGGTGGACACAGAAGCCATTGCATCAGAGATCTCAGATCTTGATCCAACTCTGGGGAGGTCTGTTGACCTTGATCAAGTTGCTTAACATCTCTCAGCTTTGGTTTCATTATTAACAAACACACGTAACAACAGTCTCTGTTTACTTCATGAGATTACTGTGATAACCAGGTGACAGGACCTACATAATTTGGGGGGGCCCAGTGCAAAATGAAAATGTGGGGTCCCTGGCTTAAAACATCATGAAGAATTTTAAGATGGCAAAAGCAGGGCATTGAACCAAGTGCTGGGTGCTTCTGAGATCAGAGCCCTGTGTGACCGCACAGGTCTCATGGCCGTGAAGACAGCCCTGCCAGGCAAGGTAATGTGCATCAAAGTACTTTAGCAATCTGCAAAAGTTCAACAAATTGGTAAGGATTCTCTTTCTTTTTTCCCCCTTGGCTCTCCAGGATTGTATTTGCTGGGGCTGCTATCAAAAATACCACGAACTGGATGGCTTAAACACCAGAAATTCTTCTCT